>NC_133334.1:93197961-93497961 GCF_042186555.1 Aquarana catesbeiana | reverse complement strand
TTTGAACACCGTTTTCATATGTGGGCGGGACTTATGTATGCGTTCGCTTCTGCATGCGAGCACACAGGGACAGGGGCGCTTTAAAAATTTTTTTTTTTTTTTATTGTTCATTTTACTTTATTTATTTTAGTTTGATGCTTTTTTCCAAAAAAAAAAAATTTTGGACCACTTTTATTCCTATTACAAGGAATATAAACATCCTTGTAATAGGAATATGGCATGACGGGTCCTCTTTACAGTGAGATATGGGGCCAATAAGACCCCACATCTCACCTCTAGGCTGGGAAGCCTGAAATAAAAAAAAAAATGATCCTGGCTTCGATCGTAGCAGTGAGTCGGTAGAAGCGCGGGAGGGGGGGACATCCCCTCTCGCCTCCCGTAAGAACGATCAAGCAGTGGAACAGCTGCTATGATCGTTCTCATGGTGTAGGGAATCGCCGGCTGAAAAAGCTGATATCTGAATGATGCCTGTAGCTGCAACCATCATTCAGATATCCCCGCACAAAGTCAAGGACGTTGTATGACGGCCGGCGGGCGGGAAGTGGTTAAAACGCTTTTTTTTTTTTAACACAAAGTTGTCCATTTATACAATATTTCTACCACATAACATGTACATACCAAAAATGACACCCCAAAATAGATTCTCCTGCTCCTCCTGAGTATGGCGATACCACATGTGTGAGACTTCCACAGCCTGGCCACATACAGAGGCCGAGTACAGCCGAGCATGGCTCAGCATGGCAGGGTATGGCGGGGTATTGCGGAGTATGGCGGGGTATTGCGGAGTATGGCGGGGTATGGCGGAGTATGGCGGAGTATGGCCGGGGCATGGCAGAGTATGGCGGGGGCATGGCAGAGTATGGCGGGGGCATGGCAGAGTATGGCGGGGGCATTGCAGAGTATGGCGGGGGCATTGCAGAGTATTGCACAGCATTGCAGAGTATTGTGGGGGCATTGCAGAGTATTGTGGGGGCATTGCAGAGTATTGTGGGGGCATTGCAGAGTATTGCACAGCATTGCAGAGTATTGTGGGGGCATTGCAGAGTATTGCACAGCATTGCAGAGTATTGTGGGGGCATTGCAGAGTATTGTGGGGGCATTGCAGAGTATTGCACAGCATTGCAGAGTATTGTGGGGGTATTGCAGAGTATTGCACAGCATTGCAGAGTATTGCACAGCATTGCAGAGTATTGTGGGGGCATTGCAGAGTATTGTGGGGGCATTGCAGAGTATTGCACAGCATTGCAGAGTATTGCACAGCATTGCAGAGTATTGTGGGGGCATTGCAGAGTATTGTGGGGGCATTGCAGAGTATTGCACAGCATTGCAGAGTATTGTGGGGGCATTGCAGAGTATTGCACAGCATTGCAGAGTATTGTGGGGGCATTGCAGAGTATTGCACAGCATTGCAGAGTATTGTGGGGGCATTTCAGAGTATTGCACAGCATTGCAGAGTATTGTGGGGGTATTGCAGTGTATTGCACAGCATTGCAGAGTATTGTGGGTGCATTGCAGAGTATTGTGGGTGCATTGCAGAGTATTGTGGGGGCATTGCAGAGTATTGCACAGCATTGCAGAGTATTGTGGGGGTATTGCACAGCATTGCAGAGTATTGCACAGCATTGCAGAGTATTGTGGGGGCATTGCAGAGTATTGTGGGGGCATTGCAGAGTATTGCACAGCATTGCAGAGTATTGCACAGCATTGCAGAGTATTGTGGGGGCATTGCAGAGTATTGTGGGGGCATTGCAGAGTATTGCACAGCATTGCAGAGTATTGTGGGGGCATTGCAGAGTATTGCACAGCATTGCAGAGTATTGTGGGGGCATTGCAGAGTATTGCACAGCATTGCAGAGTATTGTGGGGGTATTGCAGTGTATTGCACAGCATTGCAGAGTATTGTGGGTGCATTGCAGAGTATTGTGGGTGCATTGCAGAGTATTGCACAGCATTGCAGAGTATTGTGGGGGCATTGCAGAGTAGAGTATTGTGGGGGCATTGCAGAGTATTGCACAGCATTGCAGAGTATTGTGGGGGCATTGCAGAGTATTGTGGGGGTATTGCAGAGTATTGCACAGCATTGCATAGTAGTAGGGATGGCTGAGCATGGATGGATGGATGGCTGGATGTCTCTGTGCAGCGCTGTGGGCACTGCACATAGAGCCCACAGCGCTGCAGCCATCCATCCATCTCCCTCTCCTCCACAGTGTACCGATCGGTACACAGGAGGGGAGGAGAGGAACCGGCGTCATCAGATGACGCCGGTCTGTTTACATGTGATCGCGCCGTCATTTGACGGCGCGATCACATGGTAAACGGCCGCGATCAGCGGCCATTTACAGGGATCCGTGATGCGCCGGGTCCGGAGGATGTGTTCGGGTGCGCGCCCCAGGGGGGCGCGCGAGAGGGGAATTCTGGGAGGACGTCATAGTACGTCCTCCCAGAGTTATCCAACCGCCCTGCAGCCGTCATTCGGCTATGGGCCGGTTGGTAAGTGGTTAAAACCAAAACAGGGTAAAAAATCCAAATAACAGCAGCCAGGATAAAAGTGATCACAATAGAGAATAGCGTGGTACCAGGAACAAAAATCAATTGCAACCCGACATGTTTCGGACTAGAGGTCCTTCTACTGGGGCATATTGTCCTTTGTCTGGTATCACGCTTGTGTATATAGGCACATAATTAGTTTAAAATCAGCTTCAGCTGTCATAATATAATCAGCTGTGAGAGGCAGTTGTAAAACGGACCTCACAGCCAATAAGCATCCAGTAAGTAAGACTAGCATACACTCACTCAGCCACCCAATCACGAGTGGCTAAGTATGTCCTGTCTGCTGTGAGAGACCGCTATAGGGCGGACCTCACAGCCAATGGCAATCCAGGTAAATAGGAGTGGCTTGTGGTGATTTAGCAGCCCAATCATAAGCCGCCAAACCCACCACCTGACGTCCCATTACAAGGAGTCCTCCCCACGCTCTGGCTCTTGTGTTTCAAGCCTCGATTCCGTTCAAGGAAGAGGCTGGTATGAATACATAATGTCGAGCGGCATGACCCTGCCCACTCAGCGCGCTCCAGCGTCAACAACAACCAGAGAGGCATAGTCCTCACTTACGAGACAAGTCTCACCTCCATACAATTTCTTGATTTAGAGATATCCATAGCTGACCACAGGATAGTGACTACCACCTACTTCAAGCCGACGCACAGGAATGGGTATATCTCTTCAGATAGTTGCCATTACAGCCCATGGTTGGAATCTGTCCCTCGGAGCCAACTGTTGCGGATTGGCAGAAATTGTTCCTCTTCTGGGGACTTCATTAAACAAGCCCAGTTTTTGAAAGAGCGTTTTGTTGCAAAAGGGTACCAGCCATCGCTTCTTGACCAGGAGATCTCTAGAATCTCTTGTATTGATCGAGACACTCTTATCACTGAACGTCCCAAGATCACCCCTGATGACAAATTCAAATGGTCAATGTTCACTCAGTTTTCCATTCAACATAGGCAGATTAAACATATTTTGAACCAACACTGGAGAGTTCTGAAAAGTGACCCAGTTTTAGGTCCGGTGCTCCCTAAACATGCAGGTGTTACCTTTAGAGGAGCCCCTTCCCTTCATGATCATATCTCACATAATGTCATAGAAGCACCTAACAGAACATCCCTTTTTCCAGAAACTAAGGGATACTACCCCTGCAGACGTTGTAATGTCTGTATGCATAACGCATGTGGACATAGGAAGTCTGAAACATTCTAGTCTTCAGTCACTTCTATTACATACCACATGAAACATTTCACCACGTGTGCTACACGCTTTATAGTGTACCTCATCACTTGCCCGTGCAACAGACAGTACGTGGGCCGCACGATAAGGACTTTCAGCACCCGGGTGAATGAGCACATCACCGCTATAAAACTAGGCCGTACCAACCATACTGTGCCTCTGCATTTTCTTGAACATCATGACAGATGTCCGAGAGGCACTAAGTTTCAAATCATTGATAAGTATATTTTGCATTGCAGGGGGGGCCCACGCATTAGAGGGGTATCTCAACTTGAAACATTTTGGATATTCCAGCTAAAGAGTTATTTTCCTCATGGGTTGAATGTTGAATGGGACCTGAATGCGTTCATCAACAAATCATGACCCATTGTAGTGTTGGCCCCACTTCCCACATTGTAGTGTTGGCCCCACTTCCCACAGGACATTTGGATTCGGTCACTGTCACCTCTGCTATTTCATTTTTCACTCATCAACACTTACCTCCATCACACTATTTACCCATTCCCATTCAGGACTTTTAAATAAGCAGGGCATGGTTTACATACAGGTTTAGCAATTTTAGTTTGTTGTGGAGTCGCATATAGTCGTCAGATATATCATTTTCCATACAGCTATTATGCATTTAAGATGGATGTTGAGATAGACTGATTTTTATGTTTTTTATGTCCTAAGCCATAGTTGTTTTAATAGATACCGTTAGGATGTGCATCAAATATGATATCAGTCTCCATCCTATACACTTTTTAGCTTTGATAAACAGTGTAGGAGTTATAAATTGATGTCTTTGCGTTTTTATATGTTTGTTATATCTTTTATTTTGATTCTGACCATAGTTTTTTGTGCTAGCACTTTTGTGCTTCTGTTTAGGACATCCGGTGTCATATACAGCTGTCCTGTTTTCTGCGCTCGGCCCCTCTATTGCATTGACGCAGGAGCGCGCTGAGTCGGCGCAGTCACGTCGCTCGACATTATGTATTCATACCAGCCTCTTCCTTGAACAGAATCGAGGCTTGAAACACAAGAGCCAGAGCGTGGGGAGGACTCCTTGTAATGGGACGTCAGGTGGTGGGTTTGGCGGCTCATGATTGGGCTGCTAAATCACCACAAGCCACTCCTATTTACCTGGATTGCCATTGGCTGTGAGGTCCGCCCTATAGCGGTCTCTCACAGCAGACAGGACATACTTAGCCACTCGTGATTGGGTGGCTGAGTGAGTGTATGCTAGTCTTACTTACCTGGATGCTTATTGGCTGTGAGGTCCGTTTTACAACTGCATCTCACAGCTGATTATATTATGACAGCTGAAGCTGATTTTAAACGAATTATGTGCCGATATATAGTACACAAGCGTGATACCAGACAAAGGACAATATGCCCCAGTAGAAGGACCTCTAGTCTGAAACATGTCGGGTTGCAATTGATTTTTGTTCCTGGTACCATGCTATTCTCTATTGTGATCACTTTTATCCTGGCTGCTGTTATTTGGATTTTTTACCCTGTTTTGGTTTTAATAAACCTGCTTTCTCGGATTTAAGCACTATGTGGAGCCTTTTTTTCCTTTCCTATGTCCCTATGGTGGCTATGTGAAAGGTGTATTCCTCCAATATACACCTGTTGGAGAAGTGCCTGTAACTGGACTTTGAACAGCTGCTGTCCCCAGGCCGTTTACCAGTGCTACTAAGGAATCAGTGGAGCCTGCCGCATACGCCTCTACATCCATTTGGATCGATTGATCCTCAAGCCTGTATGACACCTAGCCGTACGGCAAACGTGTCCACCAGTTCCGGTAAGCGTATTTGCTCCATTTATTTTCTGCTGTGGATACTGAGTACTGGAACACCACCTCTGTGAACCACGTATCACCTTTGAGAAACCTCTCATTCATCCAACATTCATACTATTCACCTTCTATGAACATTCATATGACCATAATGTCCACGTCATTGGTCGCTGATATGATCATGGACTCACCATAATATTATATTTGGTTTTTTGCATTTTCCTACATCTAACTATACACTATCACGTTGCACAGTTAATAGTTACAATTGGATGGATCACTCATCACTGAATTTTATGCTTAGCGCTGCATTGTTTTTTTTCCCTGCAACTGCAATGGTATTTGTTGTATAACTTTTGCCCATGTTAGGCTCTTAGTTTGCCCCCCGGGGGGGGGGGGGTGTTTGTCCCATCTGTAATTTTGTAGCATGCTGGATGATGTGCTTAATTTTGGACAGGGGGGTGGCTTATTTTGTGCTAGCTACATTTGGGTTGTTCTGGGCATGCTCAAGGCCTTTGGTTTTTTGCTGTGGCTTTTGGTGTGTGAAATGCATTTGTGTTGGTCTGGGCATGCTCAGGGACTTAGTTTTTTGCTCAGAGAGTGTGTTTTTTGTGTTACTAATTTAATGACATCGTTAACAGGTGTACCCACTTTGAAGTTCAACTTGCATTTTGTGTGTTTCATGGTGTGTGTTTTTTTTTTTGGGGGGGGGGTATTTTTAGCGGCGCTTTACCATAGTTTTTGCGGATGTTTTCGACTGCCAGCGGGGCATTTTTTAACCCCTGCTAGCGGCCAAAAAAAGGGTTAAAACTGCCCGCAAAGTGATGGTTCGGCGGCGCTGCTCATTGATTTCAATAGGCAGGGGCGCTTTAGGAGCGGTGTATACACCGCTCCTACAGCACTGCAAAGATGCGGCTTCCAGGACTTTTTTTTACCATCCTGCCAGCGCACCGCTCCAGTGTGAAAGCCCTCGGGCTTTTACATTGGAGTGAGAGGAGAGACTCTTTCAAGGTGCTTTGCAGGCGCTATTTTTAGCGTTATAGCGCCTGTAAAGTGCCTCAGTGTGAAAGTAGCCTTTAGAGACTGTCCGTTTGTGGGTTCAACTGTTAATTTCCTCTGCAAAATAGTCAGACCTAAAAACCATATTCTGCTAGTGTCTCAAATTAACATACATGTGTTTTTTAGCTTTCTTTGCTCTTTTCCAAGTCCTATTTTGTTGACCAATAAAATTTGTAGCAAATTTTTGTTTTATGTGTTTTGTTAATAATTTGTTTTGCATATGCATGCTCAATCCAAGTTATGCATTTTACATTCTCCCCCCCCAAACAATTTTCATGCAACAGATTTCCCAGCTGCAGCTTAACTAGGCTGATTGGCATGGCAAAAAAAAAAAAGGTGTGATTTGTCTAAAAGCTACTTTCCTGGTGCCTTCATGGTAGCATATGCATGCGTATGCTGCCATGGATAGGCACCAGGAAAGGAAAATTACAGAGAGGTAAGTATCTAATTTTCCATTTTAGCACAGTGGTTCTCAGCCTCAGTCCTCAAGTACTCCCGACAGGACATGTTTTGGGAATATATCTTAGCTAAATAACTGTCCAAAATACCAAGCCATTGACTCTGATTTAAAGCACCTGTGCAAGATGAGGGTAAACCTGCAAACATGGCCTGTTGGGGGTACTTGAGGACATGGTTGAGAACCTCTGATTTAGAGCACTGAGCTAAAATCTAGCTCAAGACAATCCTATTCTAATTGTGGGCATTTGAGGGAAACCAAGTGAGTGTTAGAAGCGCTGCTTGTCTTTTTTAGGTTGGCTTCACTTTCTGTCACATAGCCAAATAGGAAGTGAGAGTAAAACCCTACCAATGTCTTTCCTTGGGGACACAGGTCAATCTAACTAGTGTCCCCATTAGGCAAATTGCATTCTAGCACTTTGTTGTGTACACCCCAAATTATTAGGTATGTTGGAGTTTATTAAAGGCAAATCCACTCTGCAATACAAGTGTACTCGCTGTAAATCTGAGGGGAAGCACTGGCAAATGTATCATCCAATCATGTAGAAGCAAAGATGCTGTTTTTTTTTTTTCCTTGTATGTCCTCCTCGGATCTCCAGCAAGTGTACTTGTAGTGCAAAGTGGATTTGCCTTTAGTAAATAACCCCAAAGTTCAAGATGCCTAATAATTTGGGGTGGATAAGACATTGGTAGGGTTTTACCAGTGGCAGCCCGTCCATAGGGGGTCCTTGGGCTTCGCCCCTCCAGGCAGCCAGAAAAAAAAAATGTCAAAAAAAAAAATTTAATACTGGCCCTTTAAACAAAAAATGAAAAAAAAAAAGGTCCTTCGGACACCGGACACAGTGCACTTATGGGAAGCGCCACGTCTATGCAATCACTGCACTTGTGGGCATTTAGCCCGCCTTGCAGCGTTTTCTGAAGTGACGAATAGCAGTGGCGTCACTAGGGTTGGTGTCACCCGGTGCCGAAAAAATTGGTGACACCCCCCTCCACCAACTACCTCAGTACAGATCCCCCTCCACTAACTACAGACCCCACTCCATCAATATAGCCCCCCTCCCTCAGTACAGACCCCCTTCCATCAATATAGACCCCCCACTAAGTACAGACTCCCCTCCATCAGTACAGACCCCCGCTCAGTGCAGACCCCCTTTCCTCAGTATAGACCACCCACTAAGTACTGACCCCCTCCCTCAGTACAGATCCCCCCATCAGTACAGAAACCCTCCCTCAGTGCAGAGTCTACAGAGCCCCCTCCATCAGTATCAACCTCCCACTTCAGTTCAGACCACCCCATCAGTACATACCCCCTCAGTGCTGACCCCCATCAGTATAGAATCCCCCCTCAGTGCAGACCCCCCCCATTAGTATAGAATCCCCCCTCAGTGCATACTCCCCATTAGTATAGAATCCCCCCACAGTGCAGACCCCTCATTAGTATAGAATCCCCCCTCAGTGCAGAGCCCCCCATTAGCATAGAATCCCCCCTCAGTGCAGAGCCCCCCATTAGTATAGAATCCCCCCTCAGTGCAGAGCCCCCCATTGGTATAGAATCCCCCTCAGTGCAGAGCCCCCCATTGGTATAGAATCCCCCTCAGTGCAGAGCCCCCCATTGGTATAGAATCCCCCCTCAGTGCAGACCCCCATTAGCATAGAATCCCCCCTCAGTGCAGAGCCCCCATTGGTATAGAATCCCCCTCAGTGCAAACCCCCCATTAGTATAGACCCCCCATTAGTATAGAATCCCCCCTCAGTGCAGAACCCCCATTAGTATAGAATCCCCCCTCAGTGCAGAGCCCACCATTAGTATAGAATCCCCCCTCAGTGCAGAGCCCACCATTAGCATAGAATCCCCCCTCAGTCCAGAGCCCCCCATTAGCATAGAATCTCCCCTCAGTGCAGAGCCCCCCATTAGCATAGAATCCCCCTCAGTGCAGAGCCCCCCATTAGCATAGAATCCCCCCTCAGTGCAGACCCCCCATTAGTATAGACACCCCCTGCACATGTCCACCCACATATACATAAAGTTTACAGACCTCAGAACAGCGCAGACGATACACACAGCCGTGTGTGTCCCTCGGGCTCCTCCTCCTCTTGTGTGGATGTAAACAGAGAGGAGGGGGAGGTGGCTTCAGTCCACAGTGCTGAGGGACACAGCACAAGTCCGGTGGCGCAGATCAGGGCAGCGGGCAGTGTTAGCAGTGCGTGCCGCTACCTACGGGTGTCACCCCTCTGGCAGGTGTCACCCGGGTGCGGCCCGCACCCACCTAACAACGCCACTGCCGAGTAGCTTCCGCCCGGCCATAGTAATATATACTACAGGCGCTGGGCGGAAGCTACTCGGCACTTCAGATTTTATTGACATCTGACCTGAGTTAGACGTCACTTCCTGTTTCTTTCTCCCATTGCGCCCGAGAGAGGAAACAGGAAGAATCCTGCTCCATCGCCGCTGCCAGTGTGAAGGAGACACCGCAGGAGAGGAGACAGCAAGGTAAGTACCGCTGTGCGGAGAACGGGACGGGGGGGTTTGAAGTGACAGAAGCTGCATTTAATGGGACACAGGGATACTGCATTTTGGAGGGCAGAGGCTGCATTTGGGGGGGACAGAGGCTGTATTTAATGGGACACAGGCATGCTGCATTTGGGGGGACAGAGGCTGCATTTGGGGGGACAGAGGCTGCATTTGGGGGGGACAGAGGCTGCATTTAATGGGACACCGGCATGCTGCATTTGGGGGGGGACAGAGGCTGCATTTGGGGGGGGACAGAGGCTGCATTTGAGGGAGGGGCCGAGGCTGCATTTGGGGGGGCAGAGGCTGCATTTAATGGGACACAGGCCTGCTGCATTTAATTGGACACAGGCATGCTGCATTTGGGGGAACAGAGGCTGCATTTGGGGGCGGCAGAGGCTGCATTTGGGGGAACAGAGGCTGCATTTGGGGGGTCAGAGGCTGCATTTGGGGGGTCAGAGGCTGCATTTGGTGGGACAGAGGCTGCATTTGGTGGGGACAGAGGTTGCATTTGGTGGGGACAGAGGTTGCATTTGGTGGGGACAGAGGTTGCATTTGGTGGGGACAGAGGTTGCATTTGGGGGGGACAGAGGTTGCATTTGGGGGGGACAGAGGCTGCATTTTGGGGGGGGGACAGAGGCTGCATTTGGGGAGTCAGAGGCTGCATTTTGGAGGAGTCAGAGGCTGCATTTTGGAGGAGTCAGAGGCTGCATTTTGGAGGAGTCAGAGGCTGCATTTTGGAGGAGTCAGAGGCTGCATTTTGGGGGGACATAGACTGCATTTGGGGGGGGACAGAGGCTGCATTTGAGGGGGGACAGAGGCTGCATTTAATGGGACACAGGCATGCTGCATTTAATGGGACACAGGCATGCTGCATTTAATGGGACACAGGCATGCTGCATTTAATGGGACACAGGCATGCTGCATTTGGGGGGGGACAGAGGCTGCATTGGGGGGGGCAGAGGCTGCATTGGGGGGAAAGAGGCTGCATTTGGGGGGGAACAGAGGCTGCAATTTGGGGGAACAGAGGCTGCATTTTATGGGACAGAGGTTGCATGTAAGGACGGACTCTGCTGGGGACTCCCGATGGCGTTTCAATCATCCTGACACCATCACAACCATGGTGCCGGGATGATTGAAGTGCTAACACCAGGTGTTTGGAGTATCTTTATTTGCTGATTGTTAAACTTTCTAGAATACACATATTTCTATTGTTGTGTAGGATCTGGGCCTGCTGTCCCTCTGTCCCTCTCTACCTCTCCCTTTCCCTCCACCCCTCATTCATCTCAGACGCTAACCACACCACCTTAGAGCCACGCCCACTATTTCACTGAAACCACGCCCATTTTACCAAGTGGGAGGGGTCAAAAAGGAAGGGCGGGGTCTGGCGCCCCCCATCCTAAAACTTCACCAGCCGCCACTGGGTTTTACCCTAACTTCCTGTTTGGCTATATGTCAAAAAGTGAATGCATTTGAAGAAGAAACTGGCAAAATTTGGGAGTTGTCTTCACCCTATCAGGGGTGCAGACATCCCCAAAAACTGACAAGACTTCTAATCCCTCTGCACTCTATCCCCAAGATAAAATAAGAAAGGATTTAATTTCATTTAACTTTGCAAAGACGCATTCCTAAGTTCAACTGTGATGCATGTCAATAGCCCGTTTAGACCTTGTTTACAGTAAGTCATCACATGCACAATAGTCTGTTCAATTGTCAAAATTATTCAGGAACATAATACCATGAATACCATAAATGAATCTCTTGGAACATTTGATAAAATGATTACAGCAATTGACAGTCAGGTGCAACTAGAACTTGACTAACGAAGGATGAGTTGTAGTTAGTCTCAGGTGACCAATCAAACAGTATGTTTAGTTACCTGACAGGTGCTGTCCATGATTGTGAATGCTGCCAAACATGTATATATAGAGCTTGACCATGCAGGACCAGTACAATTTCTGAACATGGAGGCACCTGGCCAAGTAGATGAACAAGGGCAACTGCCTGCTCGAGGAAGAGGAAGAAGAAGAGGAGGAGTAAGGCTGCGTGGTGGTGGAATAGGGGGAAGAGGCCGAGGAGCACGAAGACACCATGCTGTCCCTGATGAAATTCGGGCCACAATTATAGATCATGTCATCAACCATGGCCTCACAATGGCGGAGGCAGGTCGCCGAGTGCAGCCTAATGTGCCTCGCTCTACAGTCTCCTCTATCATCCAAACCTTTCGCAGGGAAAACAGGTATGTAGTCAGTCAATGATGGAATTATATCATGTATAGGACAGGACACTGTGCATAGAGCAACAAATATGTTTATTTACTCATTTACGTATTCATTTAGTGTGTGTGTGTGTGTGTGTGATAGGCCTACAGTATTACAGTATATTACCTAGTGGGATGTTACGTATGATACTAACAATGACAAGAAAAATATTGTAGAACATAAACTATGGAATAGTATGGAATAGTTTATTTTCTACAATATTGATGATACAGTTTACAGTAGTATTCCAGTCACTGTGCAGTGATGCATTAGAATTGTGGTAAAGTTACTGTAAGTAAAACAACAATACGATTACATTGGTAACTCATTCTGTATGGAATACATAAGATATAAATTACGAATGAAGTGTTGTCCTTTGAATTCTATGTCTAGGATTGGACGACAACCTGGCACGGGTGGCCGAAGAAAACTTCTCAATGAACAACAAGAACAAGAGATCTGTAACATGGTGCTTGCAAATAATGCCATCACATTGAGACAGATCCGCACTGAAATCCTACAAGACAATGCCATATTCCAAAATGTCACTCTATAAGCATCTCCACAATAGCCCGCATATTGAAGAAGCATCAGATGACAATGAAGCAAATTTACAGGGTACCGTTTGAGAGGAACTCTGACAGAGTGAAAGAGCTGCGGTACCAGTATGTACATGTAAGTCAGTCACTGGTTGTCCATCAAGATAACCTTTTTACAATTACCGTAAGCAGTGGTTCCCGAAATGTATTGGTTTCAGTACCCACTTTACCTGATTTCTGAATCCAGGTAATCCAGGTATGAAAGTATTTGATTTACGTATCTGATTTATAAACATTTTGCCTAAAAACTGCAGCTTACTGTATGATGCAATTATCATTATAATCCTTATTTTGAAGAATATAACATATAATACAGTAAGAAAAAGGGTCAAAGAGCTGCAATTACAGTAGTGCCTCCCATGCAAATCTATCTAATACTGTGGGTTTTACTGTGACATTTCAGTAAGTCTACTCGTTGATAATTTTTACCCTCCCCTTTCTGTTAAATACCCCCTGTAGTACCTCTTCTTAGGGTACATGTACCCCAGGTTTGGAACCACTGGAATACTGGCCAGTAGTATATTGAACTTGTGTAGAACATAGAACATTCCTATTAGGGTTGTCCTGATACCACTCTTTTAGGACCGAGTACAAGTACCGATACTTTTTTTCAAGTACTCGCCGATACCGATACTTTTTTTTTTTTTATTCTTTATTGCAATATGTGTTTTTTTTTTTTTTATCAGCCCTGTTGGGGGGCTTTGGTGAGATATCATGGGTCTTACGTAACAGACCTCTGATATCTCCCCCTTGAGACAGAGAAAGAGACCGAGGATAGAGATTCCCCAGTCCCTTTCTCTGCAGCCTCAGCTGCACTGAGAGTGAATGGAGAGAAGACAGCGGCTCCTCTCCATTCATAAACTGACACATCGTAATCACAGGAGATTACAATGTTTCATCTATGTGAATGGACAGAGTCAGCTGACTCTGTCCATTCACAAAGGAAGGAGGAGGGGGACGGCGGAACGGAGGGGGACAACGGAGGGGGACAGAGAAGGAGAGGGGAACGGAGGGGACAGCGGAGAGGCACAGCAGAACGGAGGGGACAGCGGAGGGGGACAGAGAAGGAGAGGGGAACGGCGGAATGGAGGGGGACAGCAGAGAGGCACAGCAGAACGGAGGGGACAGAGAAGGAGAGGGGGATAGCAGAACGGAGGGGACAGCAGAGGGGGACAGAGAAGGAGAGGGGAACGGCGGAACGGAGGGGGACAGCCAGGGGCGTATGGAGGGGGTGGCTAGGGGGGGCTGAAGCCCCGAACGTGACCCCAAAAAGCCAGAAACTATGGAATGCTGCATTCCATTGTCAGCCCCGAGCGCCGGCGCCGGGACCGATCTGATTGTGAGTGCGGGCCGAAAGTAGCCGAGTCCCCGAGTGCCATAGCGGCCGAAAGTAGCCGAGTCCCCGAGTGCCATAGCGGCCGAAAGTAGCCGAGTAAGTCCCCGAGTGCCATAGCGGCCGAGTGCAGCCGAAAGTGGCAGAGTGCCGCAGCTCCCGCCTTCTGGAGCGGGACGTGTGACGTGACGTCCATCTTAGCCTGCAGGCTCCAGAAGGCGGGAACGCTACATTCCCGCTCGGGCGGGAGGCTTTCCTCTCTTCCTCGGCTCCTCTCTGATGGTGACAAGTGACTGACTGCCTGCTGTGACCACACACCACAGCTGAGGTAGGTCAGACACGCAATGTGTGTATAGTGGTCAGTGTATATAGGTCAGGCAGGTCAGTGTATATAGGTCAGTGTATACAGGTCAGGCAGGTCAGTGTATGTAGGTCAGTGTATATAGGTCAGTGTATGTAGGTCAGTGTATGTAGGTCAGTGTATGTAGGTCAGTGTATGTAGGTCAGTGTATGTAGGTCAGTGTATGTAGGTCAGTGTATATAGGTCAGTGTATATAGGTCTGTGTATATAGGTCAGGCAGGTCAGTGTATATAGGTCAGTGTATGTAGGTCAGTGTATGTAGGTCAGTGTATGTAGGTCAGGCAGGTGTGTTTACTGGTCAGCATTGATAGGCACTGGTAAGTCACACAACCCCACCACACAGCCCAAAAAAAAGCCGCGCCACCCCCCCCCCCCCCCCCGGTTTTTGGACTTCGGGCTGAAGCCCCTGGTCTTTTTGCCACCTAGCAACGCCCCTGGGGACAGCGGAGGGGGACAGAGGAACGGAGGGGACATGGAGGAGGATGCAGTGACAGTCAGAGGTGACCGATCAACCGCTGTATGTCACTAAAGCCGCTGAAAGCCGCTGGGGGAGAATCTTGTAACTCCCCCAGGCGCCGATCACAGCTGACTTCCAGGTATCGGCGGAAGCATTGGGAGCATTTGCCCGAGTACAAGTACTTGTACTAGTATCGGTATCGGGACAACCCTAATTCCTATGTAACTGTCTGTAACTGTAGTATACGACTCTTCTGTATGACTGATTTGATGTTTTCTTTTTTTACTCTATTGTAGAGAATAATGGCATTGGAAGGAAACGAGACCTCTCACATACTCGTATATGTGGATGAGGCTGGCTTCAACCTGGCCAAGGGCCGAAGACGTGGCCGTAATTTTATTGGCCACCGGGCCACGGTGGATGTCCCAGGCCAGCGAGGGGGCAATATAACTATGTGTGCTGCCATTTCTGAGAATGGTGTGGCCACTCACATCCCCAGTCTTGGCCCATACAATACACAGAAGCTCCTCATCTTCTTGGACCGCCTTCATTTGGATTTGATCCCTGAAAATGAGAGAGGTCTCATAGGGCCTCACCTACCACAATATATCATTGTATGGGACAATGTGAATTTCCACCGTGGCCCACTTATCAGGGCCTGGTTCACTGCTCATCCACGGATGGATATGGTGTTCCTACCACCTTACTCTCCTTTCCTCAATCCTATTGAGGAGTTTTTCTCTGCTTGGAGGTGGAGAGTGTATGAGCATCGGGCTCAAAATCAGAGGTCCCTGCTCCATGCAATGGATGCTTCCGGTGAGGATATTACAGGAGATCAGTGTAGGGGATGGTTGCGACATGCATGCCGTTTCTTCCCTCGTTGCATCGCAAGGGAGGATATACGCTGCGATGTTGACGAGAATCTGTGGCCAGACAGACATCAGCGTGTGGATGGGCAGGAGGGTGAGGACGGTGGCCAGTGAAGAGATGTTACAGTAGTTGTGAAACTCCAGCTTTATTTACAGCATTGTAGGCTAAATGTAATTTTCCTTGTTTTTTGTTTGTGTGTTTATATTTTTGTATATTACTGTATAATAAATTTTCTTTTTACTCTAATGTATGGACTTACTGTAACTTTGAGTGTAAATGATAATGGTTACAATACTGTAAAGTGATTTTTCCTTGGCAGTATGAGTGCAATCTGTGATGTCAAACCTTGGAGGCTACTCTTAGCCTAAAATCTTTTCTTTTTTTTCATTTTTATACACAATTGTATTCAGTTAGCTAGACAAAAACTGTAATCATTGTCAATGAAGGACTGGGCTAAGACTGAAAGGTGGACATGAGGAATATTGAGGGATATTGAGGGATGAGGGATATTTCAATGGTCCTCTGCCTTAGGCTAGGTTCACACTGCTGCGGTGCGGGAACGCAGCGAATTTACTGCTGGTTCCCGCATCACACCAACTCGCACGGCAGTTTACACTGCCATATGCAAATTGCTGGGGAGTGTCATACAATGTTAACGACACCCCCAGTTCAGCTCGCATATCGCACTGCGAACTGACAATTCGGACATGTATCGG
This sequence comes from Aquarana catesbeiana, assembly GCF_042186555.1. Lineage (NCBI taxonomy): Eukaryota > Metazoa > Chordata > Amphibia > Anura > Ranidae > Aquarana > Aquarana catesbeiana. Next base: position 93,481,780 of record NC_133334.1, on the reverse strand, counting down.
ATCGCATAGGTGTGAACACCCATGCGATCCGATTCTGGTCCGAACAAAAAAAAGGGTCCTGTGCGAGTTTGGACCGAATGCGGTGCGATATCAGCCATACTATCTGTATGGTTGATATCGCACAGCACAGACATCGCATGTGATGTGAACAGCAGTGCACTGCAAATCACATACGATGTCTGCCACCGCAGCAGTGTGAACCCAGCCTTAGAGACAAAACATCTAAACATTTTGACTTGCAGTGCTTACACAATGCCAAAGGGGCGAAGCATTTTGGGGGCACTGACTATTTGAATGAGAAAGAAATTTATTTTTGACACATGAGTGAACTGTTTTGGGAAAGATATGAGCTTTTGAAGGTGAACCATGGTGTTGTGCTGAACCATCCAGGTTATTTTGGCAAAAGCACCAAGAGAGTGGAGAACGTCTGGTCTGTTTCAAGAAATGAGCCAAAGCAATTGAGAAGAATCTTTGCCATTTTGGTAGCACTGACTCTTTATATGGGAAAGGAATATGGTTTTGATACATGAGTGAACAGTTTTGGGAGAGATATGAGCTTTTGCACGTGAGTTAAAGTGTTGTGCTGAACTGTAAGACTGTTTTGCCAAATGAACTTAGAGTTTTGAGAATGTCATTTCTGTTTCAAGAAATGAGCCAAAACAATGGAGAAAAACTGTAAATAACACAGCTCAGGGTTTAAACAGTCAGGCATTTTATGGTTGTAAGGACATACCTGGCCAGCCAAACTCACTACATACATTCAGGACTGTGGGCGGGGGAGTGGGAGTGGGAGTGTCATTGGAGCTCCCGGCCCCGCCCCCGGACCTCTGTATTCACCAGCCAGTATAGAGGGGGCGGGGCCGGAAGCTCCACTGACACTCGCACTCCGATCACTGGCTCTCACTACAGAAGCTCTTTTCCGAGTACACAGGCTGCACGTGGGCGGGGTCAGAGCGTCAGTGGAGCTCCCGGCCCCGCCCCTCTCAGCTGGCTAGCGCGGAATTTATCCTCCCATGTCCTCTGTGCGCTCTGCAAAGCTGTCATCGGGGCCCTAATTCACGGCTAGCGCGGGCCCCCCAACAAAGATTGGGCCCAGGGCAAGTGCCCCGTGCCCCTGCGCTAAAGACGGCCCTGTCTGCCTTAGAGACAAAACATCTAAACATTTTGACTTGCAGTGCTTACACAATGCCAAAGGGATGAAGCATTTTGGGGGCACTGACTATTTGAATGAGAAAGAAATTTATTTTTGACACATGAGTGAACTGTTTTGGGAAAGATATGAGCTTTTAAAGGTGAACCATGGTGTTGTGCCAAACCATCCAGGTTATTTTGGCAAAAGCACCAAGGGAGTTGAGAACGTCTGGTCTGTTTCAAGAAACGAGCCAAAGCAATTGAGAAGAATCTTTGCCATTTTGGTAGCACTGACTTTTTTTTTAATCCCCTTACAACAGATATATTACTTCATTTGCATGAGTACAGATGCCTGGCCGCCCCTGTATATTACTTCATTTGCATGTGTACAGATGCCTGCCCACAGGTGTATAACTCCCCGGCTGCCCTTGTAACACGGCTACATATTTATTCATTGTTAATTCAACATTAGACTTACAACCTTGTTTGCATGTGTACAAACGCCCGGCTGCCTTTGTAACACGTGCACATAGATGCCTGGCCGCCCCTGTAGCACATGTGTATAAACGCCTGGCCACCCTTGTAACACGGCTGTAGATTTATTCATTGTCAACTCAACATTAGACTTACGACCCTATTTGCATGTGTACAAACGCCCGGCCGCCTTTGTAACACATGCATATAGACACCTGGCCGACCATGTAACACACCTGTATATTGATTCAGTGTCAACCTTATGTTTGTATATTTATTTATTATTGTTTATTTAACCACTGCCATCTGTGCCCTGTACCCCTGTGTCAAATTCCTTCAGGTCTTCATTGTATATAGCACTGACATTAATGATCCATTTTGCGAGTGCACGGTTGTCTTGGCCGTCCTCATAATACATTTGTCACTTCCCTTATCATTGTGTATTTAGCATATGCCCACACTCCTCCCCTTGCTCCTCCCCCTCACCATTCATAAGCCAGCTTGAGGAGTATAGGCGTAGGTCTGACGAAGGAGCCACACATGCTCCGAAATGCATTACCACCCCCTTCTCTACACTGACATCATCAGCCTTGTGTGTCCCGCAGTGAATACAGGCTTCCCTGCTGCCTCCTCTTTCCAACATGCATGAGAACGCTTTACAGCTGCTGGACGGCTCTACACTGCTCTCTACCACCATGCTGAGGATGGACACATGCCACAGATGAGGACTCCTGATTTTATCATGTCTTTTAACACTCCACAATCTTGTAAGTGCTTTTAACTCTTTGTGCACTTTATTAAATTTTACATACTGCACTTAGAGGCGCCTTTCTTTTTCCTTTTTTATATCTTCAGAGTTGCTTTTCCTCTAACCAAAGTGCTGCCAGAAGTGCCATCTCATCACTATCATCCCTCTGACCAGCTACCCACCTCCACCAGAGCGCCCTTATCTCCTCTCTGTTTTATGCCCCGCTCACTGTTCTCGGAGGAAGAGATGATCCTTATTTGCAAATTAAGATGATTTTTCATTTATTTTTACATGGGGTGGTGTTTGTGTGGGTCATGTGTGTATGTCTAAATGATATGGCCTCAAAACACACACCTACTGCCTGTGTACAAATTCACTTCCGGGCCAATGTATATTGCTTCCTGCTTCTATCTTATCTATCTTATCTATCTAATCTATCTTCTTGTGTCCACCAGCAGAGTGAAGTTGGGTAGATGCCACACTCCCAGTTCTGGAGGCATAATAATGGTCTAGCACAGGGGTCTTCAAACTACGACCTTCCAGTTGTTCAGGAACTACAATTGCCAACATACCTAGTCATGTCTGTGAATGTCAGAGTTTTACAATGCCTCATGGGATGTGTAGTTCCGCAACAGCTGTAGTTTGAAGATTCCTGATCACTCTAGCATATCTAGAAAAAAAATGTTTTTTCATGTGCCTTGTATAATGCCCAAGAAATATCGTTAGGAAAATACTAGTGGGTCATGGCACATCTACATTCCAAATTTGGCACCTAAGATGGTCATGCACTATGCAATATGATTGGCCAATTTCTGTACAACTCGATATTTAGGCAAAATAGGTAATGGGAAGATGCACTCGAACAATTAATTCAAAATATGGGAAATAAAACAGGCTCTTGCGGTAAATCTAATGTATTTAAGATCTAACTGATTGCAGTGTATGGTCACTTTTAAGGATCTGAAAATATTAATTTATTGGGTTTAGAAACACTTCTCTGTTCTTTGTAAAGTATTGAAAGATATTTGGGTAAAAAAGAAAAAAAACACATTTCAAAAGATATTAGAAGTGAAAGGAATGATATTAGCATCAAAGGGTTAATTAACTGAGTACATCAACTAATTGCCTAACAAGACACATCCAATGAGATGAAATTAACCAATTGTATTGGGCGTGCGCTATTAATGAGAAAACCGCAGTTACCCTAGCGCCAGTTGCAGTTTACATATGCGGGTATTTATTATCGTTATTTGCGCACAAATTAATGTATGAACTGGTGCAGTGCCTTCTTCTTAGTAAATTACCTGCAAAGTCTGCTTCAAACAGGACTAAGGCCATTCCGGAGAGGCTCTGGGTAAGAGCGACGACTCCAGTGAAGGTGGAAAGGATGCAGCCTTTCCTAAATAGGTTTCTTGGCCCAGAGGCTGCTCGGCTCCTGGAGTCTGGTTTTACTGAGGGCTTTAGGACTCTGTGTTCACTTTCTTGCATTCCGCCCATGGCTGACAATTTGCACTCCGTGCTTTTACACCCTTCTGTGGTTTCCTCAAAACTTCAAAAGGAAGTGGCATTGGGGCGCATGTGTGGCTCATTTCCGCATCCCCCTCTTGACAATTTAGTGGTTTCACCTTCGGAAGTTGTCCCTAAGAAGAAACCAAATAAATTTTGGTTAATTCATCACTTTTCCTTTCCGGTGGCTCTGTTAATAATGAGATCGACCCGGAGGCTTGAACTGTGTCATACACCTCTTTTGATGCTATGGTCTTCTGGGTTTGGTATTATGGTAGGGGCGCGCTCATGGCGAAAACAGATCAGCTTTTTGTCTTTTGCCAGTGCATCCTCAGTTTTTATTCACTAGGTTGCAGGTGGTTGGACACCTTTTATGTGGACTGTCGCCTGCCCATGGGCTGTTCTGTCTCCTGCGCTCTTTTCAAAACCTTCAGTTCGTTTGTTGAATGGGTGGTGGGGCATGTGTATGGCGTCAATTCAGTTATTCACTACCTGGACAACTTTTTGTGTGTGGGTCCTCCTTATGTGTGATATTGTTGGCTACATTGCAACATGTTGCAGAGTGCTTTGGGATACCACTGACTCCTGAAAAAATGGTTAGCCTGGTGTCCGAGCTCAGTTTTCTGGGTATTGTTATTGACTCCCTGGCTATGGAATGTCGGTTGCCTGATGACAAGCTGGTGGCTCTAAAGGGGATTCGCTTGGTAATTGAGAAGTGAAGCATCAGATTGCGTCAACTTTAATCCCTCTTAGGTAAGTTGAACTTTGCATGCCGTATCATGCTGATGGGAGGGGTTTTCTGTTGCCATTTGTCAGCAGCTATTGCGGGCGCCCTTTCGTAAACTCACTTTATTAAGCTGAATAAGGAGCACAGGGAGGCTCTTTGGGTTTGGGGTGTTATCTTGGAGTCCTTTAATAGTTGTTCACTTTGGATGGAAGAACTGTTAAGTAATTTTGATTTGGAGTTCTATACGGATGCGGCGGGAACATCTGGTTATGGGGCATTCTTTGGGGGCAAATGGAGTGCAAAACGCTGGTCGGCTGACTGGTGTGAATCGGGGTTGCTTTAAAATATGGTTCTTTTAGAATTGTTTCCAGTCATTGTCGCTGTCGAGGTCTGGGGTGATTACTTTCGGAACCGGAAGATCTGGCTTCGCTGCGACAATTTGGGGGTGGTTCGGGTCATTAACCACATGTCTGTTTCTTCCACTCCAGTGGTCTCTTGTGCAATCTTGTGTTATGTTGTTTACAACTGAATGCCTTTTTGTATGCCGTACATTTTCCTGGAACAACTAATACAAAGGCGGATGCTTTGTCTCAGTTTTCAGACTGACAAATTACGAGAGTTGGCACCGGGAGCGTTGCAACTTGGAGTTCCTTGTCCCTGGCGGATGTGGCAAATTGGCTTGGAGTCACCACAGAATTGATCCGGAATTCCTTGAGCGAGAGGACATGGTCAGCTTATGTTAAGGTTTGGCAGAATGGTGGGGCGCAAATTGGTAGTAGCTTAGTGGGTAATGGTGATAGGACTGTCTTGCTTTATTTTATTTGCTTGAACTACAAACACTGTTTGTCCGTTTCGGCCATTGATCGTAAGTTGTCTGCGATAGTGGTTTGGTTCAAGCTTACAGGGTCCCAGGTAGGGATGAGCTCGATGTTCGAATCAAACGTAAGTTTGACTTGAACATCAGGGGTTTGCCAGTTTGCCAAACTGCGAATATAATGGGGCGTTTGGGGGAAATTCAAGCACCGCAGAACGCTCCATAATGCACTGCGAGATTGCATTGCATTGCTGTATGATGATTGGTCAGAGCATACACCTGACCTGCATGCTTTGGCTAATCAAAGCGTACTCTGAGAGAGCCATAATTGGCCAAAGGCAGGGTGCCTTTGGCCAATCATGGCTTAGGGGGACACCACACCCCCCACACTATATAAGGCTGCCTACATAGCGGCTGCGTATAGTGTGTAGATGGAGATAGTTTGAGCTAGATTAGGCAGGCAGGTTAGTTAGTGGCAGTATATTTGACACACACACACATATACACATACATACATATACACACAAACACACACTCTACATTTAGCGTAGACTAGATATTCAGTGAAGTCTCTATATTCAAGTCAGGGGTGAGGAGTCGCAGTGGTGACGTCATCCCGCAAGCATCTTGCCGTTTGTTATGCATCCTGAGCCCACACTGCTTAATTGCTGCATTTGTGAGTAATGCCTTTTGTTTTTACCGATGAAATAAACCGTTTTTATATGGAGAGCGCTAGATTTTCCTTTTTTTATTCCTATGTTCACCAGAATCAAGGGGATGTGAATGGGCTGAGATTCAGACAATCAGCTTGTGGCAGTACGGATGCAATAGAAGCCCCTTGTTCAGCTGACTCGTTTATACCCCTGAGAGGGAACCTGCCATTTCTGACCTGCTGGTAAAGCAGGGGTCAGAATTTTAGGTGAGTGGCTAGGATATTGAGGTGGAGGAGAGCACTAGCACTTTCTAAGTTTGTGCACCTGGTGAAAGTCACTACCATTCAGAAGAGTTTTTGGAGGACTTTTATCACAAGTTTTTTTGGATTTTTCATTTCACTGTCACCACGGTGTGTATAAAAATAATCAGAAGGGTGAGGTGCACTACAGTCTCAGATGGCCGTACTTAGCAATCAAGCCCTCCCACAGGCTTCGACATAGAAAAAATCCAAAAACAAGGGATTGCTGCACAAATCGTATTTATTTTGAAATCTTCAAAAGGACATCACCACGACAGCCATAAAATCAGGCATCCATAATAAACGTTTTCGGGCTATTGTAGATAACGCCCTTCATCAGAAGTAATATACATTTTTTTTTTGCACTTGTTCTTCCCAGTTAGGGAACACGAATATACGATTATGCACCAAGTATCTTGCTATTTGCTAGCTAATCAAGTATTTATTTTTATGAGGATTTATTTTTAGTTACTTTGATATATAGGCAGCGCAACACTGTTTTGTTATATATATTATTTATGTGAAGTAAACACATTTTTCTGTGTGTGCAGCAGCCGGGTGGGGGGTATTTTCTGATATTTATTTTGATGATATTTTTTGGGATATCACCCACATTTAGTTATTGGTAAAAGGCTGATTGAGGTCACAATTCTTTCACATATTTGCGCTGATAGAATTTAATTTCTTTTTCATACATCATGGGACACAGAGTTAGGCTAATATTCATTACCTACTGGGTTATACTACATCTCCAGGTGAATGGACACTGGTAGACCAAAGGTCTTTAGACAGGAAGTGATACCCTATATAACCCCTCCCAAACAGGAAGTACTTCAGTTTTTTTACCAGTATCTGCACTGTGGATGGCAGGGTTGTTTGAGCTCTCCGAGCTCCAGGTCTCTTGTCTCACAAACGGTTCTTAAATGAATCAAGGGATTGACCAATTGGATCCATTTGATACAGGCTCTATATGCTTAGATAAATGGTACCCGAGCTTCACAAAGAAGACTCAAGATCCTGCGAGGTTTTGCCTGTAATGCAGCCTCTAAGTGCTGGACCCTGCGAAGTGGAATCCTGGATGCCACAGCGCTAAGGTATTCCTGCAGGGTGCTGTACAGGTCCAAGAGAGTGCACCCTAAACATGAAAAGGGTACCCAGTCCTTGAAGGTCCTCAAGTGACAGGAACCCACCATGATGGTTGAAGATTGGGCTCTTAGTTTACTAAGCTGCCCGGCGTGGGTAAGTGAAAACCCTTTATTTGCTTATTGTGGGGTGCCCCAGTAATTGTAACAATCAGTCAAGCTAGCTAGAGGCTGGACACCTGCGTGCGGTGACCATACGGGGAGTTTTGGGCTGTACCTTTTTTTTTGCTTGTGTCTGGCTGTTTTTTACCTGTATGATGACACATGACAGTGCGTCATTTTGCCTTGGTTTGCCATGGCGCACGTGCATTCGCAAGAGCGCCGCTGTGCTCAGCAGTTTGTTTGGCGGCCATGGCACATGCGGCTTCACCGCACATGTGCCGTAGCCTTTATCTGGGCGCATGAAGATTTGCATCATACGCGAATACAGTAACGGCCATTCGACGGGACTACGCAGGTGGGTGCGCACGCATGCACAGAACGTTACAGCACACAGCCAGCTAATTTAAGCTGTGTATGCCAAGCATGCGGTGCTTCCAGAAGGCAGCTGTGGGATGCAGAGCAGGCTCTGAACCAAGCATTTGCAGCGGTTCATTTCTCCTTACCCAGGTCACGTGAGTCACCAGGTGTTGCAGGCTAAAGGTGCTTAGCACGATTGTTGCATAGGGGCTTGGTGAGCCCTATTAAAAGGGTCTCCCTTCTGAGGTGTGTTAATACCACAACCAGGTACTCTCTTTTTGTGGCTAGTAAAGGTCTTCAAAAAAGAGGATCGGGACTAACACTACAGGGAAGGGCACACCTATGTCCTCAGTAGTTACTGATGAACCTAGTCGTATCCCTAGTGTTATGGGCAATCTGAGCCCCTGTGCCTATCTGGTATTGTGCCTACAGTCAACACTGCTGCTTCACCCTTTATCACCAAGGATGAACTGTCCTTGAACCTAGCTGGGTTAGAGCACAGGATAGCTGGCATGATTGCCTCCATCCCGCAGGGTGGCAAGAAGTGTGACAGATCCCCCTCCCCGGAGCCTACTAGTTTGGAGCAGGAATGAGTTGAGGATGGGGAAGAGCTAAAAGCTCAGGGTTCTGTGGAGGGCTCTGGTGGATGAGTTTGCTTCCGAGCAATCTGGACAAGAAGAATCCAGTTGATGTCTGCCTCAGTCGCAGAGGCTTTTGATCCTGGCTCTTACCGAGATGGTTCATTCTGCCTTTAAGTTGCCTCTTGCAGTTTTCCTCTTTGGGGTCCCTGAGGCCTCTTCAGGCTGCACAAGCTTTCCCCTTACACCCTCTGTTGGAACAGGTGGTGTATGCTGATTGGGAACATCCTGACAGGATTTTTTGTTCCTCCTAAGAGGTTTTCCCTTTTTTATCCCATGGATGAAAAGTTTGTTAAGGAGTGGAGCATGCCAGCTGTAGATGCAGCAGTCTCTTCCTTAAACTAGAACTTAACTTGTCCGGTAGATAACACACAGGACTTGAAAGACCCTGTTGACAAGAAATTGGAGTCATTATTAAAGGCTTCCTTTTATTTGGCCAGTTCAGCTATTCAGCCAGCTGTTGCAGCAATTTGTATCTGCCAGTCCGTAAAGGATCAGGTCAGACTGCCTGACAGGCCTAACCGGGAGGATGATCTGGCTGAAAATAAGAAAGATAGTCCTCGAGCACTGTGTTTTGCTGTTGACATCTTAAAGGATTCAATACAGCAGGTTTCTCATTTTGCTCTCTTGTCTGTACATATGCGCAGACTTTTGTGGTTTAAAGCGGGGGTCCACCTATCTATCGTTTTTTTTTTTTTTGAGTTCATTCACAAACTTTTCTTCTCAGCATTACATACTCACATATTGTGTGTAATATGTCCGCCTGTGTCAGATTTCGTCGGAAACAATAACTTATATTATTCACTGCAGGCGGTTTCCATCTTCATTGTGGGCATTTGAAGCCCACAAGCATTTATTTCCTGGATGTGGTGAATGCTGTGCTCCCAGCATTCACTGCTCGTTCCCGCACATGCTCAGTGGCATCCTGGGAAGCCTGAGACTAGCTCCCAGGAGTCTAGGAGAGGCTAGAAACACGCCTACTCCCACGGGAGAAGAACCAGGAAGTGCAAAGAAGAATAGAAAAATAAAAGGTAATTACGGCGATTTAAATTTTTTTAAACGGCATGTCAGCATCTAGGCAAGGAAGAGAATACATACAGATATTGTTCAAAATTTGGGTGGAACCCCGCTTTAAGAACTGGTCAGCCGAGCTTCCTTGTAAAAAGTTATTGGCAGGTTTCCCCTTTCATGGGGAACGTTTATTTGGTGATCATTTGGACAAATATATCCAAAAGATTTCCAGAGGGAAGAGTTCTCTACTTCCTGTGAAGAAAAGCGCCATGCGTCCCTTGTTTAAAACCTCAGGGACTGCTTCCTCAAGTGTCTCAGCACCAAGGCATTTCTGCCGCCAACAGGGCACTAGAGCCAGGGGCAAGCCGCAAGGCCAGGGCCAGAAAAAGCCCTGGGTCCAAAACTCTTCTAAACCCAGCACCAAGCCCTCCTTTTGAGGGGACGCCCCCACTCTATCGGGTGGGGGGAAGGCTGCTGCACTTTGCGGACATTTGGAGAATAGTTCAGGATGAGTGGGTCACCTCAACTATATCCCGTGGTTACAAGCTGGAGTTGCGGGTGGTTCCCCCTCAGAGGTTTCTAAGATCCAGGTTTCCCTCAGATCCTCCAAAAAGAGACATATTGCTTCAGGTACTACATCATTTAGTGCATCAAGGAGTGATTGTAGAGGTTCCTTTTTTTTGAAAGGGGCATGGAGTTTTACTCGAACCTGTCTACGGTTCAAAAACTAAATGGGGACACAAGGCCCATTTTGGACCTATGATCCCTGAACCAGTATCCACTGATCCACTCAGTAGTAGCCTCAGTCCGGATGCGAGACGTTTTAGCCTCCATCGATATAAAAGACGCGTATTTACACGTACCTATCTTTCAGCCTCATCAGAGGTTCTTGCGATTTTCAGTAGAGGAACGTCATTTTCAGTTTGTGGCTCTACCCTTCAGGCTTGCTACAGCTCCCCGGGTGTTCACAAAGGTCCTAGCACCAGTACTGTTTTTTTTAATTAATTTTATTGTAAGTTTTACAGCGTAGAAAGTACAAGTGGATCAACATGTGAACAGTCAAATGAGGAATAGGTTATCATATCAACAAAAGGTATACATAGTGTCAGGGCTGGGCTCAGCCCTTCCTTCTCTGAGCTGGCCACTCAGCTGTCGGCTAATTGCCAGCTCCCATCTCTCTCCACAGTTACCCAGCTGTTGTTGATTCTGCTCGTCAGTCCTGCCTACTTAAAGCCATCCAGCTCACTTGATCTCTGCCTTCACCTTTGTCAACATCACAGAGACTTTCTCCTGCGTTCCTGTTGAAGACTTGCTCGGCTGATGTTCCTTCTGGCTCCTGATCCTGCTTGTACTACTCTGTTTATCTCTGGCTCTCTGACATTTGCTTGGCTGACTATCCGATCCAGTTACTGAACTCTGGCTTGTTTTGACTATGTTTACATTATTTGCATAGTTACATAGTTACATAGTAGGTGAGGTTGAAAAAAGACACAAGTCCATCAAGTCCAACCTATGTGTGTGATTATGTGTCAGTATTGCATTGTATATCCCTGTATGTTGTGGTCATTCAGGTGCTTATCTAATAGTTTCTTGAAGCTATCAATGCTCCCCGCTGAGACCACCGCCTGTGGAAGGGAATTCCACATCCTTGCTGCTCTTACAGTAAAGAACCCTCTACGTAGTTTAAGGTTAAACCTCTTTTCTTCTAATTTTAATGAGTGGCCACGAGTCTTGTTAAACTCTCTTCTGCGAAAAAGTTTTATCCCTATTGTGGGGTCACCAGTCCGGTATTTGTAAATTGAAATCATATCCCCTCTCAAGCGTCTCTTCTCCAGAGAGAATAAGTTCAGTGCTCGCAACTTTTCCTCGTAACTAAGATCCTCCAGACCCTTTATTAGCTTTGTTGCCCTTCTTTGTACTCGCTCCATTTCCAGTACATCCTTCCTGAGGACTGGTGCCCAGAACTGGACCGCATATTCTAGGTGCGGCCGGACCAGAGTCTTGTAGAGCGGGAGAATTATCATTTTATCTCTGGAGTTGATCCCCCTTTTAATGCATGCCAATATTCTGTTTGCTTTGTTAGCAGCAGCTTGGCATTGCATGCCATTGCTGAGCCTATCATCTACTAGGACCCCCAGGTCATTTTCCATCCTAGATTCCCCCAGAGGTTCTCCCCCCAGTGTATAGATTGCATTCATATTTTTGCCACCCAAATGCATTATTTTACATTTTTCTACATTGAACCTCATTTGCCATGTAGTTGCCCACCCCATTAATTTGTTCAGGTCTTTTTGCAAGGTTTCCACATCCTGCGGAGAAGTTATTGCCCTGCTTAGCTTAGTATCGTCTGCAAATACAGAGATTGAACTGTTTATCCCATCCTCCAGATCGTTTATGAACAAATTAAATAGGATTGGTCCCAGCACAGAACCCTGGGGAACCCCACTACCCACCCCTGACCATTCCGAGTACTCCCCATTTATCACCACCCTCTGAACTCGCCCTTGTAGCCAGTTTTCAATCCATGGACTCACCCTATGGTCCATGCCAACGGACCTTATCTTGTACAGTAAACGTTTATGGGGAACTGTGTCAAATGCTTTTGCAAAATCCAGATACACCACGTCTATTATTATTATTATTATTATTATTAATAAACAAGTGTGATTTAACTATACCCCTGTCTCGGTCTGATTCATGGTTCCTGATACATAGGTCACGTAAGATGCATTTGAATATGTCTAACATATGTTAAAGGCAAACATTGGCACTGTGCTGTGTTTGACAGATATACTTTATAGTCAGAGATGCGGTCAATTGTGTGTGGACATGGCATTAGGGTTTCAAATATGTGGTAGAGCATTAATTGGAGAGATAGGCATTCAGGATGTTTGAGCCAAAGATCCCAGTGCTTTTGGAATTTAGGAATTTGTAGGTGGGCTTTGGCGTACATAAATTCCATCAAGCAATGGTTATTAAGAAGAACAATTAGCTCTGAGCTAGAAGGGGGTTGGGTTTCCAATTTTTGGCAATAGCTAGTCGAGTAGCATAAATACGTGGGAGATGACCATGTGGGAAGGTCGGGCCAGGTATCCATGTCCAGACCCAATAGCACCATTTGAGGTGTGAGGGATACAGGGGTTGGTAGGATGGAAAGGCGGAATGCATAAAGCATAGTCCAAAACGCAATGATGGTTGGTCAGTTCCACCAAATGTGTTGTGGGGTTCCTGGAGTTCCACAGTTTCTCCAACAGAGGTTGGTGGAAGATGGGTAGATGCGGACGAGTTTGGTTGGTGTAAGGTACCAGTTGTGAAATAACTTTTGGACAGTTTCCCAGTGTAGTATACATTTTGAGATTTTCAAAGCTGATTGGAGTGAGCGATACCATTGTTAGGGGGTGTAGGAGCATTGTAGTAGTCGTTCCCATTTTAGCATCATTGGGGTCTTAGAGGTGTGGCAGGTATCGGTGATGAGTTTGTAGATATGAGATTCCACGCCGGTGAGGGGTGTTTAGGTTGTAAAATCTTGTCATATGCCAGAGTAATGGGTTTTCTGACCATTTTACCTTAGATAGGGCTGAGTATATACTGAGGTATTTGAAAAAATCTTTAGACCCAATGTGCCAGGTAGTGAGTGTGGGACCTTTTATATAGGTTTCGAATATTTGAGATGTCTGCAGTGGTCCAGTCGTAGAAATTAATGTTAGATGTAAGACTGTGGAGTGCCTCCAGAGGTATATTTGAGAGCAAACATAGCGGGATGCCTTTAGGGCTTTGTATAGTGGCATTCCATGTTATGATGGTGGTATTGATGGTGTCGAGGAATGTGTGAGTCCCTTAGTGCTGCAGGAGAAGAGCACTGAGAATCTGTTTTGGATGGGAAGCGAGTGCTGCGCTTTCTATTTGAAACCAGGTGTTTTGTTGCATAGGGTTCCACCAGACCTTGGCCTGGTCAAGAGTAGTTGCTTTATAATATGCTAGAATGTCCGGTGCACCCATCCCTCCAGAGGAGACGGGTTAGCATAGAGTGTTGCTTTTAAGATGAGAACGTTTTCCGCCCCAGACAAATGTGGTTATGATAGACTGTAGCTTCAATAGTTGCTTTTTGAGAAAGGGTATCGGGATACTTTGGAACATATATAAGACATGTGGAAGAAGATACATTTTGGCAAGGGCGATTTTACCTGCCCAGGAGACTGGGGTGTGTTGAAGATCTTGCACTGTTTTCTGGAGCTTGGATACAAGATTATTAAAGTTTATATATAGTAAATGGGAAGAGGGGGTGATTAGTTGGATGCCAAAATATGTGAGGATGGAGTTGGGGTCCACAAGAGAGACGTACGGGCAGTAATGTCAGTTTTGGTGCGTTGGTCAAGGCCTATACCTAGCATGCTAGATTTGGAGAAGTTAATTTTATATAAGGAGGCCCTACTAAATAAATCTAAGGTGTGGTGGAGTTCAGGGAGTGATTTAACAGGATCAGTCAGGGAGATAATGACATCGTCTGCGTAAAGCCGGCTGTAATTCCCGATATCCCGATGGGTTGTCTCGGATAGAGTGGGCTACGGGTTCCATGACAAGGGTGATTATCAAGGGCCCTTGTCATGGAACATGACATTGGCACCCTTGACTCGTCCCATTAGAGATGCAGAAGGGGTCTGAGAGTAGCCCGGAAGTCATTACAGTAGAGAGGAGTAGAGGGAGAGTATTGCTTGCAGAATGGTCCCGGAGAAGCCAAATTAACCGTAGGACTGCTGTCACATAGGACCAGTCCACTCTTATAAACGCCTTCTCTACATCAAGAGAGATGAGCAGAGAAGGCGTTTAGTGGTGTTCCACCCACTGTAGTAGATCAATAAATCTGCGCGTACCGTCCGATGCTTGTCTGCCAGCAACAAAGCCCACTTGGTCAGTATGCACTAGTTGTGGGATAATAATTGAGAGCAGTGTAGCTAAGAGTCTGGCAAATAACTTAGTGTCTGTGTTTATTGGGAAATGGGTCTGTAGCTGGCAGGGTCATCAGCCGGTTTTACCTGGTTTGGGAAAGTGGCAATAGTGGCTTGGAGAGATTCTGGTGGAATGGAGCCAGTGTTAGCAGTGAAGTTGAAGGAGTGACATAGATGTGGTGTAAGGAGCTTAGCGAAAGTTTTGTAGTACTCATTGCTGAACCCGTCAGGGCCTGGAGCTATATGGAGTGGTAGGGCGGCAATGGCTGTTTCAACTTCTGATAGGGAGAATGGAGCCGAAAGGTAGTGTAATTGGTCCTGTGATAGTGAGGGAAGGTGTATGTCTTTCAGGAATCTATCTATGTCAGCAGTGGAGGGTGGTGGGGCAGAATTTGAGTTGGTTAGATTGTATAATTTGGAGTAGAAGGAGCTGAATTGAACGGCAATGTCTTTAGGGTTGTGAGTCGTGTACCGACGTGGTCAGTGACGTAAGGGATTTCAGTGTGTGTGTGAGTTTGCGTTTAAGCTGTCTGGCCAGATATGCTCCAGGCTTGTTGTGTTGTGAATAGGATTGCAGGCGGAGGTGTTTAAGGTGGTAGTCAAAGTTTGTATGGAGATGGTCACTGAGAGCTTGTCTAGCTGTGTGTAGTTCAGAGTTAAGAAGGGGGGAGGGTTGGGGTCTGTTGGCTTGTTCGATTATGCGTATACTCTCTAGAAGTTTGTTTGTGGTAGCATTGTATTGTTTTTTTTTGGTTGTAAAATAATGTTTCAATTCGGATAAGAACTGTTTTTGATATTGTGGGTGTGCAATAATAGAGGCCTTGAGCATCCAGATGGTGCTATTTTTGGTGTTAAGTGCTAGATACAGCTTCATTGAGATTGGTGTATGGTCAGACCATGTCATAAGTCCAATTTTGTTTTCTTGGACCAGCTGTAAAGTATGGTTGACAGTCAAAAAGATCTATATGCATTTTGTGTGTGTGAGAAGAAAGTGTAATCCCTTTCTGTACCATGGAGGCATCTCCAGGGGTCATATCAGGGAGGAAAGAGAAGTAGAGCGTTTACGGGCAAGGTTTGAGGTGTCTAGTAAGGGGTCTGAAATTTGGTTGAAATCACCACATATGATCAAGGGCCTTGTTTAAAAGGCTCCAGTTTCTTCATAATGGTTTTGTAGAAGCGTTTCTGATTGGTATTGGGAGAGTAAATGTTAGCAATAGTCATTTTATGATTGTTGACAGCAGCATTGAGGATTATGAATCTGCGCTCAGGATCTATTTCGGTGTGAAATGGTTGGAAGGAAACCGAGGAGCATATAGCAAGCATAAACCCAGTCTTTTTCTTTGTGGAGTTGGCAAAGTAGCAGTCTGGATATTGTTTGTGAGTACATGAGGGGGGCTTGCTGGAGAGAAAATGAGTTTCCTGTACACACAGTATGTCAGAGGTTTGGGCTAATGCTTCCTTCCATAGTAAATTTTGCTTGTAAGGGGAATTTAAGCCTTTTGTGTTGATGGATGTGATAGGCATCTTGACTGGTATTTAGTGGGGGAGGGGGATGTACAGGGATTGCGCTTTCTGTTGTCGCACACAAGTAGGTGTATGAAGTATTAGACCTATGATAGTGTTACACGGTAGGCAAAACAGAGCTAACAGTCTAAAGTTAACCAGTAAAACGGTAATACAATGAACAAAATTGGTAAAAGAAATAAAATTATGTAGAGAAACAAGAGAAGAAAAAAAGAATTGCTGTTACCTGGGAAAAGTCCCTTCTTTTTTGCGCCATAGCAGAGGAGATATCTGTGTATAGTGACACAGAAGAGTAGGGATCAGGTAGTGGAGAAGTGGATCTGGCAGCCGCCATGATTTTTTTCTTTCACCTGAAAAAAGTGGATACGTGCCAATATGTCACGTGTTATAGATGCAGGGAGGTGGTTAGGTTTGGTAATGCAATGTACCACATCGGCTTGTCACAGTTGAGGAATGAGCGTAAGGACTAGCTGTTGGATGTAGGGGATCAGATCGGTAGGTTTAACAGTTTCTGGTCCCCCCCCAGAATTTAATGTTGTTCCTCCTCGATCGGTCCTCTAAATCTGCGAATTTGGCTTGCAGATAGTATCTCCTCAGTGTTGATCATGGGCATCCGCCATTTCATTATAGGCTGCAGTGTGTTCAGTGATTTGCTTTTCTAGCTCATCAGTGCAGTCTTCTACATGATCAATTCTAGAGTGTAGCATGGAGATAGAGGACCTCAGCTCATTTTTGCATGGGATAGCAGCATAAGCTTGAGGGTGTGCTCAGATGCGAGGCTGGCAGAGTAGCTAGGGAGTCAGAGCGAGTTACTTCAGGGTCTATAGCTGTTGGAGGATCCCAGCATTGTTTTTTAAAGCAGGGGGGCTTTGTTAGGAGAGAGGGCTGGAGACTGAGAGGCTCTCTTACCTCGATCAGCGGGAGAAGCCTGAGAGGAATATGTGTCCAGAGCTTTACTATCCATCAAGTTCCTGTGATACTCTACTATCTGGGGAGGAGGTGCAGGGTGCCGTTTCAGCAACATCTTTGCTGTTCTGCATGCCTGCTTTACTTAAGTAATCAATGAGGCGGCGCGGCTTGTGCAGGCTATTATTCCTCCTTCTGAACATACTGTCTGGATGCCACTCAATTCATCTCCCCTCCGGTGTGACAGAGAGGGGAGAATCGCTGGTATAGAGTGCTGTGGGTTGCTGTTTGTCCCACGGCTGAGTGAAGCTGAGGTATCAGGCAGCCATCTCGCTCCGTGGAAATGCAGTCACTGTTCCGTCCGCCATTGCATCCATGGCGGATGCAGCAGCTTACTCATTTCCTAACTTCCCTTAACAGGGGGGAGAGATCAGATCGGCCAAACACACTTTTGGAAAATCTATGCCTTTTAGAAGAGCCCTCTGCTCATGGGGTATCGGAGATATATAAAATACTAATAGATCCCCTCGAAGACTTTGTGCCAGGATTCCTTCTGAAATGGGAAAGAAATCTAGACATTATATTTTCTAAGGAGCAACGGAGTTATATCTTACATTTTGCCCATTACTCCTTAACAGCCAGCCATTACCAAGAGCTATGTTACAAAATCCTTACAAGGTGGTACAAAGTTCCATCACTATTACAAAAAATGTATCCAGAGAGGACGAATAAATGTTGGAGGTGTGGAGAGTCAGAGGGTAACATGCTCCATATCTTCTGGTCATATAGGAAGATAGTAGATTTCTGGTCTAAAGTGCGGGATACCGTAAGACAGTTAACAGAGTATGACTTGGGTCTCGATCCAGGAAGATATCTTCTCCACCTTTCGGATCTTCCTAAGCGTAAATATCGGAACTCCCTGGTGGTTCATCTTTTGAATGTGGCCAAGGCTTGTATCCCAGCCGTGTGGAAGCAAGAATCACCCCCCTCGATCTCACTATGGTTTAAAAAAATAGCTGGGATATATGCTATGGAAAAAGGCATTGGAACTATACAGGGTAAGGCGGAGAAATTCAACAAAAAAATGGAACTCTTGGTCCCTTTCCCTTTTGTTTTGCACTAGGGAATACAGATGTGAGATCGGAGAGCAGATGGAGGCCTAAGGGGGTAAGGAGAGAGAGTGGGAGTATTCTGGGAGGGGTTTTTCTTCTTTTTTTTTTTTTTTTTTGTTTTGGTTTTTTTTTGTGTTTTTCTCTTTCCCCCTTCCCTTCTCTCCCTGGTAAACAGCATTTGTGGAATGCTGGGGGGGGGGGGGGGGGGGGAGAGGACGGGGAAACTATATATGTATGCAGGTATGTATGCGCGAGCATAAGGTGCGCATACGGACTAATGCGCACATGCATGTATGTAGATTGGTTATACTAGAAACAGGGGAAGAATCTGTGTATGGGTTGTGTTGTGTTTTTTTTTTGTTTTTTTTTTTCTTCCCTTTTCTGTGTATACGCTGTGTTATTTTTGGTTCTGCTGTGGTTGACATTAAGTCATATATATGTAAAGAAACTCGAACTATAACCTGTTAAACTATACTCTGTGATACGCAAACAGCAAAAATGTTATGTGTGTATTTGTTGATATATACAAAAAATGTATTTCTTGTTTTTTGAAAAATAAAATACAGAATTAAAAAAAAAAAAAAGTCAGCCTTGAGACCAGCTCAAAGTCTAAAGTATTTAGGTCTGTTCCTAGATACGGTCCAAGCAAGGGTATTTTTGCCACCCATAAGGATCTGTGCCCTGAAGGATCAGATGCATCAGATAAGGGGCACCAGACAACCCTCCATTCGGCTCTGTATGAGTCTTCTAGGGATGATGGTATCCTCCTTCGAGGCAGTGCCCTATGCCCAGTTCCATTCCAGGCCTTTACAACATCTTGTTGGCTTAGAACAGGAGAGGACAAGCCCTGGATTATCCAATGTTCTTATCTCCTCGGGCACTCTTGAGCCTAAACTGGTGGTTGCAGGATTAGAACCTGCGAAAGGGAAAATCCTTTCCAGTAACTTGGAGAGTACTGGCTAAAGATGCCAGTCTCTCAGGCTGGGGAGTGACCCTAGAGAGGCTCACAGCTCAGGGGAAATAGTCAAGGACAGAACAGATCCTGCCCATCAACGTCCTAGAATTACGGGCAGTACGTCTGGCCCTACGGTCCTGGACAGTGGAGCTTCAGGACTGTCCTATCAGGGTTCAGTCCGACAATGCCACTGCAGTGGCCTATATACCACCAAGGTGGTACCAGGAGTTGTTCAGCTCTGAAGGAGGTGAACCACATACTAGCCTGGGCAGAGGGACATGTGCCGATTCAATCGGCAGTCCATATCCCGGGAGTAGAGAACGGGGAGGCAGATTATCTCAGCCGCCAGCAGATCTGCTCAGGAGAATGGTCCCTACACCCAGGGGTGTTCCAGGAAGTTTGCCAGCGTTGGGGATGGCCAGAGGTTGACATACTGGCATCCAGGTTCAACAACAAGCTACAGCAGTTTGTGTCCGGAACAAGAGATTCTCCGGCAGATGCTCTGGTAGTTCCATGGAGCCAGTACTCCCTGGTTTATGCTTTCCCTCTGATCCCTCTCCTTCCACATTTTGTTGCGCAGGATAAGGAGAGAAGGGGGTTCCAGTCATTCTGGTGGCACGAGCCTGGCCCAGAAGGCCCTGGTTCCCGGACATTGTGAGATTGACAACAGATGGGCCATGGATGCTTCCACGTCGCCCCGATCTACTGTCTCAAGGTCCTTTATTCCACCCCAATTTACAGTCTCTAAATCTGACGGCATGGCTATTGAAGATAGGGTGTTAAAGGACCGTGGCATCTCGGGACCAGTGGTGTCTACCCTAGTGAATGCTAGAAAAGCGGTCACTAGGAAGATCTATCATAAGGTCTGGAAGACTTAATTTGCTTGGTGTTAAGCCAAAAAAATGGCATCCTCAGAAATACGTGCTTGGGAAAATTCTCTTTTCTACAGTCAGCTGTGGAAATCAGATTGGCTTTGAGTACAATCAGAGGACAGATTTCGGCCCTGTCAGTATTCTTCCAAAGGCCTTTAACCTTCCATTCGCTGGTCCGCACCTTTATGCAGGGGGCAACTCGTTTGCTTTCCCCCATTAGGTCACCTATGCGTCCTTTGGACTTGAACTTGGTGCTGTCTGTGTTACAGAAACAACCATTTGAACCTCTCAAGGAAATTCCATTAGACTTGCTGTCACGCAAGCTAATCTTCCTGATGGAAGGAGTTGGCAGCCCTTTCGTGCAGGGAACCATACTTGATCCTTCACCACGACAGGGTTGTGTTACGACCTGTTCCATCCTTTTTTGCCAAAGGTGGTGTCAGCCTTTCATTTAAATCAGGACATTATTTTGCCCTCTTTTTTCTCTCAGCCTCGTTCGGCGGAAGAGAGACGACTGCATTCCTTGGATGTTGTCCGGGCAGTCAAGGTTTATTTGTCTAGATCTGTGGAGATCCGAGGATCAGACTCCTTTTTTGTTTTACCAAAAGGACCCAAGAAGGGGCAGGCAGCTTCCAAGGCTTCCATTGCCAATTGGGTCTGCCAATTGGTCATTCAGGCCCATGGTCTGAAACGTAAAGCTCCTCCTTTTTATCAAGTGAATGTTCGAGCAGCCGAACATTCGGCTTTCGGTCGCAGTGTACTGTGGGCTGCCGTATAAGGTCTGATGGCTATTGTTTGGCAGGGTGTCTCCCTACCCTCAAGGCTATTGGGACGTCCCAGTAGGTAATGAATATTAGCCTAACTCTGTGTCCCATGATGTATGGAAAAGAAAATATGATTTTTTCGTCATACTTACCTGTAAAATCCTTTTCTTTGAGTACATCATGGGACACAGAGGTCCCTCCCCTCTTTTGAGGATTCAGTGCTTGCTACAAACCTGAAGTACTTCCTGTATGGGAGAGGTTATATAGGGGATCACTTCCTGCCTAAAACCTTTGGCCTACCAGTGTCCATTCACCTGGAGATGAAGTATAACCCAGTAGGTAATGAATATTAGCCTAACTCTGTGTCCCATGATGTACTCAAAGAAAAGGATTTTACAGGTAAGTATGACACAAAAAAAAAAATCACACACACACACACACACACTGCATTCAGTGTAGACTCTATATTCAGTCAATGCAGGCAGTGTAGTTTATATAACACAGTGTATTGAAGTGGTTAAAGGGAACCCTGCGCCAAAAGGAAAAAAAAAGAAAAAAAAAAAGGCTTGGCGGTCCCCCACAAAGTCCATACCAGACCCTTTTCTGAACATGCAACCTGGCAGGCCACAGGAAAAGGGGGGGATGGATGAGAGCGCGCCCCCCCTTCTGAACCGTACCATGCCACATGCCCTCAACATGGAAAGGGTGCTTTTGGTGACGTAACCGGGTGACCTCAGCCCCTTCTGAAGTCATGTGATGTCAGAGGGACGGGGTCACCCATTTACATCACCGAGTGGCCCCACCCTTGGCTATATAACAGCTGTCACCACGAAAAGGCTGCAGTCGGCGGAAAGCCTCTCATGGAGGCAGAGTTTTTTCCTTTTTTTTATCTCTAGACCATCGGCGCCATGATTGAAGATGGATGGACATTATTTTTTTAATAAAGGAATTGTCAAAAACTGTCTGCTTTTGAACACTTTTTTTGGTGAATGGATAGGGGTACCCATTTACATAGGGAGGGTAGGATCTGGGGGCCCCTTTGGTAAAGAGGGCTTCCAGAATCTGATAAGCCCCACACCCGCAGACCCCCACAATCACCGGGCAAGGGTTGTTGGGACGAGGCCCTTGAAACCCCAAAGCACCCTCCCCATATTGAGGGCATGTGGCCTGGTACGGTTCAGGAGGGGCGGCACTCTCTCATCCCCCCCACCTTTTTCTGTGGCCTGCCAGGTTGCATGCTAGGATAAGGGTCTGGAATGGATGGGGGGGCACGCCATTTTTTTAAAAAATTTTGTGCGGGGTTCCACTTAAAATAATTTTGGCGTGGAGTTCCCCTTAATGTCCATACCAGAATTGAAGGGCCTGGTAATGGACTGGGGGGAATCCACGCCATTTTTTTCAATGATTTTTTATGTATATTGCCAGGATCCGACAATACATTACAGCCCCAAGCAATTTTAAATGCCATTTTTTCCTTTAGGAATGTCATTTTGCTGCGGTACTGTTATAAAAATGGAAAAGAGGTGCTACTTTACAGGCAGACTAAGGAGAACCCCAGGCACGATATTTAAAGGAATAATTCATTTTTATTGTTTCACTTCAACCATTATTAAAATCACTGCTCCTGAAAAAATGTCAGTTTAAAAAATTGATACATGTCCCCTGGGGCAGTACCCGGGTCCCCAAACACTTTTTATGGCAATAACTTGCATATAAGCCTTTAAAATGAACACTTGATTTTTCACGTTCGTGTCCCATAGACTTTAACGGTGTTTGCATGTCTGCACAAATTTTTTGTCTGTTTGCATGTTCTGCTACGAACCGAACCAGGGGGTGTGCGGCTCATCCCTAGTCCCAGGATTTCACAAAGGATTTTATAGTAAAACAGGCCTTGAAGGGGGCTAGGTGGCAGGACAGGAGACTTCCAATCACTTTCTCCATGCTGCGGGAGTTGTTTCAGCAGGTAAATTCTGTGTGCAATTCTGGCTACAAAGCTTGTTTGATCTGGGCTGCGTTTGCGGTGGCTTTCTACGGTGCTCTTTGCGTGAGTAAATTGGTTAGCCCATCCAAATCTACTCATGGTGGTCTCTTAGTGGGTGAGGTTTTTTGCAGGAGTGATTCGGTGGCTCTTTTTCTTTGCCGGTCTAAAACCGAACAGTGGGGAAAGGGTACGTATGTACAATTGCATCACATTCACGGTTCGTCCATTTGTCCCATGGCTGCGGTGGAGGAGTATTGCAGCATTTGTCCAATGGGTGGGGGTTCCTTCTTAGTGCACCAAGACATTCGGCTATATCCAATTTCCAGTTTGTGTCAGTTTTCAGGCAATGTCTTGTGATTGCTGGTTTTGATACCCTTGGTTATTCATCACACTCCTTTCACATAGGGGGCAGCCCATGAGGCTGCCCGGTGGGAATTGGATAACTGGTCACTGGGAATCAGACAGGTTCAAGCTTAATATCCGCCCACATTATTATGTTTTATAATGTTAAATTTGGCAGGTACATGTCATCTTAGTTGTATCTTTAAGCTTTTGGGGGGGTGTTCATTGTTTTCATTACTTGTTTTGTTTGCTGTATTTTATTTTCAGATGGTGCGGCTTGCCTCGTGGATCTTGGACCACTTTGGGGGGCGAAGCATGCTGATGTGCAGTCCAACTGTCACCAGTTAGGCATCCCCCGGGAGGTAGCCAAGATTAGATGGATAGGTGTCCCGGGTATGTTGTGGAGCAGAGTTGTACCCAAGGTACATCACTATGCACTTTTGGATAGGATGACAGATGTTTTGGTTATCCATGCAGGTGGCAACGATTTGGGGCATTAGGTCCATGCGCCACCTTATACGGGACATTAAATATGATGTCCTCAGGCTCCGCATAGATTTTCCAAACACGCTATTGGTGTGGTCTGACATTGTCGGCCGTACATCTTGGCATCTGGCAAGGTCAGCTGAGAAAGTTAAAAAGGCCTGTATCAAGGTTAAAAAGGAGGTTGGCAGATTTGTGGGGCATAATGGAGGTTTTGTGGTCAGACACGGGACCTGGAGGTTGATACTAGGCAATACTTGAGGGGAGATGGAGTGCATCTTCACGCTATTGGCACAGACTTTTACTTTTTAGGCTTGCAGGATGGCACTCGGTGAGCTCTGCGGTTCTTGGGGCGCCCACAGGTGTAAAGTTTTACACCTGTGCACAGTGGCGGTGGGATCTTTGGAGGCCTCCTAAAGTAACAGCGATATGGCATAGTAGGGAACCATCTATGGTATGGGGTCCTCTGTAAAATTCCAGGTAACGGAGGTTTAACTGGGCATTTGGGATATGAAGTATCTGCGTAGAAGGTGAGAGCTGAGTTGTCCCAGAGTCGGTATGTTGCGTTCATCAGTGCCTTCAAAGATCTGCAACCTGGATTATTGTGTATCATTGTGATTTATTATGTTTCTGTTAAAGGAATGTGTTTTTTAGTTATACAGTATGTTAATAAATGGCCGCTATGGCACACTCTAGACTGCTGCACTTTCAACAAAGAGTGCAAAGCTCACAGTGCTGGCATTCTGTCAGAAATTCTCACACCTAGCTCTTCCCTAACAAAAATCTTCTAACCAAGCAAACCCTCCCTCCGCAATTCCCCCTTCAGGCAAAAATCTTCTCCAGTAAAACACCCAAAAGTAACCCTTTCAAGCAAACCTTGTCCTTAGCAAAAACTACTCCCACAAGAAAAAATCCTCCCTCCCTCTGCTCTTCTCTGTATCCCAAACCACAACTTCTGCACCACAAATGTCCCCTCTTTACCTTTACTCCCCTTAGCACCCTAAACCTTCTAACCTCTGCACCCCCTCTTCTAAACTCTGCATCACCCCTACCCACTAACCCCTGCATCACAACCCCTCCCCCTCTGCTCATCTCTGTTCCCCAAGCCTCCCCTCTATGTACAACTCTCTGAATGCCCAAAATGCCCTTTTCTTCTGAACTCTGCACTACAATCCCTCTTCTTTTGTTAATCTCTTTTCTCCAAACCCCTCTCCCTGATCATCTCTGCACCCTAAACTCCCCTCCCTGCTTATGTCTACTCTTACCTTTGCACCCCAACCCACCTTTCTGCTCACCTTTGCACCCCACTCCCCCACCCAACTCTAAACCCCAAACCCCCCCAGCTAATTTCTGCACCCCAGTCTTTTAGCTAACCTCTGCACCCTGTCACACCCTGCTCACCTTTGGACCCCAAACACCCTGCTAACGTCTGCACCCTCACCCGTTGTTGTGTTACTAAACCCAAAAACAGTAAAATCATTCTGTACATGCAGTAAAACATGCTGGTTATACTCATTGTGGAACCTAAGGGGTTAAACCATCCGCATTGTGTAAAAAGACTGTGTGATCCTGTCTTCTCCAATCCTCCCCTTCTTACACTGTCCCCAACCCATTTCCTCCTTATAGAACAGAGGTTAGGGGACAAGCTGCACATGCTCAGTTTGGTGTGTATTGCTAGAGAGTTTTTTTTCTTGGGAGAGTGAATGTGATCAGCACAGGGCCAATCAACACTGCCCAGACAGAGGGTCAGGGGTTCTGCAGCCTCACAGGACAGTCAGAGTAAAATTAAAACTCCTCCTGCAAGCTTTAACCAGACACTAATAGAAGTCACAAGACTGATATATACTGCTGATGAGAAAAGGTATTTAGAAGTTTATATTTACTAAAATTATTGCATTCCTGTGTTCTGTGGGAGACCAGATATAGTGAATGCAGGGTCCTGGATTTAGTTACACTTTAAATTATATGAGGCATGTGACCACCCCCCCATCCTGGTCCTGATAGTGAGGTCTAATGAGCCCTAAACTCAACGGAGAGAATGGGAAAGTCATTTTGCCTTGTAGAAAAAGCCACCAATTTGTAAACACAATATTGTAAACTCTGTTACATTCCTATCCTAGAACCTCTTCGCGTCCGCGCTATAGCCGAAAGACGGCTGCAGCGCGGACACTAATTGCCGGGAGGCCGTCCCTGGACATCCTCCTGTTTACTTCCGTGATGCGCGCTCCCACGGGCGCGCATCCGGGAAGTATTGTGCTGGCCGTGTTCCTAGGACACAGCCAGTCACAGATCGCTGAAATGGCCAATCATAGCGGCCGTTTTCAGCGCGATCGGCGGTTCCAATGAGAGATGATCTCATATGTAAACATATGAGATCATCTCTCATTGCCGGCTCTCCCTCCTCACAGAGACAGGGTGTGAGGAGGGAGAGTGAACCGCTGCAGCGGTAAGGAAAAAAAAAAAAACAAAACGAAAAAAAAGTGTCCCCACTGCCATCTGTCCCTGCCATCTGTCCCCACTGCCATCTGTCCCTGCCATCTGTCCCCACTGTCATGTCCCTGCCATCTGTCCCCACTGTCATGTCTCTGCCATCTGTCCCCACTGTCATCTGTCCCCAGTGCCACGTATAAGTGCCATCTGTTATCAGTGCCATCTGTCATCAGTGCCACATATTATTGCCATCTGTCATCAGTGCCATCTGTCATCAGTGCCACATATTAGTGCCATCTGTCATCAGTGCCATCTGTCAGTGTCACATGCCATCTGTCATCAGTGTCACGTGTCATCAGTGCCACGTATTAGTGCCATCTGTCATCAGTGCCACGTGTCATCAATGCCACGTATTAGTGCCATCTGTCATCAGTGCCATCTGTCATCAGTGCCACGTATTAGTGCCATCTGTCATCAGTGCCACGCATTAGTGCCATCTGTCATCAGTGCCACGTATCAGTGCCATCTGTCATCAGTGCCACGTATCAGTGCCATCTGTCATCAGTGCCACGTCAGTGTCACGTGTCATTGTCCTGGTGCTCTAGGGCCATCAAAAGTGTAATAGTAGTCAATAAGTTAGATGTGTAATTTATGCTCCTAGAACACCTGATGGTGCTCCCTGCATGTTGGGCCTCTCTATGTGGCCAGGCTGTGAAAAAGTCCCACACATGTGGTATCGTAATACTCAGGAGGAGCAGCAGAATGTATTTTGGGGTGTTATTTGTGGTATATACATGCCATCTGAGAGAAATAACCTATTACAATGACAATTTTGTGGGGGAAAAAAAAAATCTTCATTTTGCAAAGAATTGTGGGAAAAAATGACAACATCAAAAAGCTCACCATGCATCTTACTAAATACCTTGGAATGTCTACTTTCAAAAAAGGGGTCATTTGGGGGGTATTTGTACTTTCCTGGCTTGTTCGGGTCGCAAGAAATGAGATAGGCCACCAGTACAGCAGGTGTGATCAATTTTTTATGATTTGCACCATAGTTTGTAGACTCTAACTTTCACAAAGACCAAATAATATCCACTAATTTGGGTTATTTTTACCAAAGATATGTAGCAGTATAAATTGTGGCCAAAATTTATGAAGAAAAATTTATAATTTGCAAAATTTTATCACAGAAACTAAGAAAAATGCGTTTTTTTTCAAAATTTTCGGTCTTTTTTCATTTATAGTGCAAAAAATAAAAAACCCAGAGGTGATCAAATACCACCAAAAGAAAGCTCTATTTGTATGAAAAAAAAGGACAAAAAATTAATTTGGGTACAGTATTACATGACTGAGTAATTGTCATTCAAAGTGTGAGAGCGCTGAAAGCTGAAAAGTGGTCTGGGCAGGAGGGGGGTTTAAGTGCCCAGTTGTCAAGTGGCTAGGCATGGCAGTAAGTTATACAGACATTTATTTTAAAAGGTCAGAACTGCAACAGCAAATGCTGTGAACAAAGTGTGTTTCCATTAAAATGTGGTGGTGGCTGCTGTGTGTGTTTAAAGCGTTAACTGCATAGTTAACCTGCACCAGTGACTATCATGCTCAGCCTACTGGTGCTTGGATTAATGTCCCACAGCAAGAAAGTCTCTGCACAGCCATCTGATCAGTAATGTGGTCACATTACCATATTATTGAAGCCTGCCTATTGCTGTGTAGAAGATCACATGGAAGTAATTTGGTACTTGCGGACATTCTATAAGCGCTAATATGTAATACATGTAACCCTAGGGTTAGAAACCCTTATTATGTGATTATAGCATGTGAGGAGATAGCTCAGTAGCGAGTTGTGCTTGACTCCCCTCCTCTGCCTGTTCCAGGGCTTGCTGCTAGGTTGCAAGGCTCTGTTGCAAAGTTGCATTCACTTGCTGTTAATTTGTATTTGCCAGAACAAGCTATCTTAGTAGCTCCTCCATGCTGGCCTTACTGCACCTTCATCATATGTGAGGAATTAGGTCAGTAGCGGGTTGTGTGTGACTCCCTGGATGAGTTGCAACACGGTGAAAAAGGTGCAGCAAGACAGCAGGATCTTGGTGAAACACAAGTGTGGTTTATTTTCAAAGTCTGTGTTCACAAAGGGCAGGTATTAAAACAGCAGAACAAAAAACGAAAATAAATCCTTGCCACGTTGGGCAACTAACTACAAACACAGGAACCAAACTACTTGTCCTAGAACAGCCTAATGATGCCCAGACACTTGACTTTCACACAGTTGAAATGAGTCCATAGTCACAGAGACTTATGCCGCGTACACACGGTTGGAAATTCCGACCGTGTGTAGGCTCCATCGGAATTTCCGACAAACAAAATTTGAGATCTCAAATTTTCCAACAACAAAATCAGTTGTCGGAATTTCCAATCGTGTGTACACAATTCCGACGCACAAAATTCCACGCATGCTCGGAATCAAGCAGAAGAGCCGCACTGGCTATTGAACTTAATTTTTCTCGGCTCGTCGTACGTGTTGTACGTCACCGCGTTCTTGACGTTCGGAATTTCCAACAACATTTGTGAGACCGAGTGTATGCAAGACAAGTCTGAGCCAACATCCGTCAAAAAAAAACATGGATTTTGTTGTCGGAATGTGCGATCGTGTGTATGCGGTATTAATCTCACCATACAAGCAAATGGCTTCTCCCCAGTCTGTCCTGCACAGGGTGCAGCATCCTCCCTAGGCAGCCTGGGAGTTTTATAGAGCTCAGAGTACTCAACCTGATAAATCTGAGCTTGTTAACCCCTCAGTGAGCCAAACAGGCTCACTACACAGCACAAAAAGGAAAACCGTTTGTATATAGCAGGGATTTGCAATTAGCAGACCTCCAGCTGTTGCAAAACTACAAGTCCCATCATGCCTCTGCCTCTGGGTGTCATGCTTGTGGCTGTCAGAGTCTTGCTATGCCTCATGGGACTTGTAGTTCTACAACAGCTGGAGGTCCGCTAATTGCATATCCCTGGTATATAGCATGCATCTGGGACAAATACAGTATATCTCCCATCATGGACACAAACCATAGTTTTTCCTGACTTCCTGTCACATACAACCCCCCCCCCCTTCTTGTTTCAACCCTAGGGTTCGAACACAGGTTGCCAGGCATGCCTACACATTGGGACAAAGCATATGCATTCCCCATTATGGATGAGCCGAACACCCTCCTGTTCGGTACGCAGCAGAACATGCAAACAGGCAAAAAATTCAGTAGAACACACGAACATGAATAATCAAAAGTGCTCATTTTAAAGGCTTATATGCAAGTTATTGTTATAAAAAGTGTTTGGAGACCTGGGTCCTGCCCCAGGGGACATGTATCAATGCCAAAAATGTTTTTTAAAGCAGCGTTTTTTTCGGGAGCAGTGATTTTTTAATGCTTAAAGTGAAACAATAAAAATGAAATAAAAGTATTAGGAGATAATAGGGAAAAAACGGCGCTACCCGAAAGACCTGTTTGGCTCTGCCTATACAGGGAACGTTATATAAACGTAATTTTTTAATATATATATCACAAGGTTTCAAAATAATATGAGTGAAAGGATACCGTGATTAGATGGAAAATGAATGCTGAAGAGTTGCAATAAAATGGCTAAAGTACATATGTGTGGGTCAGTATATAATCGCATGCATCCTACATGGATGTTAATATATAATCAAAAAAAAAAAACTATGTATATGCCAAAATATCCTAAGATCCTAATAGAACAGTATACTTTTTCCACCACAAAATACATTCAGCACTTTATGCACAATAAAGACATATTCTGTATAGCGATAAAAATGCATGAAACATGCATGGATCCACTTATGTTAATTCCTATAGGGAAAAGGATTCCATACACAGTATCATAACAGTATCTCTGTGTCTCAATATTCATATAGTTCATATGTTATAGCGATTGCACAGATATGTAATAGTCTCATGCATTTCATGCGGCAATCAGACTTGATATTTTTCCCAAAAGTGACTTGGTGTGTACAGGGTAGAATGGTGACTTCTGTGGTCCCCCTCAGATTGCTCACTCACCAGATGTCGGAACCCCTACAGGGGTATCAGGCCTGTAATGCTGCACGGAAGACTGCTGCTGCTGTGATGCTTCAGATGGTTCCGATGATCATGTTGTAATTAACCCTCATATCAGGGAAAGAAAAAGGCTTCCATAGTGTAATATAGTCCCAAAAATGTTTATTTAAAAAGTAATATAAAAGAAGAAATATAAATAAAAAGTTGTAAAATTACAAACATCCAACGGGTACCGTTCGTTCACCCGCCCCTTGGCCACTGGGGAGGGATGTAACTCGAGTATAGGTATGTTGGTGTTTGGTTGCTCAGTCACTGTAACCAAAGCAGGTACAAGTGGGGGAAGTAGCGGTCAGCTGGAGATGTAATACGTTCCTCCCACTGTTCTGCCAGGAAGTGATGTGTAAGCGTTGGTCCGTCGTGCGCGCTTCGTCATCTGACGTCTTCAGCGGCGGTACCACGCAGCTACAGATTACAGATATATATGCAAAGGGTTCGTTCGTTATACTCCACCCCTCTAGAGGATCACACCCAATCCACGCTTGTCATTCCGATACCGGGGAGGGGGAAGGGCGGGTCATGAAGTTATCATTGAGGGGGATGTAAGTTCGTCCCAGTGCAACCATATACAAGGGAATGTGGGAGAGGTCTAAAAACTACCAGTCCCAGCATTCCCAAGGTCAGTCATACCGTTATGTGCAGGTGGAGAGGAAAGAATAGGCATAATGGATTAAAAATAGGGATAAAGTTAGTGATGGAAAGGCCCCCAGTGGTCATGGGTGGTAAAGCTTAGGTGCTGTTTTACATGTCAATGATCATATTGATTTATGAATAGACATACGGACATGTTACTATTTTTGGTAACACAGCGTATCTAGTTACACACAGGATATATTAGAGCAAATATAAGGTCACAGAATATATATTAAATAAGAAAAAACCTATTATAGGGTCTGACATTAACCAATATTATATAGTAAATGTAACCTTATATGACTACCAGCCCTATTAAATGTACTAATATGTGGAGGATCAGAAGTGGGAGCCTATTTTCATATATGTTTTGCAACATCATGCCCGGGACCTTATAGACCAATGAAAGAATACATATATGTACAACTGTATATACATGAACATGTATCTATCATTTTCCATAGCTGTGAAGAAACTATAGTGAGCACAAATCGGTATATATGTAACCATATATTAAGTGGTGCAGTGAAAGGATATGGTTTGAAATTAACCTAATAAGGGAGTGACTATATATAATAAACATTCATAATTATATGTGCATAATGTATATGTAGACTCTGTGTGATGCCGGGGGTCACTTATTTACCGGTTCATTTGGCACTAAGTGTGTATGTGTTGTAAGTGCGTGTAAGGGCAGTGTAAAGATAAATATTGGTGGTGCGGGCATGTTGATGCGTTAGATTACTCCATGCATCAACTTGGTAGGCTCATCAGGGGAGAAGTGAGGTGTGAATGTATGATAAAGTATGTGGAGATAGGTCGTCCCCACTACTCAGTTAGAAATGGTATGTTATGATCCCCCAGAAGTCAAAAAATGTATATATAAAATGACCAAGACCGTATATATATAACATAGGTACCCTTTTCCTGGTCGCCTAGTATCAGGAAATGAAGAGTACAGAAGCCAACCTATGGGTTGGCAGTGGGACCAATAGGGTCTATATTAATAGCCTAGATATCTTATACCCGAAAATGGAGAGCACGTGAGCCATACTATGGATTGGCAATGAAACAATTGAGGTCTATATCTAGGTTGAGGCCCCTGGGAGCTAGGGACCCAAACCTATATATCCATGCTGTTTCGTTTTGCGAGATTAGGGTAGTCTTATTACCACCCCTCCAATGCTGCTGAATGGTATCAATACGGCATTTTGATCAGGTACATAATAGGGACCCATCGGGCCTAATATTTTATGGTATTGATTTTATGGTATATCTGTAATCTGTAGCTGTGTGGTACCGCCGCTGAAGACGTCAGATGACGAAGCGCGCACGACGGACCAACGCTTACACATCACTTCCTGGCAGAACAGTGGGAGGAACGTATTACATCTCCAGCTGACCGCTACTTCCCCCACTTGTACCTGCTTTGGTTACAGTGACTGAGCAACCAAACACCAACATACCTATACTCGAGTTACATCCCTCCCCAGTGGCCAAGGGGCGGGTGAACGAACGGTACCTGTTGGATGTTTGTAATTTTACAACTTTTTATTTATATTTCTTCTTTTATATTACTTTTTAAATAAACATTTTTGGGACTATATTACACTATGGAAGCCTTTTTCTTTCCCTGATATGAGGGTTAACTACAACATGATCATCGGAACCATCTGAAGCATCACAGCAGCAGCAGTCTTCCGTGCAGCATTACAGGCCTGATACCCCTGTAGGGGTTCCGACATCTGGTGAGTGAGCAATCTGAGGGGGACCACAGAAGTCACCATTCTACCCTGTACACACCAAGTCACTTTTGGGAAAAATATCAAGTCTGATTGCCGCATGAAATGCATGAGACTATTACATATCTGTGCAATCGCTATAACATATGAACTATATGAATATTGAGACACAGAGATACTGTTATGATACTGTGTATGGAATCCTTTTCCCTATAGGAATTAACATAAGTGGATCCATGCATGTTTCATGCATTTTTATCGCTATACAGAATATGTCTTTATTGTGCATAAAGTGCTGAATGTATTTTGTGGTGGAAAAAGTATACTGTTCTATTAGGATCTTAGGATATTTTGGCATATACATAGTTTTTTTTTTTTGATTATATATTAACATCCATGTAGGATGCATGCGATTATATACTGACCAACACATATGTACTTTAGCCATTTTATTGCAACTCTTCAGCATTCATTTTCCATCTAATCACGGTATCCTTTCACTCATATTATTTTGAAACCTTGTGATATATATATTAAAAAATTACGTTTATATAACGTTCCCTGTATAGGCAGAGCCAAACAGGTCTTTCGGGTAGCGCCGTTTTTTCCCTATTATCTCCTAATACTTTTATTTCTGCAGGACATTCCTAGGGAGTGTCTCTGTTTAAGGGAAGCAGCAACCTGTATATATTTGGCCTATATACCTGTCCTAAGCGCGATTTTTTCAACTTTATCAATAAAAATAAAATATTCCTTTAAATATTGTGCCTGGGAGGTGTCTATAGTATGCTTGTAAAGTAGCGCATTTTTCCCGTGTTTAGAACAATACCATAGCAAAATTACATTTCTAAAGGTAAAATTGTCATTTAAAACTGATCGCGGCTGTAATGAATTGTCGAATCTCGGCAATATAGATAAAACTAATTGAAAAAAAGAGCATGGGATCCCCCCAGTCCATTAACAGGCCCTTTAGGTCTGGTATGAATATTAAGGGGAACCCCGAACCAAAATAAAAAAAAAAATTGCTTGGGGGTCCACCTAAAATCCATACCAGGTCCTTCGGATCTGATATGGAAATTAAGGGAAACCCTGCGCCAATTTAAAAAAAATGGTGTAGGGGTCCCCCCCAAAATCCATTCCAGACCCTTCAGGTCTGGTATGAATTGTAAGGGGAGCCTTCTGCCAATTTTTTTTTTAAAATGGCGCAGGGGTCCCCCCAAAATCCATACCAGACCCTTATCGGAGCACGCAACCTGGCAGGCCGCAGGCAAAGAGGGAGGGGATGAGAGAGCACCCCCCCCTGAACCGTACTAGGCTACATGCCCTCTACATGGGGAGGGTGCTTTGGGGTAGCCCCCCAAAGCACCTTGTCCCCATGTTGATGGGGACAAGGGCTTCATCCCCACAACCCTTGCCCAGTGGTTGTGGGGGTCTGCGGGCGGGGGCTTATTGGAATCTGGGAGCCCCCTTTAACAAGGGGACCCCCAGATCCCGGCCTCCCCCGTGTGAATTGGTAACGGGGTACAAGTCCCCCTACCATTTCACAAAAAAAGTGTCAAAATGTTGAAAAAGACAAGACACAGCTTGGGGCAAGTTTTTTATTAAAAAATGAAAAAATACAAATGTCCCATGATGTCCATTCATCTTCTTCTATCACGCCGCCCGACGGACAGAAAGAAAAAAAAAAACCATAGGAGGCTCCCGCCATGTGACGCTTTTGTGCCTTTGACAGTTCTTATATAACTGAGGGCGGGGCCACCCAGTGACGTACCCGGGTGACCCAGTCCCCTCTGACGCCACGGGGACTTCCCCATGGCTTCCCCATGATGTCAGAGGGGGAGGGGCCACCCGGTTACATAAATGGGTGACCCCGCCCCCTCTGACATCATGGGGAAGCCATGGGGAAGTCCCCGTGGCATCAGAGGGGGCGGGGTCAGCCGGTTACACTGGCTAAATTTATTTAAGAACTGTCAAAGGCGAAGAAGCGTCACACGGCGGGAGCCTCACATGGAGGTGGATCGGTCGTGGATTTTTTTTTCTTTTTCGGTCCATTGGCGGCGTGATAGAAGGAAATGAATGGACATCATGGGACATTTTTATTTTTTAATAAAGGACTTGTCCCAAGCTGTGTCTTGTCTTTTTTTAGAATTTTGACACTTTTTTTGTGAAATGGTAGGGGTACATTTGTACCCCGTTACCATTTCACACAGGGGGGGGCCGGGATCTGGGGGTCCTCTTGTTAAAGGGGGCTTCCAGATTTCAATAAGCCCCCTGCCCGCAGACCCCCACAACCACCAGGCAAGGGTTGTGGGGATGAGGCCCTTGTCAACATCAACATGGGGACAAGGTGCTTTGGGGGCTACCCTAAAGCACCCTCCCCATGTTGAGAGCATGTAGCCTGGTATGGTTCAGGAGGGAGGGCGCTCTCTCATCCCCCCCTCTTTTCCTGCAGCCTGCCAGGTTGCATGCATGGATAAGGGTCTGGTATGGATTTTGGGGGGGAACCCTACGTGATTTTTTTTAAATTTTGGCACAGGGTTCCCCTTAAAATCCATACCAGACCCTTCAGGACTGGTATGGATTGGGGGGCCCCTACGCCATTTTTTAAAAAGAATTTGGTGCAGGGTTTCCCTTCATTTCCATATCAGACCCGAAGGGCATGGTATGGATTTTAGGGGGACCTCCACGCATTTGTTTTTTAAATTTTGGTTCAGGGGTTCCCCTTAATATTCATACCAGACCCAAAGGGCCGGGTAATGGACTGGGGGTGGATCCCATGCTCTTTTTTTCATTGAGTTTTATCTATATTGCCAAGATCCGACAATTCATTACAGCCGCGATCAGTTTTAAATGACAATTTTTCCTTTAGAAATGTCATTTTCCTGTGGTATTGTTCTAAACACAGGAAAAATGTGCCACTTTACAGGCATACTATAGACACCCCCCAGGCACAATATTTAAAGGAATATTTCATTTTTATTGCTTCACTTTAAGCATTTAAAAAATGACTGCTCCTGAAAAAATGGCCGTTTAAAAAAAAAAAATTTGCATTGATACATGTCCCCATGGGGCAGAACCAAGTCCCCAAACACTGTTTATGACAATAACTTGCATATAAGCCTTTAAAATTAGCACTTTAGAGTTTTCATGTTAGTGTCCCATAGACTTTAACGGTGTTTCGGCAGCTATTGAATTTGCCATGAACACCACATATTGTTCGCTGTTCGGCGAACAGGCGAACACCCGATGTTCAAGTCGAACTTATGTTTGACTCGAACATCAGGCTCATCCCTTTTCCCCATTCTAACACAGGGGCAGTGCTTCACTGTAAAACTTAGTTCTTGAAGGGCCAGGAACCACCTATTTACCCTCCTATTGGTCTCTTTGTTTTGTGCCATCCACTTAAATGGAGCATGCTCTGTTACCACTTCAAAGTGTCTACCCAAGAGATAGTACTGGTGAGAATCTAAAGCCTATTTTATCACTAAACATTCTTTCCTAATGGTGGCATAATTTTCCTCAGGGGGGTTCAATTTCCAACTGAGGTAAATGATGGGGTGTTCTTCCCCTCTTGAAAACCTGAGACAACACAGCTCCTAACCCAACATCTGGTGCATCAGATCTGGACCACAAAGTCCCTTGAAAAGTCAGGTGAGTACAACACTGGCTGACTACATAAGGCCTGTTTTAAGGCCTCAAAAGCCACTTCTGCTTCAGGAGTCCATTTGATCATGACAGACTCCTTCCCTTTTGTCAAATTGGTCGGGGGAGCAGCCTGTGAGGCAAAATGGGGAATAAAGCGGCAATAATAGCCAGCGATTCCTAAAAAAGCTTGAACCTGCTTCTTGTTGGTGGGGCGTGGCCAACTTTGAATAGCCTCAACTTTGTTTACCTGGGGCTTGATTATACATCTCCCAATGGTATATCCCAGATACTTGGCCTCCTCTAGCACAATGGTACATGTTTTTTGATTGGCTTTAAACCCGGCTTTCCAGATAGAATCTAACATGGCCTGAAACTTTTGTAAATGTGAGTGCCAATCCTCACTATGGATGATCACGTCATCTAGGTACACAGCAGCATAGGCTCGATGGGGCCGAAGGGTCTTATCCATCACCCTTTGAAATGTGGCCGGAGTATTCTACAAACCAAAAGGCATCCTCCAATACTGAAAAGACCCCTCTGGAGTTACAAATGACATTTTTTCCTTGGCCACTTCCAAGAGAGGAATCTGCCAATACCCTTTGGTCAGCCTCGTCAATATATACAGGCCTGTTCCTAGGCAACTAATCAGTTCATCTATGCGTGACATGGGATAGGTATCAAACTTAGTGATCTTATTCAAGTAATGAAAGTCATTACAAAACTGCCAACTTCTATCTAGTTTGGGCACTAACACAATAAGACTGGCCAAGTCACTATCTGGTTCTTCTATAATCCCCAGCTCAATCATTTTTTTTACTTCTTGATGAATTGCCTCTCGCCGGGCTTCTTGAATTCAATAAGGTTTCAACTTGACCCCTTTCCCTGGTGGGGTGATAATATCATTTTGAATCCCAGACGCTGACTTCTGGTTCCGGCGCCGCATGGAGTAGCTGCCTCTCAACGCAGCTCCCGCACTACGGACACAAAAACCGGCATATAAAAACAGCCCAGAAGCCCACATCCACCCTCGGCCACCCCGGGTGTCATCTCTCATTCTATGGACCGATTTGTGGAAGTACTCGGCTCCTGCACGAACATGGCCCAGACGGCGCCGCCGGCCCAGCCGCAAATTGAGGCCCCAGCTTCGGCCTACACGGAACCTCACATAGGCGCTCAGATGGCGGAGATGGAGGTAAGCAGCAGCACAGCCCCTCATACCTCCCTACAAGCCTCCTCCACTCAGCCACAACCTCAGACTTCCTCTCCCCAAGCCTCCCTTTCTCAGGCCGTCTCCATACAAGCCCCCACTCCACAGGATGCCGGGGACCACAAAACAGAGCGCATAGCGCAGGCTGTAGCATCCCTCCTGTCCCCCATGATTTCTGCATCTGTGGAAAAGGCTGTAAATGCAAGGATTGAAACAAATAAAGGCCCAGCTAGGAGAACATAACACTAGGCTGAACGAGCTAGAACACCGCCTATCCAGCATGGAAGAGGAGATGTACCAAGCCCAGGCCACAGAACAAGCACAAGACAAGACAAACCAATATATTATCCAAAAACTCGATGATTTGGAAAACAGATCCAGAAGGAGCAACCTGCGATTCATGGGGATTCCTGAATCTCTCCAAGCATCTGCTCTCAGACTTCTGCTCACATCGCATCCCGGAGGCGTTAGGCCTTACAGGCTCTTGCACGGTGGAACACACCCACCGGATGGGGTCTTATAACGAGGAACGCAAGAACCCTTGGCCCATCCTCGCTAAATACCTGAACTACTCTGACAAGGCTCTTATTCTCCAAAAATTCAGACAAACCCGCTCGCTCCAAATCGATGGCGTGAAGGTTCTAATTTTTGCCGACTACTCCATCGAGGTCTCAAAGAAGCGCAAAGCCTTCCAGCAGATATGTTCAGAACTCTTTAAACAACAAATTAAATTCACTTTGGCCTTCCCTGCTACCCTACACCTCAAGACACCTAGCGGCGACCAGCTATCCTTTCAAGAACCCTCGGAAGCAGAAGCTTATCTGCGGTCTATGCTTTCAAACCCCCACCAGCACACCCCTTCTAAAGCTACTCCGATTAACCGCTCCCTGGATCAACAGAGCCCGCACAAAGACTCTCCCAAACGCTTCAGATCCTCGTTCCCGGACCAGCATCGCTTCACCCCTCGCTGACCAGAGACTCGCAGTTTACTTTTCTGGCTACCCAATTTCGGAAAGTAGACCTTACTGCACCTCCTTAGGTTTTCGGAAGGCACTCCATAAAGTATGATGCTATTATGATTCATTGTTCAGTTATCAAATTTTTCTCTTCGCAATTGTTCTTCTATTATATTTGATTAGTCCCTACTGGCCTCACTGTGTACGGCTAAATTCACCCTCCCCCCAAAACTCGGCCCGCAGGAGCCTACATAAACACCAGCTACCCTCGCATGGGTTCTCTAGGGACGTATCATAAATGTCCTATTCTGGGAGTTGACCTACACAGTGACTCCATGCGGAAAAAGTGAAGTTTACATGTTTAAATGTTATGCTGTTTTCTTTGATTCCCCCCATGACATACCCCCCCCTTCCCTTCTCTCCAGGGCTCATACAAACCCTCATGCACCTCTAATCCGCATCACCGTTGGGGTAACAACACCATGCTCCCTGATATAGCTGGTACTTTAACCCACCACTTACATGGTGGCAGATCTAATTCATCGGCTCATATCCCTCCCAAGACCTCCCCAATATGAAAATAGTTTCCTGGAACGTAAAAGGTCTCAGATCCCCCCAAAAGAGAATGAAAATTCTCTGACATCTCAAACGGATCAAAACTGACATAGCCTTACTTCAGGAATCACACTTACTAACCTCAGACTTTCATCGCATGAAGAAGCTTTGGGTAGGCAATGTCTTAGGCTCCGATGCGGTAGGTTCGCAAAGCTGGTGTTCTCCTGCTAATAAACAAAAACCTCCCCTGCACAGTTTTGTCAGTGAAAACTGACAATCAGGGTCGTCTAATCATGGCACATGTCCAAATAGGCTCCAAAGAGCTAGTGATAACAAATTTCTACGCTCCCAACAGTCCAGGCAGACAATTTTACACTGAATTGTCCACCTGGCTACTTAACAACACCCATCTCTCCCATCTGGTTGTAGGGGATTTCAACTATATTCTCCATCAGACAGATAGATCATCCCCAAAATGCCCAAAACCAGGTTCCGCCCCCTCCGCCCCCCTCTCTCTTTGCAAACACCAAGGAGGCCATCCACCTTCAGGATCTATGGGGCCTCTCCCACCTGGCGGACAGAGAATTTACATTCTACTCCAACCCACACAAAATATTCACAAGGATAGACTATTTCTTTGGCTCAGACAACCTACTCCCCTTCCTCCATAGTGCCGACATTCACGACATAACCATTTCCGATCAGGCCCCCATAGAGGTGACACTCGATAATCTGGACCTACCCCCACACCCCAATATTTGGAGGTTCCCCTCCTACCTACACAACAACACTGACTTCCAACAGTACATGTCCAATGCATGGACTGAATATTCCTCAAATAACACCCCCCACATAAATGATCCTAACCTCTTCTGGGACGCCGGCAAAGCATTCCTAAGGGGCCGTATTATTTCATATGCTAACTCCTTTAAGCGCAACACTTTATCTAATTATAGAGCTGCCAGCTCACGCCTACACCAGGCACAACGCTCCTTATACACTAAAGACTCCCCAGATGCCAGAAATGAATGGCAGGCAGCAAAAAGAGAATTCGATACTTGGGTAAACACCCTCAAACTCACCAAAAAGGCCCACTTGGATGCCATCTTCCACAAGTTTGGGAACAAGGCAGGCAAACTCTTAGCCAGACTCTGCAAAGGCCCTTTCCGCCCGACACATATCACATCTCTCTGTGACAACAAAGGTACCCTCCACTCCACTCCACAACAGATCAATAAGGTGATGCTTAAATTTTACTCCACATTATACACCTCAGATCCCATAGATATACAAACAGCGTGCGCCTTCCTAGAGAAAATAAACATACCCAAAATCTCCCCACCACAATTAGAGGCCCTTAATGCCCCTATTTCCCTTCCTGAAATTTCGACAACCATCCGCAACCTAATCCTCTCCAAGGCCCCGGGTCCAGACGGATTCTTTAGCGAATTTTATAAGACCCTACAAACCCTCCTAGAACCCACTCTCCTTCAAGTATACAAGGGTATATGGTCAGGCGGTGCCTACTTACAGTCGGGGAACCAGGCCATTATAAAATTACTATCTAAGAAGGGCAAAGTCCCCCAGGACCCGGGATCATACAGGCCCATCTCGCTTCTCAATCTAGACGTGAAAATTCTTTCTAAAATCATAGCTACTGACATCATCCCCTCATTGATCCACTCCGCCCAATCTGGCTTTGTAAAAGGCAGAACCGCCACCCTCAACATCTGCAAAGTCATGCTGTTCTTAGAACATGCCATCCAACACCCAGATACGGATCATGCCATTATCACGTGAGATGCGGAGAAAGCCTTTGATAACATTAGTTTTGATTGGTTATCCATGATTATGTCAGCAATGGGATTCGTTGGTCCCTTCCACCATCTTATTACCACCATGTACACTGCTCCGGCAGCAAGGTTAGTGGTAGCAGGTCTTCTATCGGAAGAATTCTGCCTCCACAAGGGTATACGCCAAGGTTGCCCCCTATCCCCGCTCCTCTTCAACATCGCCCTAGAACCCCTTTCCAGGTACCTAACATTAACAGCTCCCTTACATGGCATAAAAGTTGGTACACACGACCTGCGCACTTCCCTATTTGCAGATGATGTTCTTATATTCTCAGCCAACTCCCCATCAGATATGCTAACCATAAAAAATGTATTTGATGAATTTAATTTATGCTCTGGTCTCCGCATTAACTATAGCAAAAGCGAAGTTCTCCCCATTGGCACTCACTCTAAACCATCTTGGGCCCAACACTCCATCTTTCCTGTCGCAAAATCCCATATTACCTATCTGGGAATAAAGATAGGGAAACTCCCCTCTTCACTATACCACTTCAATTACCCTCCTCTGTTGTCAAAAATAATTACCCTTTGCCAACATAGCGGAAACCTTTTCTCTACCCACATCACATTCCTTCTACTATGGTCAATGCATCAGCTTCCTAAAAGACGCAAGCAAACAAGATAACAAAAGGTTCCAGCCTAACGTCACAGACCAAACGATCCTGAATAACTCTTACAAAATCTCGGACATATACAAACCTCTCCTACACAAGTCCTCTCTACCTCTCTCATCATCATCGGTCAACAAT
This sequence comes from Aquarana catesbeiana, assembly GCF_042186555.1. NCBI lineage: Eukaryota > Metazoa > Chordata > Amphibia > Anura > Ranidae > Aquarana > Aquarana catesbeiana. Next base: position 93,440,399 of record NC_133334.1, on the reverse strand, counting down.
TGGAGCAAAGATTTCCCTGACCCGAACCTAGTGGAAAAAATCCTACAAGGCCTCAACACCGTACAAAAATTAACACCCAACGAAATATGGAGAGAAACGCAACTGAAAATAGTACACAGAGCATACATGCCTTTCCTATCGTCAAAAACAGATAAGAGCAAAGCCTTTTGCCCCCTCTGCAACCTACCGAAACCACCCCTGACCCATCGCTTCTGAGACTGCTCCTATATCTCTACCTTCTGGGATTAGGTACTTTCCTACGTATTTGAAGTGACCCTACTAAAACTACCAAAGGATCCGCTACTCCTCATCTTTGGTCACTGGGACCCAAAACTGTTGCCTTGGTCCCAAACCACTACTACAAATACAAGTCACATGGGTTTCTCAAAGATAACCCTTCACACAAAGAGTGGTCTCTGATTTGCCTTCTAATTGCGAGAAGAACCATTTTGAAATATTGGATCTCTCCTCTCAGCCCTAACATCACCCACATCAAGCAAGAGCTTCTGCATCTACTCATCAAGGACTGCCTAAACACGGATTTCAAACAAAAAAAATTCAAAGACCGCTTCTACTCCAAATGGCATTCCTTCATGCTCTCATCTCTCTCCCAGGAGGAAATAGCAAATTTCAGCCAATCCTCTTACTATGACTCCTATTCTCCAATACCAAAAGAGGCGATCTCCTCATAAAAAGGTCTTCTCGTGTCAAAACGACCATAGCTCAGGCCGCTATTAGATTATCATTAGACTACCATCACCAGCTATCCATTATGGTAAAATGTATCTTGACAATCGTATATGTGTCAACTATGTAGCCCCCCCACCCCCCCTCTTTTATTCCCTACTTTTACCCCCCCCCCCCCTTTGTTTTGCTTTCCGTTCTCTCTTGCCTTTAATGTTATCTAACAATCTAGTAATCACAGGGATTTCCTAAACAGATCCATCCAGGTATCCACTACTAATAGACAACTATTAGATTGTTATGATCTGTTGTTACTTGTTTATCCAGCCTTCCCATCCGGGTATATACACTTGTGAATATCCCTCAGTTAGACATAAGTATGTAACGAAGCTCTTTTACCTCTGTAAATTGTTTTACAAAATGGCTGTGTACAGTACTATACTATATTGTACGTTGAAAAATCAGAATAAAATCTTTTTTTTTTTTTCCAAAAAGAATCCCAGACACCCAACCCAGCAATTCAGAAAATTTCTCATTATTACAGAGCACAAATTCTCTAGCTTCCTGTTGCTGAGTTTTGGACAGAATCTCTGCTATCCCAACCTCAGGGATTACCAAGTTAGGCGGAGTGACAGGTGGGGTAGTCTCAACGACCAAGGATTTCCTATCCTTCCATGGTTTTAGCAACCACACATGATGTACCTGCTCAGGTTTCCGTTTTCCTGGTTGGCTAATTTCATAAATCACATTGTCCATTTTTTCCAACACTTCATAGCCACCCTCCCATTTGGCTAAGAATTTACTTGCGACCGTGGGGACCAAAACCAACACCCTATTACCAGATGAAAAAGAACAGACCTGGGCCCCACGATTGTAAATCCTCTGCTGAGCCAACTAGGCTTGTGCCAAAATTTTCATTCACAATAGGCATCACTTTCACAATTTTGTCTTGCATTTGTGCCACATGTTCAATCACACTTCTATGCGAGGAACTCTCACTCTATCTTATTTCCCTGGCAATGTCCAATAGCCCCCATGGGTGCCTCCCATGCAGTAGCTCAAAAGGAGAGAACCCTCTCTGATAGCAAACATTAAATAAGATAGTAGACAATCCCAATTATTTCTGTTTCTCGACTACCTTCCTCAACATTTATTTTAATGTTGTTTTAAATCTTTCAACTAGTCTGTGGGTGATACACAGAAGTACGGTTTTGGGTCAATTTAAGAAGTTTACAAAGCTCTTTGATTACTTAAGACATAAACAGGGTGCCATTGTCAGCACTTCTTTAGGCTGGGTTCACACCTATGCGAATTGGATTTCACCGCATCCAATTTGCATAGCAGGAGGATGTAACTGGCTCTCTATGGAGGCGGTTCACATATCTCCGCAGCAGGTCCAATGCGATTTGCTGGAAAAACGTGTGCCTTTTTAGGTTAGTTTCAGGTCTGAATTAAGCCCAAAATGCAGGCTGAAATCAGACCTGAAACGGTGAACCAGCACGCACCAGACCCCTGCTGTGCGACCAATCTGGCGATGGTGTGAACCCAGCCTTAGAAATGCACACACAGCTGAAAACCTGAAATAGCTCTTTGGCAGAGGTGTTTCAGAGAGGAATCGTTTCTGGGTAACAGGCGGCATAGTCCATTATCATCAAAATGTGCTGTGCCCTCTAGCGGAATTCAGCAAGGGGTCTACCAAATCCATGGCAATCCTCTCAAAAGGGACCTCAATGATGGGCAGGGGAACAAAACTGCTACTACTGAACTGAACTACTGAAATGGGTGGATAAATCTGACACTCCGGACAGGAACAACTGTACATTTTCACTTCCTTAGTGATCCCAGGCCAATAGAACCTCAGTGTGATTCTTTCTCGGGTCCTTTCAGCTCCTAAATGTCCCCCAAGAATGTGCCCATGGGCCATTTATAAGACCAACTTGCGGTAAGGTTTAGGCACCACCAGTTGCTCAATGGTTTTCCTTGCCCTCTGTGACACCCGGTATAACAGGTACCTTTCCATGATGAAGTACGGGAGGGCAATCCTCTCATCGGGGTTAACTACTTTCCCATCAATTTTCACTACATTCTCCTGGGCCCTTAGCAATGTGGGGTCCTTTAATTGTTCAGTGGCAACATTTTCTCTGTGTACCACTAAATCATCAAACACTAGAGGTTGCTGTTCCTCTTCTGAGGCTGCAGGCTCCTCTCTAGGCATTGTTGTTTCCCCTGCTATTGCTGACAAGGGAAACTCAGGAGAATCCACACATTGAGAGGATCCCCTAGGAGAACCTTTAGGCTCTGAAGAAACACTTAGTGGGGAATATGGGCCATCCCAGAGCTCCCCGAATTTTGGGAAATCCCTTCCCACAAAGATGTCATGTGGTAGTTGGGGAACCAGACTCACCTGATGACACAGGTTACCCAGGGAAGTTTCAAAGAACACTGTTGCCACTAGAAACTCAAGTGCTCCCATGTACACAAATGACCACCATTTTTCTAGGTTGCAAAGCTTTTTATGCCACTAGTTCAGTTTTTGCCAAGGTAGCCAATCTGCCAGAATCCAACATTTTTATCATATATACACGTTTTTCATAAAGGTTTCTCATTTTCTCTTACTGAAGTGCATGTAATGGTTGCAAATAGGGACTGACGTCTCTAAGAAGGTCACAGTGCATTGGCTCATCAGCAACTGTATAAGCTGCCGCTACATGTTCCTCTTCCTGGTAGCGGTAACAAATTATCCTTCTGGTGAGCGTGGCCTTCACAGGCCACGCTTGCCAGAAATTAGGAGCAGTCCCCACAGTGTCTTTAGCTCGCCCTTTTTCATTCTCTCCACCCCCATCCCTTGGTGCACTCTTACCCGTAGCTGAGGATGCACCGATCTTGGGGTGGAAAATCTGTGAGTCTTTAAGGAAAGATGTAAGATTCTCATTTGCTAGGTACCTTTCCACAAGGTCCACAAGTTTGTCCACTGTTTCTGGAGCGCCATGGCTTACTCATTTTTGCAGGGTAGTAGGGAGAGACCGCAGAATTTAGGCTGCTGCTCATTGCAGATTTCCTCAGCCAATATAGCTTGAAAACCCTTATCAACAGCTGATTCTGAAAACATGGACCGCCGAATCTCCATAGAAGAATTGGCCCGGTCCATTAAACAACTAAAGGCCGGCAAAAGCCTGGGACTAGATGGCCTCATAGCCGCCTATTACAGAACCTTTCTTGAAGTACTCTCTACCCTTTATCTGGTAGCCTTCAGTTCTCTGGCCTCTCAACTGCACGGCCTTCAGGGTAAACTGGAATCCCACATTTCAGTGGTTCCTAAAGAAGGTAAAGATGCCTCACTGGTGTCTAACTACTGGTCTATCTCACTCTTGAATGTAGACCTTAAACTTTATGCAAAAATTCTGGCTAACTGCCTAATTCCGCTACTGCCCTCCCTCATAACCACTAATCAAGTCGGCTTTGTCCCCTGGTAGGGAGGCTAGAGACAATACCCTGAAAGCCTTAAATCTCTATTACTGGTTAACTTCATCCAAACAACAGGGCTTCTTCTTGTTGCTGAATGCAGAGAAGGCATTCGATAGAGTAGCCTGGGACTACTGTATGTGTAAGCAGTGCTGAAAGCGATTGGCATACAGAATACCATGCTCAACTATATTCTCACCTATATTCCAATACTATGGCTACAGTTAAGCATAGCACATACTATTCATTTTTTTTCCATTAAACCTAGTGGACTGAAGGACACAAAAAACTGAAGAGCTTGGGAGAAGCTGTAGTAATAAATATGTGATGTTAGTACAGCGATCTCCCCGTTGAGCTAGAACACTCCAGTCAGCGCTCTCAGCTCATTGGCTGAGAGTGCTGATTGGATGCCGATTGGCAGACCTTTTTCGGTCATGCCCCTTTGACCGCTCGGCCGGTTTCTGTCGGACCGGCTGCCATACACATGGGCCAAATGTCAGTCAGTGTATGACACTTTAGAGTCAATGACTGCCTATCGAGTGGCTTCTCCATCAGTGGTGGCACCAAACAAGGATGCCCACTCTCTTCATCTTTACACTAGAACACTTTTTACGATGCATCAGAGCTAATGCCAACATTAGAGGAATACTGATATCAGGATGTACTTACAAGTTAGCGGTGTTTGCACTTGATATTCTGCTGTTCCTATCAGAGCCCCAGATTATCATACCAAATATGCTCAAAGACTTCGATCACCACAAAGTGCTGTCCAACTTACAAATTAATCTTTGAAAATAGTATGCCCATACAGTGCATTAAAAGAGTATTCATACCCCTTGAAATTTTCCATTTTGTCATGTTACAACCAAAAACATAAATGTATTTTATTAGGATTTTATGTGATAGACCAACACAAAGTGGTACCAGATTGTCAAAGTGGAAGGAAAATGATAAATGATTTTCAATTTTTTTTACAAATAAATATCTGAAAAGTGTGGTGTGCATTTGTATTCAGCCACCTTTATAAACTCTGATACCCCTAACTAAAATCTAGTGGAACCAATTGCCTTCAGAAGTCACCTAATTAGTAAATAGAGTCCACCTGTGTGTAATTTAATCTCAGTATAAATACAGCTGTTCTGTGGAGCCCTCAGCGGTTTGTTAGAGAACCTTAGTGAACAAACAGCATCATGAAGGCCAAAGAACACACCAGGCAGGTCAGGGATAAATTTGTGGCCATTTGTACTAGAAACACACCACAATGACATTTGATTTCCACAATGTATTTTCTTCTTTTTTCCAAAAACATGCTGAAGGCCAGTAGATTGAATCAGAAATGGGAACAGTAACATACCCTTTATCTTTCGGACGAGGAATGGGAAAGAATCTTTACCCACTTACATAAGGGCTCTGTGAATGTATCTACGCAAGAAATAGGGTACAAACTAATGCCCAGATGGTATAGGACTCCTGTACAACTACACAAATTCTCTCCCTCCACCTCACCCATGTGCTGGAAATGCGGATCAGAACCCAGCTCCCTACTACATATTTGGTGGTCCTGTCCCGCCTTGCAACCTTTTCGGAAGGGTGTGCACAATACTATCGCTAAAGTTACCACCTATACACTGAATTTTACTACTGCACAATACCTTGCACACCACTCATCTCTTCCCAGATCTTCATATCACAAATCCCTAGCAATGCATTTAGTCAACTCTGCCAGGCGCTCAAATTGGGGCTCCATATCATCACCAACATTCACGGAATGGTTCTAATGCATTAGACAGATCGCAGAAATGGAAGACCTAATTAATATTGCACACAAGACACCAAGTTCGCTCACATGTGATCCATTCCAGGGTTGGACTGTCTAGACATGTGGGGACAGAGGACCACCAGGGTTTCCTGAGCATCCGTCTCAGCCCAATTCTTCGTTTCTTCTTCCTCTACTCCCCCTTTTATTTCTTTATCGCTGCCTAACCTTTCCTCCATACCCTTCCTTAGCCTCTACACCACTACCCATTTTGAGTGCGTATTCTGAACAGTTAATTACAGCCTTTACTAATATATATCATATGTCCATTTAATCATATTCATTTGTTTGCTCTACACTGTAAATGCAGTATCCTGTAACGAGACCCCCTCCGGTCTGTCTTCTTGAGAATCTGAGGGGACTAGCTACCTCATAACATTGACTGCATATGCCGTTATTTGTTTTGAACTGTTATCCTGCATCCCTCCATGTAACACCATGAAAGGCTTGTGCCTCCAAACATTGCCTAATATGTTCTTGTTCTGTTATAGTTTTTGTTAAAGTGGTTGTAAACTCAAAAAAAAAAAACCTGCAAGACAAAGGCATAATGAGCTAGTATGCATCACATACTAGCTCATTATGAAATACTTACCTTAGATTGAAGCTGTTGCAGCGGTCCCCGTACACCACTGTGAGCAGCGACATGTCTCCCTGAGTTTTTTCCAGGTTTGTGAGCTCCAGCGCTGTGGCCGGAGCCGTGATGACGTCACTCCCTCGCATGTGCGCAGGAGCCGCCGGTCACAGCACAGCTACTGAAGAGACGGGACGAGTGAGCCATTTCTTCAGTGTGCATGTGCCGATGACATTGGCACATGCGGATACAGTGAATATCTCCTAAACGGTGCAAGTTTAGGAGATATTCACAGTACCTAGAGGTAAGCCTTATTATAGGCTTACCTGTAGGTAAAAGTGGTAGTACAGGGTTTACAACCACTTTAAAGTGGTAGAAAGGCCACGTTCTAAAAATGTGCTTCTGACATAAAAGCTTCCTCCTGCCTGTCAGCCGTCATGTGCACAAAGCCACGCATGTGCAGCTCAGTGTACATTTATGGCCCCCCATCTGTGCCACGGCAATTTGACATCACTGAGGTCTTGCCAGTTAATCAGCTGAAGACAGGGAACCCGAAAGGAAGACCGGGCAAAGATTGAAGCGCCAGATTGATCACACAGCAGCACTGCAGGGTTTCTTTGGCAGGTAAGTCTGCCATAATGTGATAAATCTGCTGTACATACTAGCACATTTTGGCATATACCTGCAGGGGGCCCCTAAAAAGAAAAAGATGTGTTGGACTTTACTACCGCTTTAATATTATTCTCAAAATTTCAATAAAATCTTTGAAAGACAAAAAAAAGCGGTTGTGTTGGGTAAATGGATACCAAATATGTCAAGTCTGAAAACTGTGTGTGCAGGCAAATGATCAAAAAGTTTTGACTTTTGACAACACAGACAAAGACAGAAATAAATATCTGACATGGATTCAACCCCCCCCTATTCTACTAAACAAAAGCATTTTTATTTCTGTTTGTGTTGCCGGTGGAGAGTTCCACCCACTTCCTGTCTAGTGAAGCATAGTCAACATGACTAGTGTAGTCCAGATGTACCCCAATTTTACCCATACTGTTAGCCACCATACTCCACCCTCTTACCAACTTAAATAACGAGACCACACCTTTCATCTGGAGTATAAATGGCCATAACAGCCTTTTATTAAACAACTGTATAAAATTACCTCCAATATTAACTTCAATATGAATAACATATAAACTCAGATAAAACAACATGTTTTAAACAATCTGTTGGTCAATGACGGAGCTACCCCAGTTTACCACATATCCACAAGAGGGCACTGCAGGAACATGTTTCAAAACTGATAAGGCCTCCAGCTGTACCGCTCGGAGACAACCCCCTCCCGCAGTGCAACATACCGGTATTCCTTTCAGGAATACACAGGAGGGGCCATACTATTGCTGACCCCCCACCCCTTTTAACCTTTTATTTACCGCTACCGTCACCGACCAACAACAACAAACCAGCCAACCATCCAGCTGTCATGACGACCAAATGCTTCCAAACCTGAAAAATAAACACACACATTAACAACACCAACAACACATTACACAGGGAGGGAGGGTGGGAAATTCTGCCTCCTCGTGTCTCCTTCCCAGCACACTGTTCCGTTTTTGCTCCTCCCCTCTTTTATAAGGCCACTCCTCCTTACTTTCCTGTTATCTCCTCCCACACTTTTCCTTGAAACATTAACCCTATGTGTGTCACTAGACACACTGTCATGCCCGGCCCTGCACTATTCCTCTTCTTTCCATCATTCCGGGCCTCACTTGACTAGTGTAGTCCAGATGTACCCCAATTTTACCCATACTGTTAGCCACCATACTCCACCCTCTTACCAACTTAAATAACGAGACCACACCTTTCATCTGGAGTATAAATGGCCATAACAGCCTTTTAGTAAACAACTGTATAAAATTACCTCCAATATTAACTTCAATATGAATAACATATAAACTCAGATAAAACAACATGTTTTAAACAATCTGTTGGTCAATGACGGAGCTACCCCAGTTTACCACATATCCACAAGAGGGCACTGCAGGAACATGTTTCAAAACTGATAAGGCCTCCAGCTGTACCGCTCGGAGACAACCCCCTCCCGCAGTGCAACATACCGGTATTCCTTTCAGGAATACACAGGAGGGGCCATACTATTGCTGACCCCCCACCCCTTTTAACCTTTTATTTACCGCTACCGTCACCGACCAACAACAACAAACCAGCCACAGCCCGAAAGGATGAAACCTTATCCTTAAGGGCCCCTCCACACCCTCAAGGCCCGTTCTATTCCTTCCTGCAAACCCATGGTCCAAAGATCCGTCCCCACATCTGTGAGGTGGACCCCATCCCTCCTCAAATAGAGGCCTACATTTATCTCGAGCTCTCTGTGCCGAATCACCATGCCCCCTTGTTGAACCAAAAACCTCCCCACCACCCTGTTGACACGTATACGAGCCTTGTTAATCCTTACCACAGACCTAGCATTGCGCCATGAAGTTCGTGCCACAATATCAGACCATAGTAACAAAGTGTTCGGATAATTAGTGTGCAAGTGCAACAAATCTGCTTTTACATCCTCTATCAGGTCCCGGACCGTCCTCACCCCCAAATCGTTACCTCCAGCGTGTATGACCAACACATCCGGAGGTCTATATAGCCAGGCAAATCGTTCCACCTCTGAAACCACTCTGCCCCACATCATTCCTGGTCTCCCCAGCCACTTGATAAAAGCCTCCCTTCTCGATATGCCTAACTGGCGCCCATCTGGTCTCGCATCACCTCTCCTTGCCCCCCAACAAACGTAGGAGTGTCCCAGTATCCAGACAAGGCGTGGAGACACTCCATCTGAAACGAAAAGACAACAAGGCAGGGTGATATCACCAACGCAACAGACCAAAAACACCCACTACCTATATGTGAAAACCAAACTTATACAACATACGGGTTTCATTTATTTTTCATTTATTTATTTATTTATTTATTTATATATATATATTATTATTATTTTTTTTTTTTTTAATTATTCCACTACTAATTGAGGGCGAATGTATGAACGGAATCTCTGATTCCCATCTACCGATCCTCCGCACCGCTGCTTCATCCAACCCGCATCTGGCAGCTTCTGTGGCCGCCCCAATGCGGAAGGAGTGTGAGGCGTATGCCTTCTCATCCAAACCTATCATCGATAAGCATTTTCGAAACACCGCCACAAATTGAAACTTTGAAAGGTAAGCACCATTCTCATGACATAAAAATGGACCCTCACCTACCGGTCTAATCTTCCCAAATTCACCAACCGTCCTCACCGGACATACTGGCGATCCCGGTAATGCATGCAGCCACACATCTATGCCCTTTCCCAATTGGTCTGTTTTCGACCTCCTCAGCCGTAAACACACACTTCCCGTGCGTGCCCGCACGTCTTGCACCAAAATACCCCCCGCTTCCTTTTTGGATGGGCTGACCAACTCCCCTACCCGAAACGCCCCAAAAAACGCCAGCGAAAAAGCCGCTGTAAACAGTAAACATTCATAACTTGAGCTGCACACCAACCCTAGCTGATCACAAATTGCCAACAGGTTGGCAAAAGTGACCGGTCTACGGTTATCTTTTTTCTTGTGCCCTTTCCGGTACCCTTTTAATGCCTGCCGTACCCAAAATTCCTTCGTCCAATCCTCCATCCCCTGTAACTTAAACAGAAACGACAGCGCCGCCAATTTCTTACCAATAGACGATACCCCCACCCCATTTTCCATATTCCTGGACACAAAATAAAGGACCAATAATCTCAACTCTCCCCTGTCATCCTTTGCTCCGGATTCCCGTACAAGTCTCAACCATTCACCCCATACCTTCACATAGGCCGACCATGTGGACTCACTCACAGACTGTTGTATCCATCCTGCGATGACTCCAATGCCAGCTCCCAGATCCAACCCGGGCAAGGAATCCCTTCCTTCTCTGCAGCCGGAGCTAATTCCCTGAACTTGTCCCACTGAAAGCGAGACAGTGAATCAGCCAGCGTATTTTCAATCCCAGGTATATGCACAGCATATATAAAAATATTCAATTGCAAGCACCGTAATACCAACTGTCGCAATAGTCTTATGACAGGTTGAGAAGACGCTGACAAGCGATTGACTACCTGCACCACACCCATATTATCACAGTTCAGCCGCAACTTTAAATTCTGACAAGCCTTGCCCCATAATTCCATAGCCAGAACTACTGGAAACAATTCCAATAGTACCAAGTTACGAAGGAAACCTGCTTCAACCCAGGATTTTGGCCATGGTTCTGCACTCCATTGACCCTTAAAGAACGCCCCATATCCAGTAGATCCCGCCGCGTCAGTACCCAATTCTACATCGAAGTTGCTTACCGGACCAGACATCCACACTGACCTCCCGTTGTATTCCGACAAAAATTGATACCATACCTTTAAATCCTCACGATGATCCTTAGTAAGCCTAATGAAATGGGCCGGTGCTTTTACCCCAGCCGTAGCTGCAGACAGCCGTCGGCAAAAAACCCTACCCATGGGTATGATTCTACAAGCAAAGTTCAACTTACCAAGCAAAGATTGGAGATCCCTCAGCCGTATTTTTTTTCATCCCATGGACCCGCCTTATTTCCGTCTGCAGATCCAGTAACTTTCCTTGCGGTAACCTACATTCCATTGCCATTGAATCAATAACAATGCCCAAAAAGCTAATCTCCGTGGTGGGGCCCTCAGTTTTGTCAGCAGCCAGGGGAACACCAAACCGTTCTGCAGTGTGTTGCAACGTTGACAATAAAATCGCACACACACTGGAAGACGGTGGGCCTATGCATAGGAAATCATCTAAATAGTGTATCATAGATTCAAGGCCGGACAAATCTCTTACCACCCACTCCAAAAAGGAACTGAAAACTTCAAACATGGCGCAGGAAATGGAGCAACCCATAGGCAAGCATTTGTCCACATAAAATTGTTCCTGCCACTTGCAACCCAGCAGCCAAAAACTGTCCGGGTGTACTGGCAGCAGCCTAAACGCTGCCTCAATATCAGCTTTTGCCATCAGTGCCCCTTTTCCATAGCGCCTGACCCATCGAACCGCCGCATCAAACGAAGTGTATGACACGGTGCAGACGTCCGGGTCAATGAAATCGTTAACCGAACCCCCTTTTGGAAATGATAAGTGGTGAATGAGCCGAAACTTATTCGGCTCTTTCTTGGGCACCACCCCCAGAGGGGACACCACCAAGTCATTCAATGGTTTTGCCTCAAATGGCCCCCCCATCCGTCCTAAAGCCACTTCCTTTTCCAATTTCTCCCCCACCACCCCCGGGTGTTGCAACGCAGATTTTAAATTCCGTGCTACTGGAGGAACCACCGCCAATGAACATGGAATTTTGAACCCCTCTCTAAAACCCTCAGTGATCAGTAACGCCGCTTTCCTATCCGGATACTTACTTAGGAAAGGTTGCATCCTTTCCACCTTCACCGGCGTCATCCCTCTTGTGAGCAAACTCCCCGGTACGTTTACCTTTTTTGAAACACCGAGACAGGGTGTGGGCTCCCCCACAGCCTGAACACTCGTGCTTGAATTTGCAGGACCCCCCAAATTTACAGGATCCTTCATTATACTGCCAGCATACCCCCCATTTTCTGCCGGCCGGTAGTCCTGAGGAGTTAGTACCCCCAGCCCCCCCTTGAAATAACTGAGGCGGGGTCCTAGCCGACGACATCAGCTTCATCCATAGGCTAATATCCTTATGGTCCCAACGCAGAGCCGGACGCACCGCTCTGCGTTGACGAAACTGCTCATCGTAACATAACCACGCAGTTCCCCTGTACACTCTATGTGCCTCACCTATAGCATCCATATAACAAAACAACCCCGAACAATGTTCAGGGTTCTTTTCGCCAATGACACTAGCCATGATAGCGAACGCTTGCAACCAATTCACAAACGTCCGCGGTATCAACCTATATCTCCTCTTCTCCTCATCCTCCTTCTTGGAATCGTCGGGTTTAACCCTATCCAGGTTAAACTTTTCCAATGGCAACAAGGAGAAAATTTCCACGTACTCACCTTTATGAATTTTTTCTCTCACTTCAGGTTTCAAGTGTGCCCCTAACGGGCCTTCAAAACAAACATATATCTCATATTTTGCAGCATCTGCCAGCCTAACCACATCAGTCCTGCCTTTTGTTTCTGCAGCCCCCTTCTCACCTGCTGTTTCCTTGTCTGCCACCTTCTCTGGCGTTGTGGTAGCTGGCACCTCTGTGACCGCAGCCCCCCCTGTCCCCCTTTGTGCATCCCCTTGCGGAGCCTGCCCTGGTCCCTCTCCAAAGCGACCAACCAGGGCCCTTAAACCCTCCAATAGCTCCTGGAGCTGTCCCCCTGACCCCGAACTGGCGGGTGCAGTACTCGCCAGTTGTTGGTCAGTAACCTGACCCACCCCGCTCTGCAAAGGTGTCACCATCCCTCCTGCAGTTGTTGCTATCCCCCCCAGCAAGCCCTGCAAAGCATTGGTAAAGGAAAAGTTATCACTAGACTTACCGGGCTGACCAGGATTCCTCCCAACAGCCGCTGTGCTGCTCTCTCTTGCTGGTTCCGGCTGCTGTAGCCCATCTTCCTCATCGGACACCTCGTCTTCGGACTGTTCCCCTTGCACTGGGACTGGCGTCAGAGGTAGCCCCCCAGGAGAAGCCCTCCTGGAGGCCGGAAGCCCACGCTGGTGTGAGGCCTGCACCGTGCGACGAGTCACTGCTGCTCCCTGCTGCCCTGAACTTCCAGCTACCGGGCCAGCCTGGGCGCTGTTTCCATCGCCATCTTGGGACACGTCCCCCCCGCCCGGTAAGCTCCGCCCACCCACGGTGCCGCTCGATCCACGCGACCCGGACGCTGCTGCTCTCGGCGCCGTTCTCCCCCTTCTGTCCACCCGCTCACACTCGTGCAGAGGTACTGAGGGGCTGTTCGAAATCCTCCGTGCAGTGCCAGCGTGCGGGGAAGTGGCGCCATGTTGGCCCGTGGCCCCGCCCACCGCTCCGTGACCGCGGCGTGTAACCCGCCCGGGCCCCACCGAATCACCCGTGTGGCTCCTCTTGGCCGGCGGTGCCGATTGCTCCCCCCTTGGGCTCCGTGTCAGACGACCCTGTCCATATCCTGGCGCACGCGCAGATGGCTCATCTTCACCCCCTGCATGGCTTGCTTCTCCCCCGAGCATCGCTGTGACCTGGCTGCGAAGCCAGTCGGATCCATTCGCCGCCGCCGCCTGCCGCAACCGCGCCAAAATCGCCTCAACGTCCGCCATTGTGTCTGAGGAGCAGAGAAATTCTGCCTCCTCGTGTCTCCTTCCCAGCACACTGTTCCGTTTTTGCTCCTCCCCTCTTTTATAAGGCCACTCCTCCTTACTTTCCTGTTATCTCCTCCCACACTTTTCCTTGAAACATTAACCCTATGTGTGTCACTAGACACACTGTCATGCCCGGCCCTGCACTATTCCTCTTCTTTCCATCATTCCGGGCCTCACTGGACAGGGTGTGAGGATAAATCTCTCTAATGGAGCCCCAGTAGTAAAAACTTGACAGAAACTAAAACTAAAAAAAAAAGTTATGAAAAGTTTTGATTGCACATATACTTTAAATGCACTGCTGGATTTCATTGTGTTTACAGATTCAGAGCAGGAACTCTATCACCTTGCTCATACAGTTCAGTACAGTTTCATTTAGTGAGAGGAAGTCACAAAGCTGCCAGCTAGTGCTGTGCCTTTTTTTTTTTTTTTTTTTTTTTTTTTTTTTTTTTTTTAGGAAAACCCACAATGGTCTGAAAAATATGTCATGGTTGTACCTTGTAGAAAATGTTTATTTGACAAATAAATATTTTAGATAAACACTATAAGAAATATGTAATCAGTATACAAATATGTAAAAAGAAACTGCTTTCATTTAAAATGCAGAAATGAGCATTAATAATAAATAATTTAATATATAATATAATATATAAATAATAATTTAGTATAATTCCGATTTTTTTTTTTTTTTTGCCTACAGAAGACCATAAAAAATGGCTTATAAAGTGCTGTGGACACTATGTCAGTTATGAATTATGTGGTATAACCTGCTATGTACAGATTACAACTTTGGCTTATTTTAGAAAACGCGTTAAGTTAGGCCAGATTCAAACCTGTGCTCTGAGGTAATATGCATTCTAGGATGTGGTACTGTTACACATCATGGGATGTACCATGATTGCAGTAACACTCCACAACCCGTAGAAGTCTGAATCCAGGCCTAATTATGGTAGTTTCCAATTATGGCGTTAAATAATTATTATTTTGTATTGTTGAAGGAAGTGCTTGAATTATTCCAGAGAGGTATTCCCCTAGCACAGCCCCCTCCCTCCAAATGTGTTTCTCAAAATATACTGAGTCTTACTGTTTAAAATAATTTTCCGTAATTTGTGATTTTTAAGTTTTACCTATAGTAATATGTTTGTATTCTTGCTCTGCATTAAGATTTGGAACATATTTTTTATCATATTTTCTGTTGAAATCCTGTACTTGCATCTGCGTTCATCAACAAATCAATCAGTGACCAAACTATTAGGGAGGTACTCACCGTTCCTGGTGTGGAAAATGTTACATTTGGTTCGCGAAATGTTGCTGTTAGGTAAAAAAAAAAAAAGCATAATCACTAACCTGGACAATACTTTTAATAAATAATTTTTTTTTCTTTTTTGATAGTGGCCGTGATGCTTTACTTTGTGGCAAAATTACCTCATTATGTCACGTCTGGCAGTGTTGCTTGCAAAATATGGCCATTGAAATCAATTGCACTATGTGCCAACTGATTGGCACGTAGATGTGACACGGTGTTGCAATGCAAAATTCCCCTTGGTAATGGAGAATAAAAACAGGCATTCAGAAGGTGGCAGTATTAGCTCTTGAATGCCTATGAACTAGCTCTAATCAACCTCTGAAAAGCGATCCACCACAGATTGCATTTCAGAGGTGTGTTTAGAATAGGGTTGTCACCTCCTCCCTTTAAACCTAATTAAACACTTATGAATTACACAGGTTCTGAGGCTAATTTAATGCAGATAAGGCACCAACTGTGTTTAATTACCACCTTAATCAGCCACGGAACCTGTGTGATTGATATGTGTTCAGGTTTAAAGGGATGAGGTGGCAACCGTTATTTAGAACCACAAAACGTGTGAACAAGGCCTGACATTTTAGATTTCCCAGTACTTTCTGTCTTTGTGACAAAGGTCGCTGTCACTAATAAAAGATGAATTGACCCTGTGGGGACACAGACAGCAATAAAATCTAAACAGCAGGTCTAACAAGAAAATAAAAAGAAAATCCAATCAGCTTCTAACTTTAGCTTGTTCAATAGGCTTTGACAAAAAAATCCTGGATTATATTCAGAGCTGCACTCTCCAGTTTTAGTAAATCAACCCCACAGTCAGCTACTTCTGTTGGCTCTTCCTAGTATACCCCATTTAACTTCCTTGTTCTGAGCACCTTATATCACATCCACCCAGAGGGGCTTGCTCACTATTGACCATCTGGAAGGTTGCCACCTGCTGGAGACTTATTGTTATGTTTTATTAATACATTGTACATGTAAGTACATAACTATTATTATTTTTTAAATGTAATAATAAAAACAC
Source organism: Aquarana catesbeiana (assembly GCF_042186555.1). Taxonomy (NCBI): domain Eukaryota; kingdom Metazoa; phylum Chordata; class Amphibia; order Anura; family Ranidae; genus Aquarana; species Aquarana catesbeiana. The sequence continues at coordinate 93,424,201 of NC_133334.1, read as the reverse complement.
TTAGGTAGCAGAGCTTTTCTTTCCTTTTTATTTTCTTTATACATGGTTTGTTGGAGCCTCCCCCAATCCTACTTGGAAGAGAGACTGCTAACACTGCCTTAATGGGAACTTCATGCCACAGCGCCTTTTATATGGACTTTTCTCAAGAACTATTACACTTTCTTTTTATGTTATTTATCATTTATGTTCGTTTTCATTTTTGGCAGTTGCTCCAGTGTGTTAATGCCCTTTGTAATTTTTACAGCTACTATCAACCTTGGCATGAAGAGAGTGCCCCGATGTGTTAAAATTTATTTCAGGAACCCAGTGTTGGAAAACAGGATTAACAATTTTCTGGCAACGGCTTTTGAGAAGGTCTTTCTCAGAGCAACCACCTTTGGATACCTTGTAGCATAACTGAATACCATAAGGATGTTTTGATGACCCGATGATGGTGCCCCCAGTCGATGACATCACAAGAAGGTGGGGCCACCTTGTGACATATGTGAGCTATTTAAGAACTGTCAGACGGCAGAGCAGGCAGGCAGACAGCTGGAGCCTTCAACGAAACTGGAGGTTTTTATTTCCCGGGTCCAGTTGTGCAGCTAGCATCATGATTAACAATGGATCTACACCGGGGACATTTATTTATTTTTTATTAAAAGACTTGTCAAAAACTTGTGTTGTGTCTTTACTCACCTTTTACACCATCCTCATTCACATAGGGGGTGGGCTGGGATCTTGCGGGCCTGAAGGGCCTGGTATGGAGTGGGGGGGGGGCGACTCCACGCTGTTTTTTTTTTTAGAATTTTTCATTGCTTTTGATTACATTTCAGCTGTCAGTGGGAAAGCCCGCTGACAGCTGAGGAGTCATCGATTGTTAAGGATGTGGCGGTCGCCTTAAGCAAAGTTCCAGCCGCAATTTTTTTTTTTTTTAAAGTCAGCAGCTATAAGTACTGTAGCTGCTGACTTTTAATAAGGACACTTACTTGTCCAGGGATCCCGCGATGTCAACCCCCCCCCCCCCCCCGGGAATCAAAATTTTAAATGTTCGGAATATTTGGAATTATTTAGAAAACAAATATACGAAACTAAATTAAACGAATTGCAAGGAAATGTGTTCCTTTTTTTATTCGGATATTCAGATACATTTGAAACACCGAATAACCAAAAAATTGTCAGATTTTTTACAAAAGTGAGTACACCCCTCACATTTTTATAAACATTTTATTTTCCTGGACCTCCCCATGTCAGCCTACTATGGGTCAGCTCCCCCTCTGACCCCTCCAGGACCACCTTTTTTCTAGCCCATAAAGGGCGGCTGTCGGACCAGCTCAACGTTCTTTTTTCGTCCTCGCTCCAGACGCCTTTAAAAAAAAATATATATATGTATATGTATGTGTGAAGAATATGGGTCGATTTTATGTCCTGTTCGGGTTCAGCCTCTCCCGGCACAGAAGACCCCCCCAGACGGGCTGTAAATCTGCCAAGGAGGGGGGGTTCCCGTGGTGCAGGGACATATGCTAACAGTTTAAAGAACTGTGTTGTTTGTGGCAGTAGAGAAGCAGGCAGGTTTTTGTGGGGCTGTTTTTATCAAAAGTGAAGGCTCTGTTGCACTCAAGTAGGTATTTTACCTTTCTTCCCTGGTGTCTAGTGGTCTACTGGGCTCTACAGTGCACCCCCCGTGTGCCTCAGCCGAGCGAGTGACGTCACGGCGGCTTCCCTTCTTGCTCGGTTACCTAGCAACCGCCGGGATGCTCTGCACTGACTCACGCCGCTGCCTAGACTTAAGGGGCAGTTCTCCCACACTCTGGGCTTCCCTGCAGTTCCCCTCAGTGCTCCAGCTTGGCAAGTACTGCTCTGCCTAAAGGTAGGAACTCTGCTGTTGTTGCATGCTTCTGTGCACTGTGCATTGAGCCTGCCTTCCCTTCCAGGTCTATCTGCTTGCCTGTGTTTCCTGTCTATTTGCACTGAAGAACCCATGGAAAGGTTTTTACCTATACTTTTTCTTTTATTTACATATTAAAATCTTTTTTTTATTTATTTATATTTTTATATTTTTTGTTTTTAAAAGAGAGCACCTCTTCTGTCTTTTTACAGAAAGAAAAGCCCAGTGCAAGCTAAATGCCCACAAAGAGACTCTAAGTCTGCTGCGCTGCCTCGGAAAAGCAAGAGAAAATCACAACATATCAAGTTGCAGAGTCGCATGTGGCTACAGGTTCCTCCACGATCTCGGTATTCCAGATCTCCTTCTTCAGAGCCTCATTACAGTCGCTCATACCCAAGCCAAGGAGGGTCAAGCCATTGAAAAGCCTCTAAAAAGACCAGATCCAGTCGCAAGCACAGGGGGCAGTCTTCCTCCTCATGCAGGTCCTCCAAGTCAATTGGAAGAAGCAGGCTGTTGGGCCTGTGTGGCTGAAGCTCTTCTGGGAAAGTTGGTGTGCGCTACTTGTCTTAAAGAAACTGCGCAAGATAACGCATCTGAAGCTCGTCAGGTGAAGTCCTGTATTAAATCCGCAGTCAGCGAAGGGCTAAGAGGAGCATCCAAAAAGATCACCCGCCCGGCATTTTCTTCGGCGGATTCGGATCTGGAGACAGGCGGAGAGTCCGTCTTCAATCCCTCAGAAGTCGAGGTGACCCCTTAACCATGCACCTTCGATTTTGCGTTGGTTCCCATCTTGGTGGAGGTGGTAAAGGACGCGTTACAGTGGCAGGAGGAGACTCCTCCTCCAAAAAAGCAACGGAAATACTATCCAGAGTTGAAAAAATCCTTGCCTTCTTTTCCCCTCATTTTTGAGATCCAAGAAATACTGGAGGCTGAATGGGCTAGGCCAGAAAGGAAGTCTAACGTCAATAACAGATTTTCAAAGTTGTATCCATTCAGTTTGAAGGATGCGGAGTTATGGACACTACCCCCAGGGTGAATGCCTCACTGCAGCGTTTGGCCCGCCATATCACTCTACCGTTAGAGGATTCAGTCTCTTTCAGAGATCCCATGGATCGGAGAGTGGATACGGATTTAAAGAGATTATATTCAGTGGCAGTGGCGGCGTGCAGGCTGGCGTTGGCCCTTACCTCCGTAGCAGCAGCTCTCAAAACTTGGGTGTCAGAATTGGATGGTTGTTCTTCAGAGGAGCTTGGAGATGGCGGTTCCTCGCCCCTGCAATTCGTTAAAACAGCTGTCGAATTTCTGGGAGAAGTGGGCGTTGACCAGGTCAGAATGACGACAAAAATCATGGCCCACTCCGTGACAGCCCGAAGAGCATTGTGGTTAAGACACTGGGTGGCAGACAATTCTTCAAAACAAAGCCTATGTTTGGTGCCGTGCGATGGTAAACTGCTTTTTGGTAAACCCTTGGAGTCAGCGATCCAACATGTATCCGGAGATAAATCAGGCTAAATTCTGCAAGAAAGGAGAAGGCAGCGGCAGCCCTTTCGCCCGGCAAGAAGGTCCAGGGAGAATTTCAAGGAAGTAAGTTCCTACAGGCCTGGCAGGCCATTCTTCAGGCTATGGAGACCAGCTGGTTCATCCTTTCCGAAGGCTTCCTAGTCCAAACCTGGCCAAGTCCCAAAGGCCTCCGATAAGACCTTTTGAAGGTTTCTCCGCCCAAGACCCTCATGTGGGAGCGAGGCTCGCTCAGTTCGAGAGGGTTTGGGCGGATGAAATTCAGGACGTATGGGTGTTGGCCATAATTCGAGACGGCTATCGTCTCGAGTTTGGGTCAAGACTTCCGCAGTCCCCATTTATGGAAACCAGAGTTCCGACTGCGGAGAAGGGGCACTGTTTGCAAGATTATATAAACGGATTGCTGACAGTGAAAGCCATTGTCCCGATGCCAAGGCAAGAACAGGGTCTAGGAGTCTATTCCCCATTGTTCCTGGTGACGAAAGCTTCAGGAGGTTTCAGACCAGTGTTAGATCTGAAGGCTCTAAATTCGTATATGAGGGTCCCGCCTTTCAAAATGGAGTCATTGGAGACGATCATATCCGTGGTGAAAGAAGGATCAGCTTGGCGGATCATCCAGCTCATCATCGTTTCCTCAGGTTTGCGGTGGAAGGCTCTTATTACCAGTTTGGGTGCCTCCCAATTGGCCTTTGCACAGCAACCAGAACCTTTTCAAAAGTGCTCTCAGCCATCATCCTCCTGACCCTCAGAGTCAGAGACGTTCAAATTTTTCATTATTTGGACGATCTGTTACTACTAGCCTCTTCAGAACATCTTCTCCTTCAGCATGTGGCCTTCACCTGTGAAACACTGGCTCGGTTCGGCTGGCTAATCAACCATCGGAAGAGGCAAATGCAGCCAACCTAGGTTTTAGAATACCTGGGGGTGAAGTACAACACAAGATGGGGCCGAGTCTCTCTCCCTCAGAGGAAAATTTTGGACACTCAGATACAAACCAGGAGAGTAATGACCAGTTCATATCTTGCAGCGAGAGAATGCATGCGCTATCTCGGAGTATTATCAGCCACGATCCCGGTAGTCCCATGGGCCAGGTGGAGAAGGACTTTTCAGTGCATTTTCCTTCTCCAATGGGATTGTCACTCCCTAGTACAAAGGATACACATTCGGATGTCGATAAGTCATTCCTTGCTTTGGTGGACAGTCTCACGCAACTTTGCCCGGGGTGTATCCCTTCGGCCTCCGGAGCCTGTGGTACTCACTACCGATGCCAGTCTCCTGGTTTGGGGAGCCCACTACCTGGGCCAGCAGGCTCAGGGTCGGTGGCCCCCCAACGTCTCGCAAACATCAAATTTCCTAGAATTGGAGGCCGTCCAGTGAACTCTTTTAGCCTTCCGGCCGCTTTTGAAAGATCAAGCTGTTAAAATATTGTCCGAAACACAAGACCACTGTCGCATAAGTGTCCCATCAGGGGGGCCCCAGGAGCCGAGTCCTGCTTCAAGTCACATGCCGGATATTCCAGTGGGCAGAGAGGAACCTTGTTTCCCTGGTGGCAGTCTATCTCCCAGGGCCCGAGAATACCTTGGCAGACCATTTGAGTCGGAGCTTTTTGGATCCCAGCGAATGGGCCGTGAATCCGAAATTCCTGCGAAGGATCTTCAGCGTTTGGGGGTTGCCTGTAATAGACCTCATGGCATCAGGGAGGAACGCCCAGCTTCCTTGCTTCTTCTCGAGAACATACCATCCACAAGCTTACGGCCAAGATGCTCTGTCCAAACCGTGGGACTTCCCCCTGGTATTCCCTCCGCTTCCTTTAATCCTCAAGACCCTATTGAAGATTCACAGGGAGAGGGTTACAGCCATAGCAATTCTACCGTTTTGGCCCAGAAGGCCATGGTTCCCACTGGTGTGGAGAATGAAGATGTGTCAACCAATTCCACTGCCACTTTGTCGGGATCTCCTGCTCCAGAATGGAATATGTCACCCAAACCCCGGGAGGCTGAGGCTAATGGTGTGGAAATTGAGAGGAGATCTCAGAAGGATTTAGTCCTCTCAGAGCGAGTGTTGAGCACCTTGTTGCAGTCTTGTAAAAAATCTACAAACTCGACCTATCACAGAGTATGGAAGGCATTCCGATGTGTCACTGTGGAAAAGGGCTGGGAGCCTGAATCTCCTTCAGTCTCGAACATCTTAGAGTTTCTCCAGCAGGGACTGGATGATGGCCTGGTTTATTATTCCCTGAAGGTCCAGATTTCTGCCCTTTCAGCGATGACGAATTCCAGGTGGCAAAAAAGTCTGGGGAATGCCCAGGAAAAAACCAAAGCCTACTTCCCACCAGCTTGCAGACAACCAAATTGACCTGTCTAACAGTACGCGTTAAAAACAGGGGTTTAGTCCGCACGCATTTGCAAACGCATGCATGAGCCACAGAGCCACGTCATGGCACCCTTGTATCTGTGGACCTAACACTAAACTATGAGTGTCCCCACAGTGGAGGCACATGCATTTTAATGGATAAATGAGAGCAGGTGGACTGAAAGGGAGACCACCCCTCCTTAAAGGTACAGGAGCACACCAAACACCCAGCAATAGCACAATGGCCATGTGCAAATGCGTGCGGACTAAACCCCTGTTTTTAACGCGTACTGTTAGACAGGTCAATTTGGTTGTCTGCAAGCTGGTGGTAAGTAGGCTTTGGTTTTTTTCCTGGGCATTCCCCAGACTTTGTTGGTACCTGCTTTAGCCTTCCAATGCCGCTTACTGCGATAGCCAGCTATAAATGAGGGTGGTGGCAGGCTTTTGTTATCACATGTGTGTTTGTATTGGTCCAGCAGCGCACCAACACCTTTGCAGCCATTGTGCTATTGCTGGGTGTTTGGTGTGCTCCTGTACCTTTAAGGAGGGGTGGGCTCCCCTTCAGTCCACCTGCTCTCATTTATCCATTAAAATGCATGTGCCTCCACTGTGGGGACACTCATAGTTTAGTGTTAGGACCACAGATACAAGGGTGCCGTGACGTGGCTCTGTGGCTCAAGCATGCGTTTGCAAATGCGTGCGGACTAAACCCCTGTTTTTAACGCATACTGTTAGACAGGTCAATTTGGTTGTCTGCAAGCTGGTGGTAAGTAGGCTTTGGTTTTTTCCTGGGCATTCCCCAGACTTTGTTGGTACCTGTTTTAGCTTTCCAATGCCACTTACTGCAATAGCAAGCTATAAATGAGGGTGGTGGCAGGCTTTAGTTATCACATGCGAATTCCAGGTGGGCATTGGATCCGGTCGTGGTCCATTTCCTGAAGGCAGCTATTCAAATCAGACCTCCCCTAAAGTCTTATGCCGCGTACACACGGTCGGACTTTCGGGCATACTTGGTCCGGCGGACCAGAGTGTGCCGGACAATCCGCCCGTGTGTGGGCGGCGGCGGACTTTTCCGGCGGACTTCTTCCCAAAAGCCCGCCGGACCTAGATTTCAAACATGTTTGAAATCTTTCCGTCGGACTCAGTTTCGGGCGGAAAGTCCGCTCGTGTGTGTGCTGGTCCGACGGAAAGCCCGCTCGTGTGTAGGCTGGTCCGACAGACCAAATACGACACGAGGGGATGGTATTGCATCTCGCGCTCGCTGCAATAGGAAAAACAAATCTTCCTATTGCGGCGAGCGCGGGGCATACCAGGCCCTTAGGTCTGGTATGGATTATAAAGGGGAACCCCGCTACGCCGAAAAAACGGCGTGGGGTCCCCCTAAAATCCATACCAGACCCCGATCCGAGCACGCAGCCTGGCCGGTCAGGAAAGGGGGTGGGGACGAGCGAGCGCCCCCCCCCCCTCCTGAACCGTACCAGGCCGCATGCCCTCAACATGGGGGGGTGGGTGCTTTGGGGGAGGGGGGCGCCCTGCGCCCCCCCCCCCAAAGCACCTTGTCCCCATGTTGATGAGGACAAGGGCCTCTTCCCGACAACCCTGGCCGTTGGTTGTCGGGGTCTGCGGGCGGGGGCTTATCGGAATCTGGGAGCCCCCTTTAATAAGGGGGCCCCCAGATCCCGGCCCCCCACCCTATGTAAATGAGTATGGGGTACATGGTACCCCTACCCATTTACCTAGGAAAAAAGTGTAAGTAATAAAACACACTACACAGGTTTTTAAAATATTTTATTAAACAGCTCCGGGGGGGGGATCTTCCTCCGGCTTCGGGGGTCCCTCCGCTTCATCTTCTCCCGGCGTCCGGTTGGTTCTTCTCCGCTCTCCGGCCTCTTCTCCCGGTGTCGCAGGTCTTCGGCCGGCCCCTCCGCTCTCTTCATGTAGCTCTATTGCGAGCGGAGGTCCGGACTTCTGGGCTTCTTGGCTTCTTGGCTTCTTGGCTTCTCTTCTCTTCTCTTCCCCCAGATGTTGACACGACGCTCTCTCCGGCTGGACTGGTCTCTGAGGGCTGCGTTGTGACTTATATAGGCGGAGACCCCGCCCCCATATGATGTCACAGTCCCTGGGCATGCTGGGACTGTGACGTTTTAGGGGGCGTGGTCGACCACGCCCCCCGACCACGCCCCCTAAAACGTCACAGTCCCAGCATGCCCAGGGACTGTGACATCATATGGGGGCGGGGTCTCCGCCTATATAAGTCACAACGCAGCCCTCAGAGACCAGTCCAGCCGGAGAGAGCGTCGTGTCAACATCTGGGGGAAGAGAAGAGAAGAGAAGCCAAGAAGCCAAGAAGCCAAGAAGCCCAGAAGTCCGGACCTCCGCTCGCAATAGAGCTACATGAAGAGAGCGGAGGGGCCGGCCGAAGACCTGCGACACCGGGAGAAGAGGCCGGAGAGCGGAGAAGAACCAACCGGACGCCGGGAGAAGATGAAGCGGAGGGACCCCCGAAGCCGGAAGAAGACCCCCCCCCCGGAGCTGTTTAATAAAATATTTTAAAAACCTGTGTGGTGTGTTTTATTACTTACACTTTTTTCCTAGGTAAATGGGTAGGGGTACCATGTACCCCATACTCATTTACATAGGGTGGGGGGCCGGGATATGGGGGCCCCCTTATTAAAGGGGGCTCCCAGATTCCGATAAGCCCCCGCCCGCAGACCCCGACAACCAACGGCCAGGGTTGTCGGGAAGAGGCCCTTGTCCTCATCAACATGGGGACAAGGTGCTTTGGGGGGGGGGGGCGCAGGGCGCCCCCCTCCCCCAAAGCACCCACCCCCCATGTTGAGGGCATGCGGCCTGGTACGGTTCAGGAGGGGGGGGGGCGCTCGCTCGTCCCCACCCCCTTTCCTGACCGGCCAGGCTGCGTGCTCGGATCGGGGTCTGGTATGGATTTTAGGGGGGACCCCACGCCGTTTTTTCGGCGTAGCGGGGTTCCCCTTTATAATCCATACCAGACCTAAGGGCCTGGTATGCCCCGCGACGGGGCTCGCAAGGTGTCAATCTAGCCGATAAAAGCGGCAAGATTGACATCCTTTTCTAGTCCCGTCGCACCTGAGTCACGTTCAAAATGAACGGACTTGTCCGTGTGTGGGCAAGTCCGTTCATTCTGAAAGTCCGCCGGAACTCCGGCGAAAGTCCGTCGGAAAGACGGGCGGACTTAGCCCGCCGGAAAATCCCGGCGTGTGTGGGCAAGTCCGTTCGTTTTAAAGTCCGGCGCACCTGGCGGACAAAGTCCGTCGGAAAGTGTGCCGGACCAAGTAGGATAGAAAGTCCGCTCGTGTGTACGCGGCATTACTTTCCCAAATGGGACCTGACTCTGGTCTTAAAAGCCTTGTTGGCTCCTCCTTTTGACCCAACATCATCCTGTTCTTTATTTCATTTAACATTAAGGACAGTGTTCCTAACGGCCATAGCCTCCGCTAGGAGAGTTTCCGAATTATGCGCCTTTTCACCCAAAGAGCCCTTTTGTGTGATTTTTCCTGACAAGATTATTCTCAGACCAGTTCCTAGCGTTCTACCGAAGGTCTCTACTGCCTTTCACATGAATTGGGAGACTGTCCTGCCAGCCTTCACCGTGGATCAGTTCCAGGATGATTGGAAGAGATTAGATTTGGTCTCCTCTATTTCAGCTTACTTGGAGCGGACTGAGAAGTTTCGCAAGCAAGATCAACTGTTCTTCTTTTCTATGGGACCTAAAAGGGGCATGGTGGCTCCACCTAGGATTGTCTCATCCTGGATTGTGAAGACCATCCAGATCGCTTATGAGTCTCTGGGCCTTCCATCTCCTGGGGAGATCAGAGCGCATTCAACTAGGGGTATGGAAGCATCATAGGCAGCTTATGCAAAGCTGTCACCTGAGATAGTGTGCAGAGCAGCAAGCTGGAGAGCACCCAACACTTTTATCCAGCATTATAGGCTAAATGTAGCCCTCTCTCCTGAGGAAATGTTTGGTTCTTCTTTTATTTCTGCAGCTGTTGGCCATTAAATTTATTTAGCAGCAGTACCCTCTCTGACTTGTTTTGTTCTTTCCCTCCCTTATTGAAGGTTGCTTGGTACATCCAATAGTAGGCTGACATGGGGAGGTCCAGGAATAAGGAAAATTGTTGCCCATACTTACCGTAATTTTCTATCTTCCATCGCGAGGAAGGGTGTTTGAACTTTGAGCTGGTCCGACAGCCGCCCTTTATGGGCTAGAAAAAAGGTGGTCCCGGAGGGGTCAAAGGGGACAGAGCTGACCCATAGTAGGCTGACATGGGGAGGATCCAGGAAAGGAAAATTACGGTAAGTATGGGCAACAATTTTCCTTAATATCTTTTCATGTGACAACACTGAAGAAATGACACTTTGCTACAATGTAAAGTAGTGAGCGTATAGCTTGTATAACAGTGTATATCTGGTGTCCCCTCAAAATAACTCAACACACAGCCATTAATGTCCAAACCGCTGGCAACAAAAGTGAGTACACCCCTAAATGAAAATATCCAAATTGGACCCAGAGTGCCAATATTTTGTGTGGCCACCATTATTTTCCAGCACTGCCATAACCCTCTTGGGCATAGAGTTCACCAGAGCTTCACAGGTTGCCACTGGAGTTCTCTTCTACTCCTCCATGATGACATCACGGAGCTGGTGGATGTTAGAGACCTTGCCCTGCTCCACCTTTCATGTGAAGATGCCAAACGGATGTTCAATAGGGTTTAGGTCTGGAGACATGCTTGGTCAGTCCATCACCTTTACCCTCAGCTTTACCCTCAGGCAGTTATCGTCTTGGAGGTGAGTTTGGGGTCGTTATCCTGTTGGAATACTGCCCTGCGGCCCAGTCTCTGAAGGGAGGGGATCATGCTCTGCTTCAGTATGTCACAGTACATGTTGGCATTCATGGTTCCCTCAATGAACTGTAGCTCCCCAGTGCCGGCAGCACTCATATAGCCCCAGACCATGACACTCCCACCACCATGCTTGACTGTAGGCAAGACACACTTATGTTTGTACTCCTCACCTGGTTGCCTCCACACACGCTTTACACCATCTGAACCAAATACGTTTATCTTGGTCACATCAAACCACAGGACATGGTTCCAGTAATCCATATCCTTAGTCGGCTTGTCTTCAGAAAACTCTTTGTGGGCTTTCTTGTGCATTATTTTTAGAAGAGGCTTCCTTCTGGGACGATAGCCATGCAGAGCAATTTGATGGAGCATGCGGTGTATGATCTTAGCACTGACAGGCTGACCCCCCACCCCTTCAACCTCTGCAACAATGCTGGAAGAACTCAAATGGCTATTTCCAAAAGACAACCTCTGGATATGACGCTGAGCATGTGCACTCAACTTCTTTGGTGGACCATGGCGAGGCCTGTTCTGAGTGGAACCTGTCCTGTTAAACAGCTGTATGGTCTTGGCCACCGTACTGCAGCTCAGTTTCAGGGTCTTGGCAATCTTCTTATAGCCTAGGGGCCATCTTTTCTTTTTTCTTTTTCTTTCTTTCTTTTTTTTGATCCTCAGAGAGTTCTTTGCCATGAGGTGCCATGTTGAACTTTCAGTGACCAGTATGAGAGAGTGAGAGTGATAACACCAAATTTAACACAGCTGCTCCCCATTCACACCTGACACTGGGGAGAAAAATTTGGCTAATTGGGCCCAATTGGGACATTTTCACTTAGGGATGTACTCACTTTTGTTTCCAGCGGTTTAGACATTAACGGCTGTGTGTTGAGTTATTTTGAGGGGACAGCAAATTTACACTGTTATACAAGCTGTACACTCACTACTTTACATTGTAGCAAAGTGTCATTTATTCAGTGTTGTCACATGAAAAGATATAATAAAATATTTACAAAAATGTGAGAGGTGTACTCACTTTTTTGAGATACTGTATATTCAGACTGAAATGAATTGCACATGTCTAACCCTGAGCTAATTTTACTAAGGTCCCATCAGATCCATTGCAATCCTCTCAAATGGTACCTAGATAATGGGAAGGTGTGTGTAAAATGTAATATTAGTTGTAAGGAAAGGCTTGTCAATAGACGAGATAACTCCTCTGGACGGACTTTTGTGCACAGGCTAAAGCAAGTTCTCTTCCGTGCTCGCAAGAATTGGGCACTGGCTAATGCATATGTGCATGCACATATCTGTGCACGCACATGTGTGTGCTGGTGCTCGCATGCACCTGTGACAGATGTTGGTGCCAAATGGGCTATTTAAACCCGGCCAGTGCTCAGAATCAGTGCTGCTTTGTCTTCAGCCTCCTGTGTATCCTGTATCCTGATTCCAGTTGATGACCCGGATTGTCTTGACTACTCTCTGAACTCCGCCTGCACTGACTTTAGCTTGTCTCCTAACCCCCACTTTTGTCTGCTCTATCAGCTCCTGCTTCCCTGATCGGTTCCAGACACAGCTTGTTTCCTGACACGCTCCTGCCTGTTCCCTGTACTGATCCATCCTGGCTGTGTATCACCCGGCCTGCCTGACCCTGCTACTCTGCCTGCTGTCATTGATACCCGCCTACCACCCTGCTGTTCCTGGCTAACCTATTATCTGATACCAGCAACTGTCTCAGCTGCCCACTGCCACACTGCCGCAGTCTGTTGCCTACCAGCTGCCTACCAGTTTGCTTGCTTACTGGAGCCTTCTGACTACTTCAGCTGCCCAGCTTGGACACCTGACCTGCTGCTAGCAATACTTACAGGCACTCATGCCACTCTGTACTCCTGTGCCCCCTGTCTACACTATCAGGCGCCCAGAGTCAGAGGTGTAAGAGTTTAGCAGAACCTTCCCCTTCATTCTCCTCGGATATAACCTGTAATGGGAGGTTTAATTTATGATCTCTCCAACCATGACCTGCATTAGAGAGGATTTCCCCCTCCGTGGTCTCCTTAGCCTGTAGACCATCTGCCACAGGTGCAACTATGTCAACACTTGCTAAAGTCACAATGGCCAACCCACCAAAGGGAATAGTATGTTCACCTTGTACAGACAGTCCACTATTCACATAGTCCCACATATAAAGGACAGTACCACCCCACAAAATCATGTATGAGGTTGGACACCAACCCAGCCTCCTGGGTAACCATGGCAAATGCTGTTTTGATTGTCACGGGTATCAGCGGGTATTCTAGAGTGTCCCTGTATATACATACCATCCGCAGGGTCCTAGCAATGGGACCTATTTAACCAGCTACCCTGGTGAAGACAAATGTTACCATACTACCTGAATCTAACAGTGCTCGGGCGTGGAGTTGGTTTACCTAAATGTCGCACATTTAGACTGCCCCTTCCTGACGCCCACATGGGCAGCACAGAATGTCTGGGTTTGTGAGTGGCTTAAAGTGGTTCTAATGGCAGATTTTTACCTTAACGCATTCTATGCATCCCATGCTGGATCTATGTGCATGTTTGCATTTGTCCGTGAGCAGGGGGGGAGGGAGAGAGGGATGCTTTCTTTTTTTTATTATTTATTTTATATACATTTATATGAATCCCTAATGATAGCTTGGCCAGTGATAGGCACTATTTATGGAAAGCTCAGAGATTAGACCCCTGATCCCTCCTCTGCCCTCCAAGGCAGCTGATTAAACACAGATCAATATGATTGGCTGCCTCCCTGGCCAGTACCCACCAGGAAAGCAAAGAATTAAAATCCGGCACTAAGTTTGGGGATACAGAACTTTTTTCTGGATTTGCCAAACCTCCTGTGAAGCAAACACTGATCAGTTTGCTCTTACCTACTGCTAAACACATAGCACAGCAGTCTGAGACTTCATCGGTCTGACATGCTCTCTGCACAGTGTGAACATCAACAATCCTGCTTCCTAAGCAGGGATGTTGATGCACCAGAGATCCAGACCACTTCCCTGTGCATTGTGAAGTTGTCAAGCTCTCCAGTTGTCCAGCTGTTAGAACTGAGGAATTTTAACCCTTGCTACAGCAAACTAGTTTTGTTCAGTAACAGAAAAATGTCCACATTAATTACTAAACATGCAGTCTAACTGCATTTGGGTAATAATACATAAAACTTTAACTGGGCTTAAATTTCATTAAAACTATAAGCTTACGTGTAATTTTAGTATATAGTGGTGTTGTTTTAGTAGTAGTAATTGTTTTTGTTCCAGTAGTTGTAGATGGCGGTGAAGTTGTAGTGGTTGTTGTTGTGCCAGTAGTTGTAGAAGGTGCTGTAGTTGTAGTGGTTGTTTTTGTTGTTCCAGTAGTTGTAGATGGTGGTGTAGTGGTTGCTGTTGTTGTTGTTCCAGTAGTTGTAGATGGAGGGGTAGTTGTAGTGGTTGATGTTGTTGTTTCAATAGTTGTAGATGGTGGGGTAGTTGAAGGAGTTGATGTTGTTATTCCAGTAGTTGTAGATGGTGGTGTATTTGTAGTTGTTATTGTTCCATTAGTTGTAGATGGTGGTGTAGTGGTTGTTGTTGTTCCAGTAGTTGAAGATGGTGGTGTAGTTGTAGTGGTTGATGTTGTTGTTCCACTGGTTGTGGATGGTGGTATAGTGGTTGTTCTTGTTGTTCCAGTAGTTGTAGATTGTGGGGTAGTTGTAGTGGTTGATGTTGTTATTCCAGTTGTAGATGGTGGTGTAGTTGTTGATGTTGTTGTTCCAGTAGTTGAAGATGGTGGTGTAGTTGTAGTGGTTGATGTTGTTGTTCTAGTTGTTGTAGATAGTGGTGTAGTGGTTGAGGTTGTTCTTCCAGTAGTTGTAGAAGGTGGGGTAGTTGCAGTGGTTGATGTTGTTGTTCCAGTAGTTGTAGATGGTGGAGTAGTTGTAGTAGTTGATGTTGTTGTTGTTCCAGTAGTTGTAGATGGTGGGGTAGTTGTAGTGGTTGTTGTTCCAGTAAGTGTAGATGGTGGTGTAGTTGTAGTGGTTGTTGTTGTTCCAGAAGTTGTAGATGGTGGGGTAGTTGTAGTGGTCAATGTTGTTGTTTCAGTAGTTGTAGATGGTGGGGTAGTTGTAGTGGTCAATGTTGTTGTTTCAGTAGTTGTAGATGGTGGGGTAGTTATAGTGGTTGATGTTGTTGTTCCAGTAGATGTAGATGGTGGTGTAGTTGTAGTGGTTGTTGTTGTTGTTCCAGTAGTTGTAGGTGGTGGTGTAGTTGTTAATGTTGTTGTTCCAGTAAATGGAGATGGTGGGGTAGTTGTAGTAGTTGATGTTGTGGTTCCAGTAGTTGTAGATGGTGGGGTAGTTGTAGTGGTTGATGTTGTTGTTCCAGTAGTTGAAAATGGTGGTGTAGTTGTAGTGGTTGATGTTGTTCTAGTAGTTGTAGATGGTGGTGTAGTGGTTGATGTTGTTGTTCCAGTAGATGTAGTTAGTGGTGTAGTGGTTGATGTTGTTGTTCCAGTAGTTGTAGTTGGTGGTGTAGTGGTTGATGTTGTTGTTCCAGTAGTTGTAGATGGTGGTGTAGTGGTTAATGTTGTTCCAGTAGTTGTAGATGGTGGGGTAGTTGTAGTGGTGGTTGTTGTTGTTCCAGTAGTTGAAGATGGTGGTGTAGTTGTAGTGGTTGATGTTGTTGTTCTAGTAGTTGTTGATGGTGGTGTAGTGGTTGATGTTGTTGTTCCAGTAGTTGTAGATGGTGGGGTAGTTGTCGTGGTTGCTGTTGTTGTTCCAGTAGATGTAGATGGTGGTGTAGTTGTAAACGTTATTGTTGTTCCAGTAGTTGTAGTTGGTGGTGTAGATGTTGTTGTTCCAGTAGTTGAAGATGGTGGGGTAATTGTAGTGGTTGATGTTGTTGTTGTTGTTATTGTTCCAGTAGTTGTAGATGGTGGTGCAGATGTTGTTGTTCCAGTAGTTGAAGATGGTGGGGTAGTTGTAGTGGTTGATGTTGTTGTTCTGGTAGATGTAGATGGTGGTGTAGTTGTCGCGGTTGCTGTTGTTTTTGTTCCAGTAGTTGTAGATGGTGGTGTAGTTGTAGTGGTTGCTGTTGTTGTTCCAGTAGTTATAGATGGTGGTGTAGTTGTTGATGTTGTTGTTCCAGTAGTTGTAGATGGTGGGGTAGTTGTAGTGGTTGAGGTTGTTGCTCCAGTAGTTGTAGATGGTGGTGTAGTTGTCATGGTTGCTGTTGTTGTTGTTCCAGTAGTTGTAGATGGTGGTGTAGTTGTAGTGGTCGATGTTGTTGTTCCAGTAGTTGTAGATGGTGGGGTAGTTGTAGTGGTTGATGTTGTTCCAGTAGTTTTAGATGATGGTGTAGTTGTGGTTGCTGTTATTGTTGTTCCAGTCATTGTAGATGGTGGTGTAGTTGTTGATGTTGTTGTCCTAGTAGTTGAAGATGGTGGTGTAGTTGTAGTGGTTGTTGTTCCAGTAGTTGTAGATGGTGGGGTAGTAGTCGTGGTTGATGTTATTGTTCCAGTAGTTGTAGATGGTGGTGTAGTTGTAGTGGTTGTTGTTGTTCCAGTAGTTGTAGATGGTGGTGTAGTTGTTGATGTTGTTGTCCCAGTAGTTGAAGATGGAGGTGTAGTTGTAGTGGTTGATGTTGTTGTTCTAGTAGTTGTTGATGGTGGTGTAGTGGTTAATGTTGTTCCAGTAGTTGTAGAAGGTGGGGTAGTTGTAGTGGTTGATGTTGTTGTTCCAGTAGTTGTAGATGGTGGGGTAGTTGTAGTGGTTGATGTTGTTGTTCCAGTAGTTTTAGATGGTGGTGTAGTTGTAGTGATTGTTGTTGTTGTTCCAGTAGTTGTAGATGTTGGTGTAGTGGTTGATGTTGTTGTTCCAGTAGTTGTAGATGGTGGGATAATTGTAGTGGTTGTTGTTGTTGTTGTTGTTCCAGTAGTTGTAGATGTTGGTGTAGTTGTTGATGTTGTTGTTCCAGTAGTTGTAGATGGTGGTGTAGTTCTAGTGGTTGTTGTTGTTGTTCCAGTAGTTGTAGATGGTGATGTAGTGGTTGATGTTGTTGTTCCAGTAGTTGTAGATGGTGGGGTAGTTGTAGTGGTTGATGTTGTTGTTCCAGTAGTTGTAGATGGTGGTGTAGTTGCA
Organism: Aquarana catesbeiana; assembly: GCF_042186555.1. Taxonomy (NCBI): domain Eukaryota; kingdom Metazoa; phylum Chordata; class Amphibia; order Anura; family Ranidae; genus Aquarana; species Aquarana catesbeiana. The sequence goes on along the minus strand of NC_133334.1, from coordinate 93,407,445 downwards.
GTGGTTGATGTTGTTGTTCCAGTAGTTGTAGACGGTGAGGTAGTTGTAGTGGTTGATGTTGCTTTTCCGGTAGTTGTAGATGGTGGTGCAGTTGTTGTGGCTGCTGTTGTTGTTGTTGTTCCAGCAGTTGTAGATGGTGGTGTAGTGGTTGATGTTGTTGTTTCAGTAGTTGTAGATGGTTGTGTTGTTGTAGTGGTTGCTGTTATTGTTGTTGTTCCAGTAGTTGTAGATGGTGGTGTAGTGGTTGAGGTTGTTGCTCTAGTAGTTGTAGATGGTGGGGTAGTTGTTGTGGTTGATGTTGTTGTTCTAGTAGTTGTAGATGATGGTGTAGTTTCAGTGGTCGTAGCTGTAGTTGCTGTTTCTGTTGGTGAAAAATATTTTTTTTATGTGTTGGCAAGGAAAGAGAATAATGGTTAATAACTTACAGAAAGAATACATTTTAATATCTTATTTGGTGGTTTTTATTTTAAAATAATTCATTTTAAAACCATATTTAGCCCATTGCCTTACATTTTTTTTTATACTTTTGTGTTTATTCTATGTGTACATAGCCCATGTTTTTGATTTGGATTGTAATATTTAAGTGTGCATCTTGTAAAGGTATGGCTTCTGTATTATAGGTATAAAGAAGTTGTTGCATCTGTTAAAACTAAGCATGAACCATCATCACGCATAATAAGATTGCATACCCCACAACAATATGGGCAAGTCATTGCAAAATAATAATCACTGGAAGGTTTTATCCCCTTAATGACCAGGCCATTTTTTGCTTTTCGCCAATGTGCTACTTTAACTGGCGATTGCATCATGCAATGCTGTACGCAAACAAAACTTATATACATTTTTTCACACAAATAGGGTTTTCTTTTGGTAGTATTTGATTACCACTAGGTTTTCTATTTTTTTTTTGTGATTTAAATGAAAAAAGACATTTTTAAAATATATATATATGAAGGCCGGTTTACCGGCCTGAAATTATGGGAGGAGCCTGGAGCATATATAACCAGACTATCCACGGTGGTCAGTGTCGGTTCCAGTGCGCGGTACCTACGTCACCAGGCCGACTTTCGAGGAAACCACCGCATGTTAGCAAGTTCCTACGCTCCAGTTCCAGCGTCGCAGTTCCCCGTTCGCAGTCCCCGACTTTCGATCGTTACACCGGCAAAGGTAGGAGATGTTGTTACCTTTATAGAACGCATTGTTACCTTACCTGACCCACGCACGGGACAAGCCGCCCACAAGTCCCGAGACCTTGTACCACACGTCATCCCCCCCCCCCCCGCTACTAAACCATACACCTTTTACAAAAACCCCCACTGTCATCTAAAACTGACACTACACCTGCACAAGCACACACAGGCATTCACTTTCAATATGCTTCTTTATTCGACCGATCTGAGTCCAGCTGCAACAGCGGCTTAATGATTCGGATCTTCAGCCACACAGGCATTCGCTTACAACATGCTTCTTTATTTGTCCGATCTGAGTCCAGCTGCAACAGCGGCTTAATGATTCGGATCTTCAGCCACACAGGCATTTCGCTTACAACATGCTTCTTTATTTTGACCGATCTGAGTCCTGCTGCAACAGCGGCTTAATGATTCAGATCTTTAGACTACACTAGTACTCACCCACAAATTGCTTCTTAGCATACACAAGTACTCATCCACAATACGCTTCTTTAGCACACACAAGTACTCACCCACTATATGCTTCTTTAACATACACAAGCACTCACCAACAGTATGCTACTTTCATCTGAACGGCCAAGTCCAGTCGCAACAGCGGCACAAACGATTCGGATCTTCAGCATACAAGCACTCACCAACAGTGTGCTTCTTTCATCCGACCCATCTGAGTCCAGTCGCAAAAGCGGCTCAATGCTTCAAATCTTTAGCATACACAAGCACTCACCAACAGTGTGCTTCTTTCATCCCACCGATCCGAGTCCAGTCGCAAACAGCGGCTCTACGATTCGGATCTGCAGCATACAAGCACTCACCAACAGTGTGCTTCTTTCATCCCACCGGTCCGAGTCCAGTCGCAAACAGCGGCTCTACGATTCGGATCTGCAGCATACAAGCACTCACCAACAGTGTGCTTCTTTCATCCGACCGATCTGAGTCCAGTCGCAAAAGCGGCTCAATGCTTCAAATCTTTAGCATACACAAGCACTCACCAACAGTGTGCTTCTTTCATCCCACCGATCCGAGTCCAGTCGCAAACAGCGGCTCTACGATTCGGATCTGCAGCATACAAGCACTCACCAACAGTGTGCTTCTTTCATCCGACCGATCTGAGTCCAGTCGCAAAAGCGGCTCAATGCTTCAAATCTTTAGCATACACAAGCACTCACCAACAGTGTGCTTCTTTCATCCCACCGATCCGAGTCCAGTCGCAAACAGCGGCTCTACGTTTCGGATCTTCAGCATACAAGCACTCACCAACAGTGTGCTTCTTTCACCCAACCGATCTGAGTCCAGTCGCAAAAGCGGCTCAATGCTTCAAATCTTTAGCAGACACAAGCACTCACCAACAGTGTGCTTCTTTCATCCGACCTATCCGAGTCCAGTCGCTACAGCGGCCCAGCGATTCGGATCTTCAGCATACACAAGCACTCACCAACAGTGTGCTTCTTTCATCCAACCGATCCCAGCCCAGTCGCATACCGGCTCAATGATCCAAGACCCCCGGCACAACAAAAACCCCACCGCCCATTCCGAATCCACTCGTAGCACCGGCACAAACGATTCGGATTCTCGCCAACCCAACTTTCACTGACCGATCCCAGTCCAGTCACATACCGGCTCAAATGATTCAGGATCCTTGGCACCACAAACCCCACCATCCAATCTGAGTCCAGTCGTAGCATCGGCTCTACGATTCGGGTCTCTCACAACAAATACCATAAAACACACAACTCACACCACCTATTTTACCAATGCCGCGCACGGTTTTCCTACATAATCAAATTTCTCCAAAAAGAAAAAAAAAAAAAAAAAAAAACTCTTTCACTTTATAATCACCGCAAATATTTACGAAATGGCTTCATACAGCCATTCATCTCCCGTAGCAACACGGCTACTCATCGATTTTTCCACCCCTTCCCCCTTTTTCAGGTCAGTAGAGTTCTCCAGTTGATCCATCCTGCAACAGGCGTGGACAGTATCTTCCTCAGCTTCCCGGTCGACCCAAGTCTCGACCCCAAAAAACTAAAACTCCACTACTAGGGCTTCAAGGCAGATGCGTAATTCAAAAAAAAAAAAAAAAATCTATCCCCTCCTACCTTTTTTTTTTTTTTTTTTTTGTTTTGTAAACTTGTCTAAAAAACATACGCATTTTCCCCCCTATCTTAGCGGACACCATGTCGCAGGCCGGCAGCGAGGACCTCGCCTCCACCCCGTCGTCACCTGGGGCAGACTCAGCAAACGACGACTTACAGTCTCTCAGAGCTTGGACCATCCCCAAGCTTACAGCGGAACTACGACGCAGGGAAATACCCTTGCCTGCGACTGCTAGGAAAGCTGAGCTTTTCAGGTTGCTGTTTTCTCCGCCAGCGGCAGCCCAATCGGGCACCCAGGCATCACTACAGTCAATCTCATCAGCAATCACTCAGCTGCACTCCTTGGTGACCACACTATCGGCAACAGTCACCGATGTCCAGACAAGAGTGGGAACCCTGGAGGTACATCAAGCTGCACCCTCACCATCTACAGTAACCACCGCCACCCCCATGCCTCTCCTTACAGGTACGCCCGACATCTATACCTATGTCCTCCCCGCACATCTCGTCCCAGCAGGCATCAGGAAGGACATCGTGGATGGGAAGGACATTAACTTAGCATCCCTCCTCATCGCAGTACACGACCCAGCCGAAAACACGTCCTATTCCTGGGGAGACGTTTCCGTCGTCCTAAAGGCCAAAGACCATAGGCTTACCCGCAAACTCAATATTGCGGAGTTTGTACTAGCATTTGGCATGTTCAGAGACGTGCTATGCACGGTCAACCCCAACAGGAGAGAGGAGCTGGACCTATGCCTACACGCAATAGTAGATCTAGGTTATAAATATGGAGGGTGCTCCTTTTATGACTATCACAGGTCATTTTCAGCAAAAGCAGCAGCCAGACTTTCCCAGTTTCAGGTAAAAACCAACTGGAGTACCATTGATACAGAGTTGTTCTGTCGCCATTTCGCTGGCCTACGTTCCCCACTCTGTACTAACTGCCAGTCGTCCACCCATACGGCCAACTGGTGCTCCGAGTCAGGTGGCAGACGCCCCCCCAACCCTCCCCTCTTTCCCAGCGTCACTCGTTACTCAACGGCGTTTACTCAGCCGGCTCAGGCAGACAGATTAGGACGACCCGTCCAGGCACTAGGGGGAGCAGCCATATGCAATAACTTCAACTTTGGGGGTTGTAACTTCCCCCACTGCAAACTACTTCATGTCTGTCTCACATGCCACAAAGCCCACCCCAGGTACGCTTGCGCTATGAAACAACCTAAACCCGAATGACTAAGCCGAGTGCACGTCGGATGGCTCGCGTTTTACCTCACCTCACACCCAACACCTTCACTGGCAGCCTTTCTCATCCGGGGATTCACGACAGGCTTTCACACCGGACTTATCACACTCCCAAACACAACTCACGAATGCAAAAACCTGCTTTCAGCCGCTACCGACGAGGAAACCATCACCACCCTGCTGCAAACAGAACTAGACCGGGGATACATAATCGGCCCCTTTACACAATCACCTTTTTCTGTATGGAGAGTCAGCCCTATCGGCCTTGTGAAGGGCAAGTTTTCAAATAAACTCCGTTTAGTTTATGATTTGTCCGCGCCTCATTGTTCCCACATACCCAGTTTAAATTCCCTAATACCTTCAGAAGAGTTTTCACTTAGATATTCAACGGTAGACTCAGCTATTCAATCTATCATTCTGGCAGGAGCAGGCGCCTGGTTGTCTAAAACAGACATCTCGGACGCATTCAAATTGTTGCCAATTGATCCGTGCCTATGGCGATGGCACGGAATCAAATGGAAAGGCCTATACTATTTCGCCACCAAGTTAACGTTCGGCTCCAAAAGCAGCCCGTGGCTATTCGACACTTTCGCTCAGTCCCTTTCCTGGATTCTCTCACAACATGCGTCCTGTCAGAAAGTGATCCACTACTTAGACGACTTCCTACTCATAGAGAAACCCAACGAGCCCCCAGTTGATCTAAACAGCCTTAGAACAATCTTTCATAATCTTAACGTACCTCTAGCGGATAAGAAAGTAGAAGGCCCGGCACAGATCGTCACCTTCTTGGGTATCATACTCAACACTCACACCATGCAAGCTAGCCTGCCTCCCGACAAATTGACCCGCATCAGGACAGTCATCCACACATTTACTAATACGCAAGGCTGCACAAAAAAGCAACTACAATCCCTCCTTGGCATGCTGAACTTTGCCATAAGGATCATCCCTCAAGGGCGATCCTTCGTCTCACGTCTCCTGGTGTTCCTTTCCCAGGTACAAGACCCTGACCTAATATTTAAACTAGACAAGGCAGCCGTAGCTGACCTAGCCATGTGGGACGATTTTCTGACAAACTGGAACGGCATTTCGATGTTTATCCCATCAGCGTCTCCCACTTCACCTCAAATAATCACGGACGCCGCAGCCTCCACAGGTTTTGCAGCTATTTTTGGCCACCACTGGTTTGCAGCACCATGGCCGCCAGAAATACTCTCGATCCCCGGGTTCAGTCAATCCTCCTCGATGTTCGAGATCTACCCCATTGTTGCAGCACCCACGTCTGGGGCAACAACTGGGTAGGACAAACAGTGACATTTTCCACAGATAATCTAGCCACAGCCTCTATTATAAACAAAGGTCGCTCCAAGTCCTTGGCCATCATGTCCTTCCTACGCCGGCTGGTGCAACTCTCACTACAGCACCAATTTAATGTCCTCTGTGTTCATATCCCCGGTAAATGCAACACTTCGGCCGACGCGCTATCTCGTTTTAACTTCACAACCTTCTTTTCGCAGGAACCTGGAGCCGACCCGACCATGTCTGCTATCCCACATTGGTCACAACTAACCCTGGATTAAAGCAACATCTTCATGACGCCACTAGTCTGATTAACCAGTCACTATCTCACAATACCCTGAAAGGCTACCATGCTGCCTGGAAAAGCTATCACAGGTTTCTAGCGGCTAACCCCGGGGCTATACCAGGAGATCTCCATCATATCCTGGCCTTCATTTCATACTGCCATACTCAGCTGAAGTTATCCTACAACACTATTAGACTCTACCTAGCTGGCATCCAGCATTTCACCTCTTTACTAGATCCTAACAAACCATCTTTGTTCGCTACTCATGCGGTCAAAGCCATCCTCCGAGGCATCCACAAGCAGAAACCCCAAGTTAGCGGTAAACGCTTACCAGTCACCAGTGCCATGTTTCGAGACATGTCCACTATACTCTCACGCTCACCTTTCGGTTTTTTGCCCAGCTTGGTCGTCCAAGCAGCCATCTACCTGGCATTTTATGGCTTTCTACAACCCAGCGAATTCACAGTCAGCAGCACCAGTCATAGGGCCTTATGCAGACGCCATCTCACGCGTCACCACAGCCACTTCACAATACACCTCGAGGTGTCCAAAACACAACAGTCTGGTCCAGGGGTTGACATCAAGCTCTTCAGAACGCACAACGCCTGGTGCCCCGTAGCCATCCTAGATCGTCTATTAGCCCATTTACCTGATCCCTCGCAGAACAGCCCGTTGCTGCCGTTCCCGATCAGCCCGCTTAGTACCAACCAGTTCACTACTCACGTCAGGATCCTTCTGCGCAACTTAGGCCTTGACCCCAACCGTTATTCTGGACATTCTTTCCGCATTGGAGCAGCATCAGCAGCCTCACGAAACGGAGTCCCGGACCACGTGATCAGGAAAATGGGAAGGTGGAAATCCACCTGCTTTGCTCACTATATCCCCAATCCACAAGTAGAAACGTCACAAGCCTTTTGTAAGCTCGCTCTGTAAGATGACCATAAACTTAAATAAAACATTACCTCCCTAAACCAAGTCTTTTTGCGCCCTTCTCTGGCATGCCGCCCAGCAGATCTGGGTTTACCATACAGCAGGCCAGGGCACACTTCAGGTCTATTTATGTTGTTAGTCTTGTGACGTGTTTATGTGTTTCATATCTGTCAGGACGGAGGGCTCCGACCATAAATAGGAAGGCCGGTTTACTGGCCTGAAATTATGGGAGGAGCCTGGAGCATATATAACCAGACTATCCACGGTGGTCAGTGTCGGTTCCAGTGCGCGGTACCCACCCACCCATTCCCCTTCTCAAGGTACTTCTCTTCAAACAATTTCTCTACAGAAATATCCATTACTTTCTTAAGGTATGCGCCCTTCTCTGGCATGCCGCCCAGCAGATCTGGGTTTACCATACAGCAGGCCAGGGCACACTTCAGGTCTATTTATGTTGTTAGTCTTGTGACGTGTTTATGTGTTTCATATCTGTCAGGACGGAGGGCTCCGACCATAAATATATATATATATATTTTTTTTTACTTTTTGCTAAAAAACATATCCAATAAAAAAATTAATGTTTTCATACATGATATAAAAAAAATTTGCATATTGATTGGTTTGCGTGAAAGTTATAGAATCTACTAACAATGGTATATATATTATAATTTTTTTTTTAAATATACTACTAATGGCAGTGATCAACGACTTATAATGGGACTGTGATATTGCGGTGAACAATCTGGTACTAACTGACACATGGGGGAACTGAGTTACTGCCACTGACATCACCAGGGCCATTATTACAATGATCAGTGCTAAAAATATGCAAGGTCAATGTACTAATGGCACTGGCTGGGAAGTGGTTGACATCTAGGGCGATCAAGGGGTTAAATATGTGCCTAACTATGTGCAATGTGTGTACAGTGTGCTGCTTTTTATTAATGATCTCTTAGTTTCCCATCCCTGCTCTGCAGGGATGAGATACTGACACGTATCGCTCCCTGGGCACAGAGCTCTGTGTTGAATTTCAACACAGAGCTCTGGGCTATGAATGTACACAGCTGATCAGCACATCCTGGCCAGGACTTGCTGACAGGCTCCTGCTGTATGCAATCGCAGCAAGAGCCAGCTTGGGGGAGCGCATGCAGACGCCCTAAGCCCGGAAGTAGGCAGTGATGTACCAGTACATTGCTTTGCCTACAGCGGCCGCTCACCCTCATTAGAATGCGGGTAGGCAGTCATTAAATGGTTAATGTACAAATAATATGCTTATTTGAGACATGAAATATGCTGAAAACATTATTGTGTTGATAATCTATTTTTTGTTTGCATCTTTTTGTATACCAGAGTTAGTGTCTTTTGAGGTTTTTTCACCATCTTTTATGTAGTTTTAATTTATGACCTGGCAACAGGATAAATGTTCTGATAATAAAAATAATAATAACATTCCATAATCTAGCATGAATATGTCTATGCATGTATTATTGGTAGTCACACCTATTGCCGATAGCATTCCTGGGTTTATTTAACAATACATTTGTAATGTGCATAACTTTTATTAGTTAGCTACAGTAATCTGAAATTTGGTTGCTATGAGTTACAACAATTTTCACTTGGTTATTGTCCTAATTCTGCCTTTTCACAAACCCTCCAAAACTACCATAATTTAATTTGCAATCATTATTTCCCATAGGAAAAACAAACATGTATTTTCTAACTCACCGGGTATAGGGGTACAAGGATACATTATTTTGTCAATTGTCCCATTAATTCCACATATGGCACTGAGACAATATCCATTGCCAATATAGTCAGTGTGGACTGTTGTATTGTAATGATGAATCCTTCCATTGTATACACAGTAACAGGCTGTGGAAATATGTTTTGACAGCATTAGAATAAATATTATAATTTATACACTCAATATTTACTGTTATTCTATATGTATACTAAACAACATATTGGGTTTACTAAAGGAGATGATGATATTCAAGCAATCAACTGTGAAAATATTCACTTCAATTATCAGTTCATGTGAAAAGTAATTTAACAGGAATTTAATTTGCACATGATTTGATATTTGAAATAAATACTCAGACAATTTATTGTGTGAAAGAGTACCAACTCTCATTGAGCTACTCCCTCAAATTATGTGGTGCTATATATTAAAACGTAAATATACCACAAAAAAATAAAATTAAAATTGGCACAAAAATGTGTGATATGTTTTGTAGATTTTAGATTTGTAGATATATATATATCTTTATATATGCACACCTTGACAATTGTCCACATTCGCATGTTTAGTGAATAAACCCCCTTTGTGACAATCTAAAGGCTAGGCAGGTAAAAAAGTGCAGATGTTGCAGTTTTAATACCTGCAAGAGATGTCCTCCATAACCCTGAAAAAAAGCCCTGGATAATGCTAATGCGCACGGGGTGATTAGGGTGTGCCTAGGCACATTGACACTCTGTGCGCATGCCTATGATTGATTGATATATATATATATATATATATATATATATATATATATATATATATATATATATATCAATCTGCAGATTGCAACAATTATGTAAAATTTCCTAGATGGCATTACCTTAGGTCATCTTACATTACATTGACATTACATCAAATGCTCACGTAAGTGAATGCAATGCCATTTTAATTTTTAGTGATCACAAACCTGTGAAAAAGTCACCGTCATGCAAATATGTGCACTTTTCAACATGACTTGATTTTATCTTAACAGTTTATTGCAAACAGTTTTTCTCCCCCACAATATGGTATCGACAGAGGAATAAAGATTTCTGATTATGATTTATTGTAAATATATAGGGCGAGAAAATTATTTAAATGTTGTATTGGGAAAAATTACAGGAAATGTTTTCAAATGTTTAAAAAGATTTATTCCCAATAAAAACCAAGCAAATCAAAATATTTGTTTGTTCACAAATGCCCCCCCCCTCCCCGTGCAAGCAGTATAGAGAGAAGCGCCCCGTACTACCTGCCACTGTTTGAACAACAGTGCGGCCATGTGGGCGGAACCTCGCATGGCTGTGCTGTTTTTCAAACAGTGGCATTTAGACACACGGCTCTGTGTGTCTGAATGAACTACAAGCCCCGACATGCTTAGCGGTTGTCGGCAAGATGCAAGATTTTAGTAATGACAACGGTATCATTAGCAGTAGGGATGAGCCGAACACCCCCCGATTCGGTTCGCAACAGAACATGCGAACAGGCAAAAAATTTGTTTGAACATGCGAACACAGCTAAAGTCTATGGGACACGAATGAGAAAAATCAAAAGTGCTAATTTTAAAGCCTTATATGCAAGTTATTGCCATAAAAAGTGTTTGGGGACCCGGGTCCTGCCCCAGGGGATATTTATCAATGCAAAAAAAAGTTGTAAAAACTGCTGTTTATTCGGGAGCAGGGATTTTAACCACTTAAGGACCGAGCCTCTTTCTGAGATTTGTTGTTTACAAGTTAACCACTTCAGCCCCGGAAGGATTTACCCCGTTCCTGACCAGAGCACTTTTTACAATTTGGCACTGCGTCGCTTTAACTGCTAATTGCGTGGTCATGCAATGCTGTACCCAAACGAAATTTACGTCCTTTTCTTCCCACAAATAGAGCTTTCTTTTGATGGTATTTGATCACCTCTGTGGTTTTTATTTTTTGCGCTATAAATGGAAAAAGACCAAAAATTTTGAAAAAAAATGATATTTTCTACTTTTTGTTATAAAAAAAACTTAATTTTAGTCATACATTTAGGCCAAAATGTATTCGGCCACATGTCTTTGGTAAAAAAAAATGTCAATAAGCGTATATTTATTGGTTTGCGAAAAAGTTATAGCGTCTACAAACTAGGGTACATTTTCTGGAATTTACACAGCTTTTAGTTTATGACTGCCTATGTAATTTCTTGAGGTGCTAAAATGGCAGGGCAGTACAACCCCCCCCCCCCCACATGACCCATTTTGGAAAGTAGACACCGCAAGGAAATTGCTGAGAGGCATGTTGAGCCTATTGAATATTATTTTTTTTTTGTCCCAAGTGATTGAATAATGACAAAAAAAAAAAAAAAATTACAAAAAGTTGTCACTAAATGATATATTGCTCACACAAGCCATGGGCATATGTGGAATTGCACCCTAAAATACATTTAGTTGCTTCTCCTGAGTACAGGGATACCACATGTGTGAGACTTTTTGGGAGCCTAGCCACGTACGGGGCCCCGAAAACCAATCACTGCCTTCAGGATTTCTAAGAGTGTAAATTTTTGATTTCACTCCTCACTACCTATCACAGTTTTGAAGGCCATAAAATGCCCAGACGGCACAAAACCCCCCCAAACGACCCCATTTTGGAAAGTAGACACCCCAAGCTATTTGCTGAGAGGCATTTTGAGTCCATGGAATATTTTATATTTTGACACAAGTTGCGGGAATGTGACACTTTTTTTTTTTTTTGCACAAAGTTGTCACTAAATGATATATTGCTCACACAAGCCATGGGCACATGTGGAATTGCCCCCCAAAATACATTTAGCTGCTTCTCCTGAGTATGGGGATACCACATGCGTGGGACTTTTTGGGAGCCTAGCCACGTACGGGGCCCCCGAAAACCAATCACCGCCTTCAGGATTTCTAAGAATGTAAATTTTTGATTTCACTCTTCACTGCCTATCACAGTTTCGGAGGCCATGGAATGCCCAGATGGCACAAACCCCACCCAAATGACCCCATTTTGGAAAGTAGACACCCCAAGCTATTTGCTGAGAGGCATGGTGAGTATTTTGCAGCTCTCATTTGTTTTTGAAAATGAAGAAAGACAAGAACATTTTTTTTAATTTTTAAAACTTTGTGACAAAAAGTGAGGTCTGCAAAATACTCACTATACCTCTCAGCAAATAGCTTGGGGTGTCTAGTTTCCAAAATAGGGTAATTTGGGGGGGGGGGTTGTGCCACCTGGGCATTCCATGGCCTCCGAAACTGTGATAGGCAGTGAAGAGTGAAATCAAAAATATACGCGCTTAGAAAGCCTGAAGACGGTGCTTGGTTTTCGGGGTCCCGTACGCAGCTAGGCTCCCAAAAAGTCTCACACATGTGGTATCCCCGTACTCAGGAGAAGCAACAGAATGTACTTTGGGATGTAATTTCACATATTCCCATGGTATGTTTGAGCAATATATCATTTAGTGACAACTTTGTGCAAAAAAAAAAAATTGTCTTTTTCCCGCCAACTTGTGTCACAATATAAAATATTCCATAGACTCGACATGCCTCTCAGCTTGGGGTGTCTACTTTCCAAAATGGGGTCGTTTGGGGGGGTTTTGAACTGTCCTGGCATTTTATGCACAACATTTAGAAGCTTATGTCACACATCACCCACTCTTCTAACCACTTGAAGACAAAGCCCTTTCTGACACTTTTTGTTTACATGAAAAAATTATTTTTTTTGCAAGAAAATTACTTTGAACCCCCAAACATTATATATATTTTTTAAAGCAAATGCCCTACAGATTAAAATAGTGGGTGTTTCATTTTTTTTTTTTCACACAGTATTTGCTCTTAGGCCGAGTACATGGATACCAAACATGACATGCTTTAAAATTGCGCACAAACGTGCAGTGGCAACAAAATGAATATATTTTTAAAAGCTTTTAAAAGCCTTTACAGGTTAACACTTTAGATTTACAGAGGAGGTCTACTGCTAAAATTACTGCCCTCGATCTGACCTTTGCGGTGATACCTCACATGCATGGTGCAATTGCTGTTTACATTTGACGCCAGACCGACGCTTGCGTTCACCTTAGCGCGAGAGCAGGGGGGGGCAATCATTTTTATTGTTATCTCAGGGAATGTAAATATCCCCTATGATAGCAATAGGTAGTGACAGGTACTCTTTTTTTGAAAAAAATTGGGATCTATTAGACCCTAGATCTCTCCTCTGCCCTCAAAGCATCTGACCACACCAAGATCGGTGTGATAAAATGCTTTCCCAATTTCCCAATGGCGCTTTTTACATCCGGCGAAATCTAAGTCATGAAATGCTCGTAGCTTCTGGTTTCTTAGGCCATAGAGATGTTTGGAACCACTCTGGTCTCTGATCAGCTCTATGGTCAGCTGGCTGAATCACCGGCTGCATTCTCAGGTTCCCTGTTAAGATAGGAGAGCCAGAGAAAAACACGGAAGACGGTGGGGGGGGGGGCATTCCCTCCCACTACTTGTAAAAGCTTCTAGAGGCTAATTAGCCGCTAGGTTTGCTTTTACATGAAAACCGACCATTGGCTGAAAAGAATGATACCAAGATGATACCTAAACCTGCAGGCATCATTCTGGTATAACCACTCAAAGTCGTGAATGGCGTACCTGAAGACAAAAAAATGGTTAACAATAAAACACAGTAAACGGTAAAGTATAAAAAATTGCATACCTGAAAAGCAAACATGATAAAACATAATAACAATAAAACATTGCAGAATAGAATACAGTAAAAAAGAGCAGAACAATAGAGAGAGAATAGAGAGAGAGAGAACAATGAAACGACAACTATTGTTTTTTAATTTAAATATTTTTTTTTTTTTACACTTTTTTTTGTAACTGTAACTTGTATAACTGTAACCGGTTCCAGGTACGAGTCTCTCAAAATGCAATGGCATCTTGGGAGACCCTGTGAAAGTGTGCCTAGTCTGTGCAATGCTGTACCCTACGCTAATACTCAACTAGTGAATAGTAGCGTTCAAAACATTCACCAATGCAAAGACCAGGACTATCAGGACAGGAGGGACAATAATAACGGGCGTCACGCCTATATCCGCCAATGTTTCTTAGGTGCCTCTATTCCCCAAAATCTCATCCCGACTGTACTTTTGTTATGCACCTCTTTAAAATGTATCGAAAGGTAGTGCTTATCGAAACCTTTCTGTATGTTCCTCACATGTTCCTCCATACGATCTTTTAAAGCTCTTGTGGTGTGCCCAATATAAAGAAAATCGCATGGGCATTTGACCGTATATACCACTCCCACTGTATTGCAGGATATAAAATCCCTTATCGTGTATATGTGGTTGGTGTGGGGATGCTGAAATTCCTTAACCCTTTTAGTATTAGTAGGAACCCGGATGCAACTGTAACATCTTCCACAACCATAAAATCCTTTTAGATCCCAGAACATCTTGGGTCTGGAAAGGGGCGGTTCTACAACATTATGTACCAATTTGTCACGTGTATCCCTAAGATGTACATCTTGTTTTAATACATCCCAATATTTATTTATAATTTTTTCCACTTCCTTACTCTGTAGATTGTAGTCCAAAATGACAGGTGTGCTCCCATTATCGTCATCATCCCTTGTTCCAATTCTATCCCTCAAAAGATCTTCCCTATTCAGATGCCTGACTTTATCTCTCTCTTTTTTCAGAAATTCATTACCATAACCTTTATCAGAGAACATTGCGCTCAACCTATCTGATTGGGTCTCTAAATCCACATCCCGCGTACAATTTCTCCACATCCTCATATATTGGCCTCTGGGAATGTTGTCAAGCCATGGCCTATGGTGGCAACTTGATGTGGGAATATATGAGTTACGATCCATAACCTTAAAAAAGGACTTGGTTTCAATACCACTAACAGTTTTAAATATCTCTAGATCAAGGAAGTGTATCCGATCCCTACTAATATCCCAGGTTAACGTGATACTCCGGTCATTATTGTTCATTGATTCCAGTAACCTCATCAGTGATTCCATATTTCCACTCCAGAAAATTAGGAGATCATCAATAAATCTTTTATACAACTGGATATCTCCAAATCCATCACCCAGACCTCGTTCAGCCTCCCACTTGGCCATATAGAGGTTCGCTACGCTCGGGGCGAACTTGGCGCACATAGTTACTCCTCGTACTTGCAGATAAAATTTATTATCATACCAGAAGAAATTGTGATGTAGACAAAAGTCCAAACACTTCAAAATAAATTTGTGTAGGTCCTCTCGCGTTAAATCATCCTCTTTTTCCAGAGTCCACTTGACTGCATCCAGGGCCCCTTCATGATCGATATTAGTGTACAGCGAGGCTACATCTCCTGTGGCCATGATAAGATCTTCATTGGTGTTAAATCTCTTTAATAATTGTAAAGTGTGCTTGGTATCTTTGAGGTAGGCATCCATTTTCCTTACTAGTGGTTGTAAGTGGAGATCGATATATTCTCACAATCTCGAGGTTAAAGACTCGATTCCACTTACTATAGGTCTTCCGGAAGGTTCAATGCTATTTTTGTGAATTTTAGGAAGGTAATATATTACCGGGATTTTACTGACCGTGGGAACCAGATATTTTGCTTCCTGTTTACTGAGAAGTTTGTTCTCCATACCCTGTTGCACGATAAGTTCTAATCTTTCTTTATATAATTTAGAGGGATCAGCATTTAGAGGCTGGTAAGTGTCCTCATCATTTAATATCCTGTTCATCTCTGCTTTATATTGTTCAAGGGATAGGACAACAATCCCCCCCCTTTATCCGCAGGCCTGATCACTATATCAGTCCTACCTTCCAATGATTCCAACCCCTTCCTGAGATCAGTGGATTCATACACCTTCTTGATAGGTAATCTTTCTAATTCACTCGTGACTAGTTTTTTGAATAGGTCAACATATTTATTGTTGGTTATGTGGGGGTTGAATACAGAGTTGTTCCTCAAATTAGTGAAACTGTTGTTCGTAATCGCCCTTTCTATCGGATTAATGGCATAGTATTTTTTAATGTTAAGCTTCCTAATAAATTTTTTTTTGTAATCCAACATAAGTTTCGAATTTATTGAGCCCCTTTTTTGGCGCAAACTTAATACCCTTGTCCAGGGTCAAGATTTCCTCCTTGGATAGTGTGGCTCCACTCAAGTTGTAAATTCCTTCTCCTAATCTTCCAGCTTTCTTTTTTTGTTGTACCCTTAGTCCAGCTCTTCCCCCCCTCTTTCTAGGTTTCTTATATCGCGGACGCCCCCCCCCTGTCTGCCCCTAAAAAAGACTCATCATTGTGATGGTCTACAATCCCCTCCAATGGTTGATAACTATTATACACAGGTATATCATATTGATCCGGTGATTTCTCATATCTTACACGCTGAGGTTTGGGCGAATAGTAAGTTCCCCCCCTTTGTGTACCATTATAGGGGCAGGGGAAACTGCCTAGGGTGCTGAAAATCACCCTGTGGGGGGCCCCTAAGGGGCTGACGTTGGCCTCCACCATATGATATTCCTTGTTGGTAGCCATAATTTTGATGACCATTGTTGTAATAATTGTGTTGCTGCCCCCCTCTCCGATAGGGTGTGCGATTTGGTGGAAAGCCCTTTCCATATTGATTTCTACGTGGTTGAGCTCTGTTGTTATTTCTGTGATACTGTGATCCCCCATAACCCCTGTTGTCATATTCAGGTGGTGGACCATATTGTTGATATCTGTCATCATTCCCATTATATCCTCGGTACTCCTGCTGCTCATAATCAGGTCTTCTCAGTGGTTGCCCATATGGGGTGTTAGACTGTCTGACCTCCTGATAATATGGAGGATACCCCTTAATGGGCTGTTTAGTATCATACTGTGGGTGATGCTGCTGATTCTGCGGTATTGGTGTTTTATTTCCCCCATTTCTATCAGTGGTGGTCTGCTCTTGAGGGTTAACAATACTCCTATTGGCTAATGTTGACTGCCAGTGAAAAACTTGTTTCTTTTGGTAATCTTCAAGATCTCTCCAATATTTCTTTTTCTTCACATTCCTATTCTCTGTATCCTTCTTTTGCATACTTTTCTGCAACTCACCCATCAATTTGTTATATTCAGGTGTCTCCTTAAATGGATTAATCTTATCCCTAATCTCTTTTATCTGCACCTCTAGTGCTTTAAGTTTCCGTTGTTTCCTTTTGATCAGGAAATCCATAACCTCTTTCCCTTTACCAGCAAAGAAAGCATACCATTCATCCACATCATCATCTCCCAGTAAACCATCACTAATGGGTATATCCCACCTTAATTTTCTGGGTATCATATTGTCTTTCAAGTATTTTTCCAAGGTGGATTGATCCCACCAAACATTACATTTTTTATCCATACAATGTCCTAGTTTTCTAAACAAATGTGCTAAGTCATCATCCTTTGTTTTGTTATCTGAGAACAGATCCTCCAGATCTAACTCTCTATTATCAAAGAAGGCAAATGGATCCATAGGCTGCTAACAGGTATATGAAAACAAACACAAATCAAATTGGAAAAATTCTGTGAGCCACAATGATCGTATGCCTTGCTTGTGCTACCTCCAGCTGCATGCGCTAATCACGCTTCATATAACATGCATAGGATAAATTTACAAAAAACAAAATTAATAATAACCAACTCTGTGCTTACTAGTGCGATAATATTAAATACAAATAATATGAATGTTGAATAAATAAACAAGATGTGAAAAAACAAGTGCTTGTTACACCATAAATTAGTGCTTAATAGTGCTTGTTACACCATACATAGTGTCTTAATCAACATAAAAAGTGCTTAGTGCTCAATATAAAGTATCCTGCTATTTTAAATGAAAAAATGAATAAATAATAAATAATGAAAAAAAGTTCTCTTTGGCACTCTAAACAGTGCGTGCAAATAATGTCCAGCAGTGATAATAAAACAATGTGTGCAGGTGGTGTTCAGCTGTGACAACTATCCAACATCATGCCGAAGATATCCTGAGTGCTGCAAAACATGCTCCTGTGCTCCTTTGTGACCCCCTTAAGCTAATGTGCTCACCTTTAGAGCATGTGACTCAGCTTCTACCCTGAGTCCAAATACGCTTTGGAGCCACCCCTGGGCTCAGTCTCAGTGTCTGCTGCACTCCTCCAGCTGGAAACAATGTGGCTCCATACATATAAATGAAAAGGAAACCATATAGTGTAATATAGTCAAAATACTTTTATTAAAAGAAAACGCTCCCCACACCGGGGTACTCACATGGCACTGGTGCGTCAGTGCACCATACTATAACGGCTTTCTATGCAAAATCACTGGATGTTTGGTGCGGTATGCTGTGCTGGGACAGCGCTGGTGTAAAGTCCGTGTCAGTCTCTCCGTCCTGGCCCCTCCCCTACGCGTCTTCGATAAAGGGATCACGTTTCATCATCAGGGGGATATGAATAGACAGATGCTCTACAGGATTATATAAGGCGATCGTGGCCATTTTGCCATAGATCGCAGACACTCTAATGCTAGGCTACAACTTCTGTTACGACTAATGAGCCTATCCTATCACATTAGCCCTAACTGCTGCTAAAACTAGTAAGTGGGGAAAATTTTACGACCTGTCAATAACAGCCGAATGAGACTCATTTAAAAGTGTAATTCCAGGACAGAGCTCCGATACCCCGCACAGCGCATACCACAGCATACGTCCAAAATTACAGATAAATGCATATCTACATATAAAATATAATGAATAACAGTAACCTAGGATAAAATAAAACTAAAATTATTGTACCACGAATTTCCTGTCCATGCGATTTTAAAATGCATCTCATCAGAGTGATCTGAATATGTGTGTGGGGTAAACAGATATCCCCATTATGAATCAATATTTTTATACATTAAAATTATTATACCACGAATCCCCTGTCCATGCGATTTTAAAATGCATCTCATCAGAGTGATCTGAATAAACGTGTGGGGTAAATAGATATCCCCATTATGAGTCAATGTTTTAATACAGTATGATGCACAATTAATAAAATATGAAAATATTATTAAATAAAAATATATAAAATAGATAAAATTAGAAAATAAAAAGATAACCATAGAAGACCATTAACCACTTCAGCCCCGGAAGGATTTACCCCCTTCCTGACCAGAGCACTTTTTACAATTTGGCACTGCGTCGCTTTAACTGCTAATTGCGCGGTCATGCAATGCTGTAACCAAACGAAATTTGCGTCCTTTTCTTCCCACAAATAGAGCTTTCTTTTGATGGTATTTGATCACCTCTGCCGTTTTTATTTTTTGCGCTATACACGGAAAAAGACCGAAAATTTTGAAAAAAAATGATATTTTCTACTTTTTGTTCTAAAAAAAATCCAATAAACTCAATTTTAGTCATACATTTAGGCCAAAATGTATTTGGCCACATGTCTTTGGTAAAAAAAATGTCAATAAGTGTATATTTATTGGTTTGCGCAAAAGTTATAGCGCCTACAAACTAGGGTACATTTTCTGGAATTTACACAGTCTTTAATTTATGACTGCCTATGTCATTTCTTGAGGTGCTAAAATGACAGGGCAGTACAAAACCCCCACAAATGACCCCATTTTGGAAAGTAGACACCCCAAGGAAATTGCTGAGAGGCATGTTGAGCCCATTGAATATTCATTTTTTTTGTCCCAAGTGATTGAATAATGAAAAAAAAAAAAAAAAAAAAAAAAAAATTACAAAAAGTTGTCACTAAATGATATATTGCTCACACAGGCCATGGGCATATGTGGAATTGCACCCCAAAATACATTTAGCTGCTTCTCCTGAGTATGGGGATACCACATGTGTGGGACTTTTTGGGAGCCTAGCCGCATACGGGGCCCCGAAAACCAATC
Organism: Aquarana catesbeiana; assembly: GCF_042186555.1. Lineage (NCBI taxonomy): Eukaryota > Metazoa > Chordata > Amphibia > Anura > Ranidae > Aquarana > Aquarana catesbeiana. Next base: position 93,387,783 of record NC_133334.1, on the reverse strand, counting down.
ACTGCCTTCAGGATTTCTAAGGGCGTACATTTTTGATTTTACTCCTCACTACCTATCACAGTTTTGAAGGCCATAAAATGCCCAGATGGCACAAACCCCCCCCAAATGACCCCATTTTGGAAAGTAGACACCCCAAGCTATTTGCTGAGAGGCATGTTGAGTCCATGGAATATTTTATATTTTGACACAAGTTGCGGGAAAGTGACAATTTATTTTATTTTTTTTTTTTTTTTTGCACAAAGTTGTCACTAAATGATATATTGCTCACACAGGTCATGGGCATATGTGGAATTGCACCCCAAAATACATTCTGCTGCTTCTCTTGAGTACGGGGATACCACATGTGTGGGACTTTTTAGGAGCCTAGCCGCATACGGGACCCCGAAAACCAATCACCGCCTTCAGGATTTCTAAGGGTGTACATTTTTGATTTCACTCTTCACTGCCTATCACAGTTTCGGAGGCCATGGAATGCCCAGGTGGCACAAACCCCCCCCAAATGACCCCATTTTGGAAAGTAGACACCCCAAGCTATTTGCTGAGAGGCATGGTGAGTATTTTGCAGCTCTCATTTGTTTTTGAAAATGAAGAAAGACAAAAAAAAAAATTTTTTTTTTCTTTTTTTAATTTTCAAAACTTTGTGACAAAAAGTGAGGTCTGCAAAATACTCACTATACCTCTCAGCAAATAGCTTGGGGTGTCTACTTTCCAAAATGGGGTCATTGGGGGGGGTTTGTGCCACCTGGGCATTCCATGGCCTCCGAGACTGTGATAGGCAGTGAAGAGTGAAATCAAAAATTTACGCCCTTAGAAAGCCTGAAGGCGGTGCTTGGTTTTCGGGGTCCCATACGCGGCTAGGCTCCCAAAAAGTCTCACACATGTGGTATCCCCGTACTCAGGAGAAGCAACAGAATGTATTTTGGGGTGTAATTTCACATATTCCCATGGCATGTTTGAGCAATATATCATTTAGTGACAACTTTGTGCAAAAAAAAAAAAAAAAAAAAATAATTTGTCTCTTTCCCGCAACTTGTGTCACAATATAAAATATTCCATGGACTCGACATGCCTCTCAGCAAATAGCTTGGGGTGTCTACTTTCCAAAATGGGGTCATTTGGGGGGGGGTTTGAACTGTCCTGGCATTTTATGCACAACATTTAGAAGCTTATGTCACACATCATCCACTCTTCTAACCACTTGAAGACAAAGCCCTTTCTGACACTTTTTGATTACATGAAAAAATTATTTTTTTTTGCAAGAAAATTACTTTGAACCCCCACACATTATATATTTTTTTAAAGCAAATGCCCTACAGATTAAAATGGTGGGTGTTTAATTTTTTTTTTTCACACAGTATTTGCGCAGCGATTTTTCAAACGCATTTTTTGGGGAAAAAACACACTTTTTTACATTTTAATGCACTAAAACACACTATATTGCCCAAATGTTTGATGAAATAAAAAAGATGATCTTAGGCCGAGTACATGGATACCAAACGTGACATGCTTTACAATTGCGCACAAACGTGCAGTGACAACAAAATAAATACATTTTTAAAAGCCTTTAAAAGCCTTTACAGGTTACCACTTTAGATTTACAGAGGAGGTCTACTGCTAAAATTACTGCCCTCGATCTGACCGTCGCGGTGATACCTCACATGCATGGTGCAATTGCTGTTTACATTTGATGCCAGACCGACGCTTGCGTTCGCCTTAGCGCGAGAGCAGGGGGGACAGGGGTGCTTTTTTTTTTTTTTTTTTTTTTTTTCTTTATTATTTTTTTGCTTTTTTATCTTATTTTAAAACTGTTCCTTTCATTTTTTTTTTTTTTAATCATTTTTATTGTTATCTCAGGGAATGTAAATATCCCCTATGATAGCAATAGGTAGTGACAGGTACTCTTTTTTGAAAAAATTGGGGTCTATTAGACCCTAGATTTCTCCTCTGCCCTCAAAGCATCTGACCACACCAAGATAGGTATGATAAAATGCTTTCCCAATTTCCCAATGGCGCTATTTACATCCGGCGAAATCTAAGTCATAAAATGCTCGTAGCTTCCGGTTTCTTAGGCCATAGAGATGTTTGGAGCCACTCTGGTCTCTGATCAGCTCTATGGTCAGCTGGCTGAATCACCGGCTGCATTCTCAGGTTCCCTGTTGAGACAGGAGAGCCAGAGAAAAACACGGAAGACGGTGGGGGGGGGGGCATTCTCTCCCACTGCTTGTAAAAGCAGTCTAGAGGCTAATTAGCCGCTAGGATTGCTTCTACATGAAAGCCGACCGCTGGCTGAAAAGAATGATACCAAGATGATACCTAAACCTGCAAGCATCATTCTGGTATAACCACTCAAAGTCGTGAATGCTGTACCTGAAGACAAAAAAATGGTTAACAATAAAGCACAGTAAACGGTAAAGTATAAATAATTACATACCTGAAAAACAAACATGATAAAACATAATAACAATAAAACATTGCAGAATAGAATACAGTAAAAAAGAGCAGAACAATAGAGAGAGAATAAAGAGAGAGAGAACAATAAAACGACAACTATTATTTTTTATTTTATATTTTTGTTTGTGTTTTTTTTTTTTTTTTTTTTTTTTACACTTTTTTTGTAACTGTAACTTTTATAACTGTAACCGGTTCCAGGTTCGGGTCTCTCAAAATGCGATGGCATCTTGGGAGACCCTGTGAAAGTGTGCCTAGTCTGTGGAATGCTGTACCCTACGCTAATACTCAGCTAGTGAATGGTAGCGTTCAAAACATTCACCAATGCAAAGACCAGGATTGTCAGGACAGGAGGGACAATAATAGCGGGTGTCACGCCTATATCCGCGCTTGCTGCAGACACAACATCTTTTTTGGGGGGGTTCGTTGGGTAGGGGTACTCGGGAGGACATAAAAATGCCTCTCATGCAGCCGACTGCATTTGGTTGGGGATGTGAATGGGGGAAGTACGGGCGCTGCAGAAGTGGTGGGTTCCCAATTAGGATTGGCGAATGCACCAGGAAGGGCACTATGGGCATGACGGGCCTGTGTTTGTCTTCTTGGTGGCAGCGGGACACTATTTGTGCTTGCCACCTCACCAGCTTGAACTGCACTTATGGGACTCGCCACGTCACCAAGTGTTACTGCAGTGCTGGTTTGACTACGACCGGGGTGTACTAGGCCGCTGGCGCTTGCCAGTTCACCAAAACGCTACCAAAAAAACTGTTAACGATCGCAGGGATCAGGCCTGACTCTGCGAACGCTGCAGTTATGCATTTAGTGTTTTGTAGGTGACAGTGATCGATCGATACTGCACTTGGGTGGGCTGGGCTGGGCCGGGCGGAGGGGCAAAACGCAGGTGCTAGCAGGTATCTGGGCTGATCCCGCTAACACTGCGTTTTTGGGAACCCTAAACTGCTGGGGACGCCAGTATAGATCTGATCGGATCAGATATTGATCAGTTCAGATACTATACCACTAAGGGAGGTGTACAGTGCGTGCGTGGGTGTTAGCGGTACTGGCACTAACCTGACGCTGCCTGGGGCTGGTGCTTGCCATTTCACCAAAATGCTACCAAAAAAACTGTTAGCGATCGCAGGGTTCAGGCCTGACTCTGCGAACGCTGCAGTTATGCGTTTAGTGTTTTGTAAGTGACAGTGATCGATCGATACTGCACTTGGGTGGGCTGGGCCGAGCTGGGCGGAGGGGCAAAACGCAGGTGCTAGCAGGTATCTGGGCTGATCCCGCTAACACTGTGTTTTTGGGAACCCTAAACTGCTGGGGACGCTAGTATAGATCTGATCGGATCAGATATTGATCTGTACAGATACTATACCACTAAGGGAGGCGTATGCTGCGTGCGTGGGTGTTAGCGGTACTGGCGCTTATCTGACGCTGCCTGGGGCGACGCATATCACCGCCGGGCGATCAGGGGGCTAAATCTTTATTCGGTAATAAACGGCGGGTGCCCTGACATTATAAAAAATAAACAAACTAACCAGCGTCACCCGTAACGGTTATACAGTGATCAGTGGTGAAAGGGTTAACTAGGGGGCAATCAAGGGGTTAAAACATTTATTAGATAGTATATGGGGGTCCCTGTCGCTATAAAACTCTGACGGCGAACCTAAATATTTACGTCCCTAACTAGCATCACCAGCGACACTAATACAGCGATCAGAAAAATGATCGCTTAGCGACACTGGTGACAGGGGGTGATCAAGGGGTTAAAACTTTATTAGGGGGGGTTAGGGGGGTACCCTAGACCTACAGGGGGCCTAACACTCACTGCCCTGACACTGTAACTGTCACAAACTGACACCAATACAGTAATCAGAAAAAAAAAAAAAAAAAAAAAAAAAAACCTGCTTGGTGTCAGTTTGTGACAGGGGGGGGGTGATTGGGGGGGGATCGGGGGGCGATCGGGGGGGGGATCGGGGTGTTTAGTGTGCCTGGCATGTTCTACTGTGTGTAGTGTGTTGGTGCACTTACATTGCAGTCTTCTCTCCTCGGCCCGGAACGGAAAATACCGAGCCGAGGAGAGATGACATCATTTCCTCTGCCTCTGTGTACAATACAGAGGCAGGGAAATGATCCCATTGGCTGAGAGCGATCGCGAGGGGGGGGCCACGAATGGATGGCCTCCCCCTCACCTCCGATCGCCGGGGGAGATTTGCCGACCGCCGCAGGCACCGGGGGGGGTCCGATCGGACCCCCCACCCGCGGGCAGGCAAGGACGTACATACACGTCCTTTTGCCTGCCCGTGCCGCTCTGTCGACGTATATAGTCGTGCGGCGGTCGGCAAGTGGTTAAAAGGCTATCGCTCAATCCTCATGTACGTACCAACCATCGCTCAAATCCTATATATTAATATAATCCTTACATTAGAGATATGTGATTGATACGCATCAATCAAACATTCAAGCTGGGAAATGAATAGGCCTGAAAAACCAGGAATGCTCAATCTTAGGGTTAAAAATTGCTAAGGAAGCACCTAAGGTCAAATTCTTTATTCAACCCCCCGGGAAGAGGGAGCCTAACTGGTGTATCCACCATGACCCACGCTTGCTAATCTCCCTAGTATAATTTGAACCTCTCCAATGTTTCTTAGGTGCCTCTATTCCCCAAAATCGCATCCCGACTGTACTTTTGTTATGCACCTCTTTAAAATGTATCGAAAGGTAGTGCTTATCGAAACCTTTCCGTATGTTCCTCACATGTTCCTCCATACGATCTTTTAAAGCTCGTGTGGTGCGCCCAATATAAAGAAAATCGCATGGGCATTTGACCGCATATACCACTCCCACTGTATTGCAGGATATAAAATCCCTTATCGTGTATATGTGGTTAGTGTGGGGATGCTGAAATTTCTTAACCCTTTTAGTATTAGTAGGAACCCTGATGCAACTGTAACATCTTCCACAACCAGAAAATCCTTTTAGATCCCAGAACATCTTGGGTCTGGAAAGGGGCGGTTCTACAACATTATGTACCAATTTGTCACGTAGACTCGGCGCTCTTTTATACACAATTTTAGGTTTATTGGGGAGTGTATCCCTAAGATGTACATCTTGTTTTAATACATCCCAATATTTATTTATGATTTTTTCCACTTCCTTACTCTGTAGATTGTAGTCCAAAATGACAGATGTGCTCCCATTATCGTCATTATCCCTTGTTCCAATTCTATCCCTCAAAAGATCTTCCCTATTCAGATACCTGACTTTATCTCTCTCTTTTTTCAGAAATTCATTACCATAACCTTTATCAGACAACATTGCGCTCAACCTATCTGATTGGGTCTCAAAATCCACATCCCGCGTACAATTTCTCCACATCCTCATATATTGGCCTCTGGGAATGTTGTTAAGCCATGGCTATGGTGGCAACTTGATGTGGGAATATGAGTTACGATCCGTAACCTTAAAAAAGGACTTGGTTTCAATACCACTAACAGTTTTAAATATCTCTAGATCAAGGAAGTGTATCCGATCCCTACTAATATCCTAGGTTAACGTGATACTCCGGTCATTATTGTTCATTGATTCCAGTAACCTCATCAGTGATTCCATATTTCCACTCCAGATAATCAGGAGATCATCAATAAATCTTTTATACAACCGGATATCTCCAAATCCATCACCCAGACCTCGTTCAGCCTCCCACTTGGCCATATAGAGGTTCTCTACGCTCGGGGCGAACTTGGCGCCCATAGCTACTCCTCGTACTTGCAGATAAAATTTATTATCATACCAGAAGAAATTGTGATGTAGACAAAAGTCCAAACACTTCAAAATAAATTTGTGTAGGTCCTCTCGCGTTAAATCATCCTCTTTTTCCAGAGCCCACTTGACTGCATCCAGGGCCCCTTCATGATCGATATTAGTGTACAGCGAGGCTACATCTCCTGTGGCCATGATAAGATCTTCACTGGTGTTAAATCTCTTTAATAATTGTAAAGTGTGCTTGGTATCTTTGAGGTAGACATCCGTTTTCCTTACTAGTGGTTGTAAGTGGAGATCGATATATTCTCCCAATCTCGAGGTTAAAGACTCGATCCCACTTACTATAGGTCTTCCACTATTTTTGTGAATTTTAGGAAGGTAATATATTACCGGGATTTTACTGACCGTGGGAACCAGATATTTTGCTTCCTGTTTACTGAGAAGTTTGTTATACCCTGTTGCACGATAAGTTCTAATCTTTCTTTATATAATTTAGAGGGATCAGCATTTAGAGGCTGGTAAGTGTCCTCATCATTTAATATCCTGTTCATCTCTGCTTTATATTGTTCAAGGGATAGGACAACAACCCCCCCTTCATCCGCAGGCCTGATCACTATATCAGTCCTACCGTCCAATGATTCCAACCCCTTCCTGAGATCAATGGATTCATACACCTTCTTGATAGGTAGTCTTTCTAATTCACTTGTGACTAGTTTTTTGCATAGGTCAACATATTTATTGTTGGTTATGTGGGGGTTGAATACAGAGTTGTTCCTCAAATTAGTGAAACTGTTGTTCGTAATCGCACTTTCTATCGGATTAATGGCATAGTATTTTTTTAATGTTGAGCTTCCTAATAAATTTTTGTAATCCAACATAAGTTTCGAATTTATTGAGCCCCTTTTTTGGCGCAAACTTAATACCCTTGTCCAGGGTCAAGATTTCCTCCTTGGATAGTGTGGCTCCACTCAAGTTGTAAATTCCTTCTCCTAATCTTCCAGCTTTCTTTTTTTGTTGTACCCTTCATCCAGCTCTTCCCCCCCTCTTTCTAGGTTTCTTATATCGCGGACGCCCCCCCCCCCCCCCCCCCGTCTGCCCCTAAAAAAGACTCATCGTTGTGATGGTCTACAATCCCCTCTAATGGTTGATAACTATTATACACAGGTATCTCATATTGATCCGGTGATTTCTCATATCTTACATAATTTTTCCAATTTGATTTGTGTTTGTTTTCATATACCTGTTAGCAGCCTATGGATCCATTTGCCTTCTTTGATAATAGAGAGTTAGATCTGGAGGATCTGTTCTCAGATAACAAAACAAAGGATGATGACTTAACACATTTGTTTAGAAAACTAGGACATTGTATGGATAAAAAATGTAATGTTTGGTGGGATCAATCCACCTTGGAAAAATACTTGAAAGACAATATGATACCCAGAAAATTAAGGTGGGATATACCCATTAGTGATGGTTTACTGGGAGATGATGATGTGGATGAATGGTATGCTTTCTTTGCTGGTAAAGGGAAAGAGGTTATGGATTTCCTGATCAAAAGGAAACAACGGAGGGGGCGTGGCTACCGCGCTAGTGAACAGACGCATGACCTGTTAGCTCCGCTCTAACGACAGGATTTAAAACAGTTCGAGGCGATCCAGGCTGCTCCTTCTGGTACCAGCACCTACCTAAGGACCCGCACCACCCCTGGAGATGACGAGAAAGAGACAAAACTCCTCGCAGCCGAAGAAATTGAAAGATTTCTTCCCCCCTAAGAAACACAGCGAGATCCAAGATGGCGCCGCCGGCTGCTCTCCGGTCACATCGATCGGATCACACTCAGCCACACTGAGCCCGAGCTCTGGACAAGGCCCACACTGCTACTCTCCGGATGCCTCCACTCCGCTCTCAGGCAGCCCTGCCAAATCGAAGCCCCGTATATCGGATGATTCGCACAAACAAAAGGTCAGTACGGGCCATAACTCATTAGAAGACACGAGAGAGATGGCTGATTCCATTAACTCCTTCCCCACTGTAAACCAACCTCTCTCTGACACAACCCTCAGAAACACGCTGGTCTCATTACGCAGTTCCTTATATGCAGACATGATGGAATGCATGCGGAACTTTAAAGTAGAAGTGAAAGAACTAGGAGGTAGAGTAGACCACGTGGAAAAAAAAATGGGGGATTACGCAGCATCATACAACACCCTAGTAGATGCTCACAATGAACAATCATATGAGGTAACATGGCTTAAAGAAAAAGTCCCAGACCTCGAGGACAGATCACGCAGGAACAACCTGAAAATACGTGGAGTCCCAGAAAGTGTTCAGCCCCAACAACTCCGTCAATACGTCCAGGAATTTATGTCAGTTTGTTTACCATCTACTCCCTCTTCAGAGCTAGTCATCGACAGAATCCACAGGCTTCCTAAACCTGCACACCTTCCAGACAATATTCCTAGAGACGTTCTGATGCGGGTGCACTTTTTTCATGTTAAGGAGCAGTTCATGCTAGCCTTTAGGAAAACTCACAACCTCCTGAGAAGTACTCCAATATCCAAATGTACGCAGACCTTTCACAGTTCACGATGCAAAAGCGCAAATCACTGTTAACTGTGACTAAGGCATTGCGCAATCATAACATTATATACAGATGGGGTTACCCAACAAAACTTATCATCACCCATGATAGCAAGACCTCGGTGGTCACCAACCTAGAAGACGGCCTTTCCATGCTGCGAACATGGGACATTCTGCCAGAGCAACCCTCTGCAGGGTCTTCCCCCTCATCGAGACTAGACGACCAAAATGATTGGAAGGTTGTGGCACACAAAAAGAAACAGAAAAGCCGCAACACCCAATCGCCTCGAATGTCATAAGCTACCCACAACTACGATTTTCCTGATACCAAATGGAGCTAATACCCCACGTAGTTCCCCTCCTAAAAAATGCGCAGTACATCTGCCATCAGATTCCGGACGGAATCTCACTTTTTTACACACCAGTTTTTTGTTTGTTGCTCTTCTATGCTTTATCTTTTCTTTTTCTCATCCCTTACCCCTGCGTATCGGTGATGGACTGTGAGATCATACCATTGGAAGAAACCTTCTCATCTAGAAAGAGGAAAAAACTACAACCAAGACCTTCGGAAACCTACTCAGCAACAATACATAAGGTACCTACACACCATTATCCCACACATTTCATATGGCGATCAGAGTGACCTCTTTTAATGTCCACGGTCTAAACCACCCTGCCAAAAGAGCCTCAGTGTGGAGGGAGGCCCTCAGACTGAATTCTGACATCCTGTGTTTACAGGAGACACACTGGGCGGCCTCAGCAGTCCCCAAGTTCTCACATCATAAATACCCTTACATCTTTCAGGCATCAGCCTCTAAAAAACAAAGGGGCGTACTTATCGCCATCAGAGACTCTGTTTCTCTCTCAATCCGAGAGACCCACATAGACCCAGAGGGTCGATACCTAGTCCTGATTGGGGAATTCAACAACCACCTATACACATTATATGCGCCAAACATGCACCAACTCCGCTTTTTGAAAAAGATGTTTCAAAAGATCAACTCAATCAAAAAGGGAGCAGTCATAATGTGCGGGGACTACAATGTCACAGTGGATTACAAAATGGACACCACTTCCAAATCAAGACGCCCTCTTCCCTCAATCCAAAATATACTACATAAAGAAGAGATGTACGACGCTTGGAGATGCCAACACTCCAATGAGCGAGATTATTCCTTCCACTCCTCTAGGCACAACTCGTACTCACGCATAGACCTGATCTTGGTGGACAGAACTCTACTTCAGAGGGTATCCTCCTCTACCGTGCATGACATTACGTGGTCAGACCACGCCCCTGTGTCTCTCACGATAGAGGAGAGATATGCATCGGCACCAGCTTTCATATGGCGGGCCAATCCTCAAATCTTCCAGCAACCCTCCCAGGTTGCTCTTGTGAACAAACATCTAAAAGAATATTTTGAGGTTAATGCTAAGTCTGTCAACAGTCCATTTATTATGTGGTGTGCCCATAAGGCATATATTAGAGGTATCTTACTACAGATAAGTTCGCGGATGAAGAGGCAGAGGACACAAAAATTAGATTCCCTTCTAAAAGATATAAAACTTCTGGAGGTTCAAAATAAAAACTTGCCTGACCCTAGCACAGCAAACAAACTAATCCAACTGCGATCGGATCTCAGGCTCCTGTTGCTAGAACAATATGACAAACATATTCGGTTCCTTAAACTGAACCACTACTCTTCTGGTAACAGAGCTGGCAAATTTTTGGCCCAGAGACTAAAAGACCGTAGAACACAAATGAAGATCCCCTATCTAATTCGCAGCTCAGACAACAGTAAAATATTCAACCCAAGCGAAATAACAAATAATTTTGCTGAGTATTACTCTTCTCTTTATAATCTAAAAGAAGATGTAAACACACCACAGCCCTCAGATGATGCCATCCAATCATTTTTGGCAGATCTCACACTACCCTCCCTCTCAACATCACAACTAGAACAACTTAACTCACCCATAACATAAACTGAGATCCGAAAAGCAGTAAAAACATTGCCCACTGGTAAATCTCCAGGACCAGATGGACTTCCAAACAGCTACTATAAAGTGTTTTGTGAAACCCTGTCCCCCTCACTCAAAGAAATTTATTCAGAAGCAATGTTACAAATCACTCCCACCCCCAGCCAAAAGTATAAATATCCCTATCCCAATCACAATCTTAAACCACGCCATACCATACTCCAATTTCTCAAATTGGTCCTCGAGAGGTATATCTCAGATTGCTGACCTATATATCAACAACACACCCAAATCATTCAAAGCACTGGTGGAGGAATACTCACTACCCCTAGCAGATCACTATAAATACAGGCAACTTGTCCATTTTCTAAAATCTCTAAAATCAACACACATACTTATACACAACTCAATATGGCAATTCTACACAAAAACTCCCGCCACACCCAAGGGTATTTCTTTATTTTACAATTTTCTTCAAAACAAATCTTCCTTCACAAAACTCCCACCCTTTCTAAAATGGGAACTAGAACTGGGGGAATCCTACACCGATAGTCAATGGGAAATTGCATTCAAAACCACATACAAGGCAACTCGATGTGTAAATCATTGGGAACTCTCCCTAACAATAGCTCAAAGATGGTACCTCACGCCCTATAGACTATCTAAATTCTCCTTCTCCAACTCACCGCTATGTTGGAGAACATGTGGGGAAGTGGGTAATATCTTACATGTATTTTGGTCGTGTAAACATCTCACTAGTTTTTGGAAAAATATATTTAAGTGTATATCTCGCATCACAGGCATAATAAGACCACCAAACCCTGGTCTAGCACTGTTAAACTTAGGTATTGAAAGTTTCCCTCCTTGTTTCCGAACAGTGATCACACATATACTCCTGGCTGCTAGATCACTGATTACCAAAAATTGGAAAACAAATATCGTGCCCAATGTATCAGAAGCCCTAGCAATAACACAAACTAATTATATTTTTGAATCATTAATAGCAGCAAGAACTGAACAGAAACCTTCCTTTGATAAACATTGGAAGATATGGTCGGATTGGTTTAGAGACAATTAAAAAAAAAAAGAAAAAAAAAAAAAGATTAGTGCACCAGGAGTGTATCACTGTCATCCAGGCAGGTGGCTATAAGTTTTTTTTGAAGTTTTTTGAAGTTCTTTGAAATAATGCTTCACAAAGTATTTATCCCTCACTATACCTCAGCTAAACTTGAATAGTTAACGAAAAACATAACATACGTACATCACTCCATCACCTTTCCCTTTCCACAACCCCCTCCAATTCCTTGCCCCACTCTTCCTCCTTTCCCCCTTCCCTCTTTTTCTACATTTTCACTCTATTGTTTCATTGAAATACACAATGTTAAATAAATGAATATCTCATTATACATGACTAACAAGGTAATAAGATTGTAAAAATCATTCACCCTACAATGTACACTTCAAACCTGTCTCTGATTAACGTCTGTTCTCATGTTTTGTACTTTAAGAAAAAAACTTGTACTATGTTTTGTACTTGAAAATCTTTAATAAAAAATAAAAAAAAAAAAAAAGGAAACAACGGAAACTTAAAGCACTAGAGGTGCAGATAAAAGAGATTAGGGATAAGATTAATCCATTTAAGGAGACACCTGAATATAACAAATTGATGGGTGAGTTGCAGAAAAGTATGCAAAAGAAGGATACAGAGAATAGGAATGTGAAGAAAAAGAAATATTGGAGAGATCTTGAAGATTACCAAAAGAAACAAGTTTTTCACTGGCAGTCAACATTAGCCAATAGGAGTATTGTTAACCCTCAAGGGCAGACCACCACTGATAGAAATGGGGGAAATAAAACACCAATACCGCAGAACCAGCAGCATCGCCCACAGTATGATACTAAACAGCCCGTTAAGGGGTATCCTCCATATTATCAGGAGGTCAGACAGTCTAACACCCCATATGGGCAACCACCGAGAAGACCTGATTATGAGCAGCAGGAGTACCGAGGATATAATGGGAATGATGACCGATATCAAAAATATGGTCCACCACCTGAATATGACAACAGGGGTTATGGGGGATCACAGTATCACAGAAATAACAACAGAGCTCAACCACGTAGAAATCAATATGGAAAGGGCTTTCCACCAAATCGCACACCCTATCGGAGAGGGGGGCAGCAACATAATTATTACAATGGTCATCAAAATTATGGCTACCAACAGGGGATACCATATGGTGGAGGCCAAAGTCAGCCCCTTAGGGGCCCCCCACAGGGTGATTTTCAGCACCCTAGGCAGTTGCCCCGCCCCTATGATGGTACACAAAGGGGGGGAACTTACTATCCGCCCAAACCTCAGCGTGTAAGATATGAGAAATCACCGGATCAATATGAGATACCTGTGTATAATAGTTATCAACCATTGGAGGGGATTGTAGACCATCACAATGATGAGTCTTTTTTAGGGGCAGATGGGGGGGGGGCTGTCCGCGATATAAGAAACCTAGAAAGAGGGGGGGGAAGAGCTGGACGAAGGGTACAACAAAAAAAGAAAGCTGGAAGATTAGGAGAAGAAATTTACAACTTGAGTGGAGCCACACTATCCAAGGAGGAAATCTTGACCCTGGACAAGGGTATTAAGTTTGCGCCAAAAAAGGGGCTCAATAAATTTGAAACTTATGTTGGATTACAAAAAAAAATTTATTAGGAAGCTCAACATTAAAAAATACTATGCCATTAATCCGATAGAAAGGGCGATTACAAACAACAGTTTCACTAATTTGAGGAACAACTCTGTATTCAACCCCCACATAACCAACAATAAATATGTTGACCTATTCAAAAAACTAGTCACGAGTGAATTAGACTACCTATCAAGAAGGTGTATGAATCCATTGATCTCAGGAAGGAGTTGGAATCATTGGAAGGTAGGACTGATATAGTGATCAGGCCTGCGGATAAAGGGGGGGATTGTTGTCCTATCCCTTGAACAATATAAAGCAGAGATGAACAGGATATTAAATGATGTGGACACTTACCAGCCTCTAAATGCTGATCCCTCTAAATTATACAAAGAAAGATTAGAACTTATCATGCAACGGGATATGGAGAACAAACTTCTCAGTAAACAGGAAGCAAAATATCTGGTTCCCATGGTCAGTAAAATCCCGGTAATATATTACCTTCCTAAAATTCACAAAAATAGCGTTGAACCTCCCGGAAGACCTATAGTAAGTGGGATCGAGTCTTTAACCTCGAGATTGGGAGAATATATCGATCTCCACTTACAACCACTAGTAAGGAAAACGGATGCCTACCTCAAAGATACCAAGCACACTTTACAATTATTAAAGAGATTTAACACCAATGAAGATCTTATCATGGCCACAGGCGATGTAGCCTCGCTGTACACTAATATCGATCATGAAGGGGCCCTGGATGCAGTCAACTGGGCTCTGGAAAAAGTGGATGATTTAACGCGAGAGGACCTACACAAATTTATTTTGAAGTGTTTGGCAATATATGAGGATTTGGAGAAATTGTACACGGGATGTGGATTTTGAGACCCAATCAGATAGGTTGAGCGCAATGTTCTCTGATAAAGGTTATGGTAATGAATTTCTGAAAAAAGAGAGAGATAAAGTCAGGCATCTGAATAGGGAAGATCTTTTGAGGGCTAGAATTTGAACAAGGGATGATGACGATAATGGGAGCACATCTGCCATTTTGGAACACAATCTACAGCGTAAGGAAGTCGAAAAAATTATAAATAAATAATGGGATGTATTAAAACAAGATGTACATCTTAGGGATACACTCCCCAATAAACCTAAAATTGTGTATAAAAGAGCACCGAGTCTACGTGACAAATTGGTACATAATTTTGTAGAACCGCCCCTTTCCAGACCCAAGATGTTCTGGGATCTAAAAGGATTTTATGGTTGTGGAAGATGTTACAGTTGCATCAGGGTTCCTACTAATACTAAAAGGGTTAAGGAATTTCAGCATCCCCACACTAACCACACTGCCCATGCGATTTTCTTTATATTGGGCGCACCACAAGAGCTTTAAAAGATCGTATGGAGGAACATGTGAGGAACATACGGAAAGGTTTCGATAAGCACTACCTTTCGATACATTTTAAAGAGGTGCATAACAAAAGTACAGTCGGGATGCGATTTTGGGGAATAGAGGCACCTAAGAAACATTGGAGAGGTTCAAATTATACTAGGGAGATTAGCAAGCGTGAGTCATAGTGGATACACCAGTTAGGCTCCCTCTTCCTGGGGGGGTTGAAAAAAGAATTTGACCTTAGGTGCTTCCTTAGCAATTTTTAACCCTAAGATTGAGCATTCCTGGTTTTTCAGGCCTATTCATTTCCCAGCTTGAATGTTTGATTGATGTGTATCAATCACGTATCTCTAATGTAAGGATTATATTAATATATAGGATTTGAGCGATGGTTGATACGTACATGAGGATTGAGCGATAGCCTTTTAATGGTCTTCTATGGTTATCTTTTTATTTTCTAATTTTATCTATTTTATATATTTTTATTTAATAATATTTTCATATTTTATTCATTGTGCATTATACTGTATTAAAACATTGACTCATAATGGGGATATCTATTTACCCCACACGTTTATTCAGATCACTCTGATGAGATGTATTTTAAAATCGCATGGACAGGGGATTCGTGGTATAATAATTTTAATGTATAAAAATATTGATTCATGAGGGGCGTGGTTTGCCTTGAGAGAAGATGGCTGCCTAATCCTCAGGCTCGCGCTCACCACAGCCTAAATTCTGCTTTTACCGGGGATTACCGACACCATTTCCTACTCAACTATGGAAACCTCCTCCCGCGGAGCATCGCAGTCTAGATCCCGATCCCCAAGAGAAATTGCCAACCGTACGAGCCAAACGATACCGGAGATCTTTAGGACACAGCGGAATACAATGGCGACTCCTCTTCCTGCCACAGCCTCTCCTCAAGCCCATAACGGGATTGTCCTTACCCCCACCATTCACAGCCTCACGCCGATGGAACCCACTATGCCATCTCACCGTCAACCGAGCTTACAGGATTTACAAACTGTGGCAGCTGATATCAAAGACACGCTGTTCTCGGCCATAACTGATCTGCGTCACGAGCTACAGGCCATCACAGGGAGGATACAACGCGTGGAGGACAATGCGGCCCTACAACGCTCCGCAGTGAAGAAAATTCATCCCACGGTTGATTGCAATACCATGCAACTACGAGATCTTCAACGACATGTTGAAGATCTCGACAACAGGGGCCGCAGACATAACCTGCGGGTGAGAGGAATACCTGAGTCCGTTGAGCAGGATAGGCTTCTCCCTGTTGTGACAGGCCTCTCCAACCACCTCCTAGACCGACCAGAACAAACTCAGATCGCTATGGAGAGCATTCATAGAGCCCTCCGCCCCAGAGGGAGAGACACAGAACCCTCTAGGGGATATTATCTGCTATGTCAATGATTTCTCCATCAAAGAAGAGCTCCTCCGGAAAGCCTGTGATAAAGCACGAGTAGAATATGATGGTTACACCATTCACGTCTATCAGGACCTCTAAGCCATTACCTTGCGACACCGTAAAGACTTACGCCCCTTGCTGGAGGTCCTGCGGACAAGAGGAATTCATTATAGATGGAAGTTCCCCTTCGGCCTCTCTGCCTCGCACCAAGGCCACTCTGCGCTCCGTGAGGAACTTGATTCCTTCTGCCGTACGCTGGGCATACCGTACGTAGCAGTCCCGAACTGGTATGCGGATTTCGAAATAGCTTCCCCCAATCATCATCCACTAGTGGAAGAACCGATGGACGCCCTCAACACTAGTTTTCGCAGGAGAAGATCGCCGTCCACCGCTAGACCCAGCTCTTCTTCAGGACCTCGACACCCACCACTAAGCCCCATGACAGCACCTCTTCCCCGCTGGGCTCGCTGAGACCGCTAATCTTCCCGGTCCCCACATGTGATGCCCAAACAGAACGGATGAACTCTTACATCTTGCCTTCGCCTTACTTGTCTCCTTTTCCAGACGGCTCTAGGAGATCCACATCGAGCTCCCACTACACGCACGGATACACAAGCTTCTCCTCCAAACATTTGGACATTACTCCCTGATGCTTTTGAATGCTACGACCAGGATCCAACTCGTTTGATTTACTAACTTAGATGGTTACCCCCAGTGATATGACCACAATTCCCCACTTTATCCCTTGGCGGCTTATACCCTAATTGTATACCTGCACTTAGTAGACAAGGAATAGAAAACAAAGTACTTTGCATCGCAGACTGTCTGCTCAAAACAGTCTATACCCTCTCTTCAATATACCATTAGACACTAGATACAGGTTGCCTGTCCTGTATCTATGCTCTCTGCTTCTTTGGACACAAGTCCGGCAAGATCTATTTACGTCCGGGAAAGACTGCAGCAGTTTGGGTAATTTACAATATGTTACTGTGACTTGCTCTGTTTTTTTAAGCTGTTCTACCTCCCACTATGGGACGACATTTATGCCGTACACAACACGCTGACTTCATACACTCAGACCTCCTTCCTTTACACTCTCCCTTCTGCATACCCCTGAGAGATGATCTGTGCTTTGTGACCCCTCATGTTTGCCGCAATGTCACTTCACCTTCCCCTTTACAGGTTACCGGGATACAGGGCACAGATGCATCACAATGATTATACATGATTTACCCGAGTGCAACATAACCCACAAGTTCCGGACCTCACTAAGCCCCGCCCCTGACCTCTCTGGTCTGGCTCCGATACCAATACATGTTCATTTCTTGTCGTGTTATGCTAAATATAGTCTGGTTGATGGTTCAATTTTGACCACTTGTGGTTCTGTTAAAAATGTTGTAAACAGTATGGTACCATTCTGTAGGCTTACTCGAGTACACATGTTTGATACAGACTTGATTTTAGGCCATCGTCATGATTTGTATGAGTACTGATAGAGGTTGATCATTGATGTCCCCGACAATGCTCTTAACTCTACTCTCACAGATGGTTTAGTTGCCCATCCCCAATCCGAACGAATGTCCAATCTCTATTGCAATCACTGACAGCGATTGCAAAAGCCGGCACCCTACCAAACCCTTCTTGTCCGCTATCAGTCCACGTCTTCCCAACACTAATGAACTCGCCCACGCTAAGCCCACAAATACAAATATCTTCTTTATCCTACACTTGTCCCCAACTATATGTTCTAAGGCTGCTGGTGAGACGGACCTCAACGGTCACTCTCTTCGTTTTCCCTATCTCCATTTCTCTCAACTGACAAGCCAACCCCACACAGTGGTTAAATATATCTTAATAATCGTTTATACCTTACAATCAGATAAAAGCCACTGATCTCTACCGGCATATATAAATTTGTGGCCCAGATCACCAGTTCCGGTGACCAGGACACCACTTGTTGCCGATACCTAAAACCCCTCCCCTTCAGTAGTTTTTCGTAAACCTCAGTACCCAAACCAGATCTTACTTCCTATTCTATCCCACCCCCTGCCACAGTTCATACTATCCTGCCAAATACTTAACAACTACTGTATTTCCAAAAAATAAAAAAATAAATAAATACTAAAAAAAAAAAAAAGGGGGAAAAGATAAACTAATAAAAATAAATAATGGCACCGAAATCCCATACGACAAAGACACCCGGGCTTAAAATCGTTTCGCTCAATGTGAAAGGCCTTAACACGCCGGAAAAACGTTCAAAGCTCCTTCTAACTATGCACAGACATAAAGCCAGCATTGTATTCCTACAGGAAACGCATTTCCGCTCTGACACTATACCAAAACTTCGTAATACTCATTACCCGACAGTGTACCACGCCTCCAACCCTTTACACAAAACGAAAGGAGTTTCGATACTCATCTCAAAGAATTGCCCTTTCCAAATCACTGACTCACTTCTAGATGCAGAAGGTAGATACCTCTTTTTAAAAGGCTCGATTCGAGATAGGAAAATTACATTGGCAAACATATATGCCCCAAATACACGTCAGGTTCCATTCTTTCGCAACGTTATGGCGGCACTCACGACCTTCCAAGAAGGCACCCTCATACTTGGGGGAGACTTTAATGCTCCGCTAAATCCTATCCAAGACACATCCACAGGTTCCTCTTCACTCCCATATAAAGCCCTCAAGGAAATTAAATCCCTCCTCAAACAGTTATTACTCCACGACACGTGGCGCACTCTGAATCCTGACGATAAAGACTACACCTTCTATTCAACACATCATGATCGATACTCCAGGATAGACTATCTATTCCTGACACAAAATGACCTGTCTCTACTTCACCAAGCTTCCATTGAACCCATGACTATTTCCGACCACCACCCCATCTCAATGACGCTGCAGTTCCCTGACACACCACCTCGTTCACAATTATGGAGGTTAGATCCATCCTTATTAACTGATCCCTCAATTGCTGCTGAAGTTAAATCCAGTCTCCAACACTTTTTTCGTGAAAATAAACCGAAAGACACATCCCCACTCAATACCTGGAAAGCACATAAATGTGTAATCAGAGGCACTTTATTGGCGGCAGCGGCCAAAAAAAACAAGGAATGGAGGAAACAATACTCAGAAATGATAGAAAAGATCCGTAGACTCGAAGGTGTACACAAACAATCTCAGGCTCTCACTACTATGACCGAGCTGATATGAGCTAGAAAATAATTTCTAGATCTATTGGATAAACAAATACAACGCAAATATATCCTTTCTAAAAAAAGGTTTTATGAATATGGCAATAAAGCAAGTAAAATGCTAGCAAGGGCTTTACAAATATCACAATCCAACAGGACGATACACTCTATCACTGACTAGGGATGAGCCGAGCACCCCCCCGGTTCAGTTCGCACCAGAACCTGTGAACAGACCGAAAATTCACACGAACGTTAGAACTCCATTGACGTCTAAGGGACTCGAACGTTCGAAATCAAAAGTGCTCATTTTAAAGGCTAATTTGCATGGTAATGGTATTGTCCTAAAAAGGGTTTGGGGACCCGGGTCCTGCCCAAGGGGTCATGTATCAATGCAAAAAAAACTTTTAAAAACGTCCGTTTTTTCGGGAGCAGTGATTTTAATGATGCTTAAAGTAAAAAAAAAAGTGAAATATTCCTTTAAATATCGTACCTGGGGGGTGTCTATAGTATGCCTGTAAAGTGGCGCGTGTTTCCCGTGTTTAGAACAGTCCCTGCACAAAATGTCATTTTTAAAGGAAAAAATCTCATTTAAAACTGCTTGCGGGTTTAATGTAATGTCGGGTCCTGGCAATATGGATGAAAATCAGTGAGACAAACGGCATGGGTACCCCCCAGTCCATTACCAGGCCCTTTGGGTCTTGTATGGATATTAAGGGGAACCCCGCACCCAAATAAAAATAAGGAAAGGTGTGGGGCCACCAGGCCCTATATACTCTGAACAGCAGTATACAGGCGGTGCAAACAAGACAGGGACTGTAGGTTTGTTGTTAAGTAGAATCTGTTTGTAATTTTGAACGGGTACATTTTTAACGTGTTTAGCTCCAGCCAAAAAATCTTTTTTAAGCTTTTTGGAAAACATAGGGAAGGGTTATCACCCCTGTGACATTTGTTTTGCTGTCTGTCCTCCTCTTCAGAAGATTTCACCTCACTTTTTGTCCCAATGACAAATGTTTTTTGAAAATTTGGGTTTTTTTGTGGAACAAGGATTGGAAAGCATCAGTGGAAAGGAGAAATGTTTTTCCCATATTAACTCTTACAGGAGAGAATTTCCCTTCCTAGGGGTAGATTTCTCATCACTTCCTGTTGTCTCCTTCCGTTTGCAAGTAGGAGTCGTTTGTAAGTTAGATGTTTGAAAGTAGGGGCCTGCCCTATATACTCAGCAGAAATTTGAGCCTTAGGTGTTGTTGTGGCCACAAGACTGTAAGCCCTCACAGGGCCCTGCTGTGAAATATTAGATCAAGAATTGTAATTACATGCCCCTGTTGACCAGGGGCAGAAAAATTGGGCCTTTGGTGCTGGTGGTGGTGCTGGTGCCACAACACTGCAAGTCCTCACTCGCTCTTGGTGGGTGCAGAAATGGGCCCTGCTGTGAAATATTAGATCAAGAATTGTAATTACATGCCCCTGTTGAACAAGGGCAGAAAAATTGGGCCTTTGGTGGTGGTGCTGGTGCCACAACACTGTAAGTCCTCACTCGCTCTTGGTGTGTGCAGAAATGGGCCCTGCTGTGAAATATTAGATCAGGAATTGTAATTACATGCCCCTGTTGAACAAGGGCAGAAAAATTAGGCCTTTGGTGGTGGTGCTGGTGCCACAACACTGTAAGTCCTCACAGACACTCTAGTTGGAACGCAGGAACGAGCCCTGCTGCAAAGTATTGCATCAAAAATTGTAATTACACCCCCCTGTTAAACAGGGGCTGAAAAATTGGGCCTTAGGCACTAGTGCTGGTGCCACAACACTGCAACCCCTCACAGATACTCTAGTTGTAATGCAGAAACGAGCCCTGCTGCAAAGTATTGCATCAAAAATTGTAATTACACGCCCCTGTTAAACAGGGGCTGAAAATTGGGCATTAGGCACTGGTGCTGGTGCCACAACACTGCAACCCCTCACAGATACTCTAGTTGGAATGCAGAAATGAGCCCTGCTGCAAAGTATTGCATCAAAAATTGTAATTACACGCTCCTGTTAAACAGGGGCTGAAAAATTGGGCCTTAGGCACTGGTGGTGGCGCCCAGAACCAAAAATGTTCTTACAAGCTATCAGCGTGATGATTGAGGAGGAAGAGGATAATTACTCAGGGATAGTCACTCAGCATCAGCATAGGCAGTCTTTGAAGGGATCTGAGATTTCAAAAAAAATTATTCGGTTACATCAGCATCAGGTGCTTGGTAGCTGGTGGTGATCCAAGACTGATTCATTTTTATGAAGGTCAGTCGATCGACCGAGTCAGTGGACAGACGCACCCTGTGATCGGTTACAAAGCCTCCAGCAGCACTGAATGTGCGTTCCAAAAGAACGCTGGATGCCAGGCCAGTAGCTCAATTGCATACTGTGCAAGCTCTGGCCAGTGATCCATCCTCAAGACCCAGTAACCCAGAGGATTTTCGGTGGGAAAGGTGTCCAAGTCAGATCTTGCCCCTAGGTATTCCTGCACCATGTAAAACAGACGCTGGCGATGGTTGCTGGAACCGATCATACCTTGGGGCTGCGGACTAAAAAATTGTCTGAACGCATCGGTCAGACGGCCACCTTCCCCACCGCTCCTTCTTTGACTGACCGAAGCCTCAGCAACACGTTGTCCAGAAACAGGAGCTTGTAACCTCCCAGTCTCTGGGAACGCGTTGCACAGACCTTTCTGCAAGGCCTCCCGAAGATGTTTCATCCTCTGCTCCCTCTACGATGGCAAGATAAGGTCTGCAACCTTACCCTTGTAACGTGGATCAAGGAGGGTTGCCAGCCAGTATTGGTCCTTCTCCTTGATACCATGAATACGAGGATCCTTACCCAGGCTTTGCAGGATCAGGGAGGCCATGCAGCGTAGGTTTGCTGAGGCATTCGGTCCAGAGTCCTCTGGGTCACTAAGGACGACATGGTCCGCAGCCACCTCCTCCCAGCCACGTACAAGTCCATGTGTTTCTTGGGACTGATCCCTTAAAGACTGCTGCTGATGCTGAGTGCCAGGCTCCACCTCCATACTGACACAATCTTCCTCTTCCTCCTCCTCCTCCTCCTCCTCATCCTCTTCCTGTGTGATCGGCAGGCATGAAGGAACACTGTCTGGATAAAGTGGGCCTTGAGAGCTAAGGAAGTCCTCCTCTTCCTGCCTCTGTTCTGCCTCAAGTGCCCTGTCCATTATTCCATGCAGCGTGTGCTCCAACAGGTGGACAAGGGGGACAGTGTCATTGATGCATGCACTGTCACTGCTCACCATCCTCGTGGCCTCCTCAAATGGTGACAGGACAGTGCATGCATCCCTGATCATGGCCCACTGGCGTGGGGAAAAAAAAACATGCTCACCTGACCCTGTCCTGGTGCCATAGTCGCACAGGTACTCATTGATGGCCTTCTGCTGCGTGTGCAGCCGCTGCAGCATGGCCAACGTTGAGTTCCACCTGGTGGGCATGTCACAGATTAGGCAGTTCTTGGGCAGGTTAAACTCCTTTTGGAGGTCCGCCAGCCGAGCACTGGCATTATAAGACCGGCGGAAATGCACACAGACTTTCCTGGCCTGCCTCAGGACATCCTGTAAGCCCGGGTACCTGCCCAAGAACCGCTGCACCACCAAGTTAAGGACATGAGCCAAACAGGGCACATGGGTCATTTGTCCCTGTTGGAGGGCAGAGAGGAGGTTGGTGCCATTGTTGCAAACCACCATTCCTGCCTTAAGTTGGCATGGCATCAACCACCTCTGAACCTGCCCCTGCAGAGCTGACAGAACCTCTGCCCCAGTGTGGCTCCTGTCCCCCAAGCACACCAGCTCATGCACCGCATGGCATCTTTTGGCCTGCGTACTTGCGTAGCCCTTTGAATGGCTACGGAGCACCGCTGGTTCTGAGGAAAAAGCACAGGAAGAGGCCCTGGAGGAAGAAGAAGAGGAGGGGGTGGAGGAGAGAGGTGTGTCACAATCATTAGTAGTGGCATTTTGGAGGCATGGTGGCGGAACAACCTCCAACACTACTGCACCTTGTCCTGCATCCTTCCCAGCTGCCAGCAGAGTCACCCAATGCGCCGTGAAACTTAGCTAACGTCCCTGTCCATGCCTGCTGGACCATGAGTCAGTGGTATTATGCACCTTACCGCTGATTGCCCTGTCCAGCGAGGCATGGACATTGCCTTCCACATGCCGGTAGAGAGCCTGAATCGCCTTCCGTGAGAAAACGTGGCGTTTGGGTACCTGCCACTGAGGAACCGCACATTCCACAAACTCACGGAAAGGGGCAGATTCTACCAACTGAAAAGGCAGCAGTTGAAGTGCTAGCAAATTTGTTAAGCTAGCATTCAACCTCTGGGCATGTGGATGGCTGGGAGCAAATTTCTTTCGGCGGTGCAGCAGCTGGGGCAGGGAAATTTGCCTGGTACAATCTGACGGTGTACCAAAAGCAGATTGCCCACAAGTACTTGGCTGTGACACACCTAATTCTACACCTTCATTCCTCTCAGTGCAGGTCTCAGAGAGGACTGAAGGTATAGTGGGGTTGGAGATCTCAGCTGATGAGGAGCAAGGAGAGGTCCTCTTTGTTCTTTGGTGTGGGTCTCTTAGATACGCTTGCCAACGAACTGCATGGCAGGTCAACATATGTCTGGTCAAGCATGTGGTACCCAAGCGGGAGATGTTTTGGCCACGCGAGATACGCTTGAGACATATGTTGCAAATAGCAGTGGTGCGATCTGATGCACTCGTCTCAAAAAAGGCCCACACCAAAGAACTTTTTGAATAACGCGCAGAGACTGCAGCGCCCTGCACATGTGGAGCTTTGGGGTGTGATGCAGTCAATGTGCTGCCCTTAGGCTGGCCCCTGGAGGGCATCCTGCCTCGTTGGTGATGTGCCGCCTCCTCCTCCTCCTCTCTCCTATCAGGCACCCACGTTGAGTCAGTGACCTCATCATCCCCTCCCTCCTCATCACTGGAGCAAACCTGGCAGTATGCTGCAGCAGGGGGAGCATGACTGCCAGATTGCTGTCCTTCTTGGGCACCCCCTCTGTCCGTGCTCATGTTACTGCCTTCATCGAGCTCAGTATCATCATCAGAGCCTTCCAAACACTGGGCATCCTCCTGGAGCATGTACCCAACACTGTGGTCAAACAGTTCGAGGGACTCCTCAGGAGGACATGGTGGGGCTAGGGAAGGAGTCACTGATGACATTGAGCCGAGGGAAGAGGCCGCTGCTTTGCCAGACAAAGTACCCTGAGCATGAGTGAGAGAGGATGAGGAGGATGAGGACGGCTTGGTCATCCACTAGACCAAGTCTTCGGCATGTTGCGGCTCAACGTGGCCAGCTGCCAAAAAAAAGGTCAAACGTGTCCCACGGCCAAGTGCTGATGAGGATGGACCGTCTCCACGACCAGCACTAGACACAAAGCCTGCTTGCCCTCTCTTATTGGCTTGTGACTGTCTGCCTCTCCTTCTTGGCCTTCCAGACATACTAATGGCCTGTAGCTGCACTAAGCTGGGGGATATATATATATATATATATATATATATATATATATATATATATATATACTGATACTGCAGCTAGCAAAATCAACTGCCTGCCTGTAGTATGAGAACACCACCAACCTTCCACAGGTAGCTTTAGCTGAACACTGTGCAGAGCTCGCAAAAAACTAACTTGTAGCTTTTTTAGCTGCCTGCGATAGTGATAGGATCAGGAAAACACCACCAACCTTCTACAGGTAGCTTTAGCTGAACACTGTGCAGAGCTCGCAAAAAAATAACTTGTAGGTTTAGCTGAACACTGTGAGGACGCACCACACTAACTTGTAGTTTTAGCTGAACACTGTGAGCAGGACGCACTACACTAACTTGTAGTTTTAGCTGAACACTGTGCAGAGGTCTCACTACACTAACTTGTAGTTTTAGCTGATCACTGTGAGGACGCACTACACTAACTTGTAGTTTTAGCTGAACACTGTGAGGAGGACGCACCACACTAACTTGTAGTTTTAGCTGAACACTGTGAGCAGGACGCACTGCACTAACTTGTAGCTTTAGATGAACACTGTGCAGAGCTCGCAAAAAAATAACTTGCAGCTTTAGATGAACACTGTGCAGAGGTCTCACTACACTAACTTGTAGTTTTAGCTGAACACTGTGAGCAGGATGCACTGCACTAACTTGTAGCTTTAGATGAACACTGTGCAGAGGTCTCACTACACTAACATGTAGTTTTAGCTGAACACTGTGAGCAGGACGCACTGCACTAACTTGTAGCTTTAGATGAACATTGCAGAGCTTGCAAAAAAATAACTTGTAGGTTTAGCTGAACACTGTGAGCAGGACGCACCACACTAACTTGTAGTTTTAGCTGAACACTGTGAGCAGGACGCACTGCACTAACTGTAAATAGTCTAGCTGCCTGACTGTGGTACTAATAGGATCAAAAGAACACCAGCAATTTTCTTCAGGTAGCTGTAAATACTGTAACAAGACAAGCCTGCCTGTCAGTAAGAAGATAACGGGAACGGATCTAGCTAAACTGAATACAGTGTATATATATATATATATATATATATATATATATATATATATACACACACAACACCTGGGATGCATATATATACACAATACACTGTAAGTGCAGCTAACTCTCTGATTGTCCTGCCTAATCTATCTAACTCAAATTAAATGACACTGTCTCTCTGTCAATCTATCTCTCTTTCAATGCCGGAACACACACTACACAGGGCTGCCGTGCAGGCGGCCTTATATAGTGTGGGGCGTGTTCTAAACCCCCTGAGCCATAATTGGCCAAAGCCACCCTGGCTTTGGCCAATTACAGCTCTCTCTACCGATGGCGCTGTGATTGGCCATAGTGCATGCTTGGCCAATCATCAGCCAGCAATGCACTGCGATGCCGCAGTGAATTATGGGCCGAGACGCGCCAAACGAATTTGGCGCGAATGGCCCATAAAGTTCGGAATTCGGCGAATGACTGAACAGCCAATGTTCGAGTCGAACATGGGTTCGACTCGAACACGAAGCTCATCCCTATCACTGACCCATCAGGTCATAAACTAAACAGGACCCCAGACATTGCTAAGCAATTTGTAAAGTACTATAGTACACGGTACAACCTCCCCACCTCCAATCCCTCCATGGAGAGCAAAACTCGAACTCAAATGATAATCAACTTTTTAAAACAATATAGCCCATCCCCTATATCAGAATCAATAGCCCACGAATTAGACTCCCCATTAACCCGAGCTGAAGTTGATATTGCTCTGAAACAACTGAAAACAGGTATAAGCCCTGGTCCGGATGGCTTGACCGTCGGATACTACAAAACTTACACAGAAATACTTACCCCCTCTTTTCTGACAGCCTTCAACTCTTTTGCGAACCCCATAAGCCCCCCATGAGACCTCTTAACAGCCCACATAGCGGTGATCCCCAAAAACGACAAAGACCCATCCTTAGTCACCAACTACAAACCCATCTCACTACTCAACATTGACCTTAAATGGTATGTAAAAACTCTGGCGAACAGACTTCTACCCTTGATCCCCCAACTTATTGGCCTCGAACAGGTGGGCTTTGTCACCGGGAGAGAAGCGAGAGATAACACTCTCAAGGCTATCAATGTCCATCACTGGCTCAAGTCCACTGGAAATGAGGGGTTCATGCTCTCCCTCGACGCGCAGAAGGCATTCGACAGGGTGGCATGGGACTTACATGTTGGAAACCCTTAAAGCCATAGGCCTCCCCCAAACGATGCTAAACTTCATATTAGCACTTTACTCTAATCCCACTGCCAAAGTACGAGTGAATGGCCACCTGTCGGATGCCTTCTCCATGTTGGATGGAACTCGCCAGGGATGCCCGCTCTCCCCTTTAATTTTTATTCTCTCTCTTGAACCTTTCCTAAGACGTATCAAGACAAACCCAGACATTAAAGGTATACAAATAAAACATTGCACGTTTAAATTAGCAGCGTTTGCGGACGACATTCTCCTCTTTCTCACGGACCCAATTATGACACTTCTGAACCTACTTAAAGACTTTCAGACTTTTCACACTCTCTCTAACCTTCAAATAAACTTCTTGAAATTGACGGCCCTTAACGTCTCTCTTTCTCCTGCAACCTGCCAACAATGCCAACTCAACTTTCCATTCTCATGGAACGGTCGCTCAATTCCATATTTAGGCATTAATCTACCAACTTCCCTTGCTGATCTATACTCCTTAAATCATGCCACGCTCTTACAAAAAATACAAGTAGACTTAAAGAAATGGTCCACTGGACATTTTTCCTGGTTTGGCAGAGCCGCGATCATCAAAATGAACATCCTACCTAGAATTTTATATCTTTTACAAACTATCCCAATTAAACTGCCACATACATTCTTCTCGACCTACCAAAAAGCATGCACAAACTTTATCTGGGGCAAAACACGTCCGAGACTAAGCTTCATGAGACTGACCACTCCAAAACTCATGGGAGGATTAGGAATACCCGATATGCATAAATACCAACAAGCTTGCCACCTTGCTAGGATCATAGATTGGAACATACACTCTGACCATAAAGACTGGGTCCAACTAGAACAATCACTGTCAAATCTACCACTTTCACACCTTCCATGGATCAACCCCCTCTACCTCCCCCCGGAATATAAACATCATCCACTTATCAATCCAACGATACTCGCATTCCATACTACCTGTAACAAACACAAAATCTCTTCAGTTAATGGCCCAATTACACCATTACGCCTAAACCCTGACTTTACACCCGGAATGCATTTATCTTTCTTAGCAGATCACTGGCCCTACGCAAGTGTTAGAGCTGAGCATTTCTTTGAAAGAGGTCACCTTTTATCCCGCTCCGCTTTGGCGTCAAAGATGAAAGTAGAGGACTTTCCCTTCTGGACATATGTCCAACTACGTCATTTCTTCAACGCACCTAAACCCAAGCCTGACTGGTCCAGACTCCCAACCCCCTTTGAAAACTTGTGTTTAAGTGAGTCACCACAAACGCACCTGATATCGCAAACCTACAATCTTTTATTTAACAATCAAACATCCACTAACCACTGGACCAACAGAAAGTGGGAACAAGATCTCTCTATACAACTTAGTGACCCAGAATGGGCTAACATTTACAATTTGATCCATAAAGGTTCGATGAATGTGCAAGTCCGGGAAAACGCTTTTAAAATACTCTCTCAATGGTACAGGACACCACTTCTACTGCATCATTTCAACCCAGCAATTCTTCAAACCTGTTGGAGATGCAAATCAGAATCGGGCTCATTATTACATATCTGGTGGTCTTGCACTAAAATCCAACCTTTCTGGAAAGAGGTTTACGCTTTGATTACTCAAATAACCACATACTCCCTAGATTTCAACCCCACAATGTTTTTGTTACACCACTCCTCCACACCACTACACGCTTACTTTCGTTCTTTAGCCATGCATTTGGTAAACGCAGCTAAGATGTGTATACCTCTCAAATGGCGATCCACTGATCCTCCTACTATAAAGGATTGGTTTCATCGCATTCATCAGACAAGGGTCATGGAAGACCTCATACACCAAGCCAAAGATACACCCGCTAAGTTTACCAAAACATGGACCTGTTGGATACACTTTGCCACAACTGATGAATACAAAAAATACCTAACACGATTGAAATACCTGAGCTGTGGCAGGACTCAGGAGACTCATTGTCTCCCCGACCCCCAACATTCCCTGTCTTCACCCCATATTCTTACTTTTTCTTCTTCCCTTACTTTTGCCTCTCTACCCCAGAAAATCTTACCTGATTTTCCCAACTACATGTTTAGCCGCATAACTGAACTTCACCCCACTGGTCTACTGTACAAAATCTCCCCTCTCCATCTATCCCTCATGCTTAGCATTAGATGAACCCCTTCTCCCTCACCCTCCCATACCTGACCCCATATAGATCTAACTCATAGATAGCTCTGAAAGCTACGAATTTAAGTCTTGTTAGTCATCCTTTTCAGTTACTTTGACTTAGCTAATACTTACGTTAATATTTAAGATTTACTGACGCAAAATGACATAATATGCATTGACTTCTTCATGGTAACTGTAACAGAAGTTGTACCATTTCTATGTTGCCTTATTCAACTGTATCTGCATATTTCTTTATTCTTCTAATTTTCGCAATAACAGCGGCTGTGCCCGCATTCTTGTATTTACCTGTGACTCCTTCAACCTCTCTATGTAAATGGTAACTTTTGTTTGGAAAATTCAATAAAAATTGATTTAAAAAAAAAAAAAAATATTGATTCATAATGGGGATATCTGTATACCCCACACACATATTCAGATCACTCTGATGAGATGCATTTTAAAATCGCATGGACAGGGAATTTGCAGTACAATAATTTTAGTTTTGATTTTAATCCTAGATTACTGTTATTCATTATATTTTATATGTAAATATGCATTTATCTGTAATTTTGGAGGTATGTTGTGGTATGCGCGGTGTGGGATATCGGAGCTCTGTCCTGGAATTACACTTATAAATGAGTCTCATTCGGCTGTTATTGACAGGTTGTAAAATAACACTAGGCAAATTTTCCCCACTTACTAGTTTCAGCAGCTGTTGGGGTTAATGTGATGGGATAGGCTCATTAGTCGTAACAGAAGTTGTAGCCTAGCATTAGAGTGTCTGCGATCTATGGCAAAATGGCCGCGATCGCCTTATATAATCCTGTAGAGCATCCGTCTATTCATATCCCCCTGATGATGACACGTGATCCCTGTTTCGAAGACGCGTAGGGGAGGGGCCAGGACGGGGAGACTGACATGGACTTTACACCAGCGCTGTCCCAGCACAGCATACCGCACCAAACATCCAGTGATTTTGCATAGAAAGCCATTATAGTATGGTGCACTGACGCACCAGTGCCATGTGGGTACCCCGGTGTGGGGAGAGTTTTCTTTTAATAAAAGTATTTTGACTATATTACACTATATAGTTTCCTTTTCATTTATATGTATGGAGCCACATTATTTCCAGCTGGAGGAGTGCAGCAGACACTGAGACTGAGCCCAGGGGTGGCTCCAAAGCGTATTTGCTCTGAGGTGTGCACATTAGCTTAAGGGGGTCACGAAGGAGCACAGGAGCAGGATATCTTCGGCATGATGTTGGATTGTTGTCACAGCTGAACACCACCTGCACACATTGTTTTATTATCACTGCTGGACATTATTTGCACGCACTATTTAGAGTGCCAAAGAGAACTTTTTTTCATTATTTATTAATTTTTTCATTTAAAATAGCAGGATACTTTATATTGAGCACTAAGCACTTTTTATGTTGATTAAGACACTATGTATGGTGTAACAAGCACTATTAAGCACTAATTTATGGTGTAACAAGCACTTGTTTTTTCACATCTTGTTTATTTATTCAACATTCATATTATTTGTATTTAATATTATCGCACTAGTAAGCACAGATTTGGTTATTATTAATTTTGTTTTTGGGGTCACCCAAGCACAGCGCATAACTTGTAAATGAACATAGAGAGTGATCTGTTAATAAAAAGTACTGACAGGTAATCAATTATTACACTAAAGGAGTTTTCACACCCATGGGGTGTTTAATTTGATGCCTAGGAGTCAGCTACATAGGGTTAAAAGAATTGTTCGTGATCCACAACAATGTGAAGTAAGATTAAATTAAATGGAAACCAGGCTTGTCAAGCAAGGTTTTTTAGTTTCATTAGTTAAAAAGGAACGTGTACATTTAGCAGATAATAGGCATCACTATAGAAATGATAGGATAATTCCATTTGTGTCACAGTATCATCCATATTCACTTTGTATCCATAATATCCTTAAGAAACATTGGGGTTTATCCGAATATTAGTGAATTTCAAGCTCCCCCTTATCCTCATATAGAAAAGGAAGAACACTAAGGGATCAATTGGTCAGATCTGACCAATATACCTCTCCTAGCCCATTAGTAACTTTTTTAGTTTCCTGTAATACAGGGTCATACCCATGTCTATTGTGTATACACTGTAACTCCATGATAAAAGGCAAGAGTATATCCCATCCACATAAGGGGTATGATATTAAAATCAAAGGTTATTACACTTGCCAATCGTCATATGTAATATATGAAATAAAATGTCCATGTGGGTTACTTTACATAGGAGAGACCTTTAAGAAAGTTAAAGATAGGATAGCAAGGCACAAATATTCAATCAGAGATAAATTGGTACAGTTGCCTTTAGCGAGACATTTTTTGGAAAAAGGACATTTGATTTCCCAATTAAAATAATAAGTACTGGAGGAAATTAATAAGAATAGGAGGGATGGTAACGGGGAATCCATTCTAAAAAAGCGTGAGGTACATTGGATTAATTTTCTTGATACTATTGACCCTAAGGGGTTGAATACAGATCTGGATTTATATTTGTTTATTTTGGTTTTCATTAATTTGATGTGATAGCCAGACAGTGATACATTGTGTACATGTTTCTTTTTGACAGATTAAACGAGTTGAAGGCTTCTGTTGATATATGGGAGGGTTCTACACTTTGCTAACCATTTCCCTACCTGTGATATAAGGATGTATAAGAAAAGAATCTAATTTGTATTTGATCGATTACTAATCACATAATTGATTCCAAATGTGTAAAATGATGGTATTTAAGCCATATGTGTAACTTTGACTTTAGATATGTGTTTGATCTGAAGAAAGGCGTGAGCTTGTGAGTCCAAAACGTAATGAACCTACAAATCATGTAATGTTTGTTTGAACTTTGGTTCAATAAAGAAATTTTAAATGCAGCAATCCTCTGGCAATCCTTATGCTTTTGCCAAAAAAAGAGCAGGAGAGAATGGACTGTCTTATGAGCAACGTGCGGAAGCATGTGTAAATCATGCTTTAAAAATCACAACTGGGAAAATTTTTTCCCACTACGTGAGAGCTGAACAGGGCCTTACTGTATATCCTTGTCTAAATAAATATGCCATATGCATTTGTTATAGAGTCCATACAAACTAGTTGTACATTTTTGTAAATTTTACTTCAAATAAATCAACTGTTATTTATGTTTAAGCTTACCAGATACATTATAGGTGCAAACGAACTTCGTATCTTTGCATTCACTGCAAAATAAACATAAATTTGTACTTGTTTAAAAGTGTACTGCAAAAAAATTAATTGTAAACAAAACAGGCAAATATTTCTAATGGCTCACCAAACTACACAGTAGTCACAGGAGGGTATTTGATCTCCAGGATTATAGTATTTTCCTGTATTGTCGTAGCATCCACATACTCCTACACATTTCATACTAACTTCCTCAAAAAACGGTTTCTCAGGTGGACATACAGGATAACAACCTAAGGAGAAGTACAAGACAATATTTCATTCTTATCAATCCTGACCTGTGTTTCTGCTAGCAGCCATACATCATAATTCACATGAATACAGGTAAAGTAAATATAATTAGAAATTAATTATTTTTACCACAGTGAGACCGCAGTGATTTTATACCTTTCAAATATTACACTTCTGTTGATGCCTTGCTAAAGAAATTGACCGAGGAGTTAAAGCTGAACTGGTGGGCATGTTACGATACTCACAAAGGACATGACTCCACTTTGTGTGGAACAAATGCCTTAGGTACTACCTTGTAAATTTGGCAGGGGTATGGCAAATGCCAAACCCCCATTTATGTGGACCTAGAAGAATGAAAAGTTAAAATGAAATCCATAAGCACTTTGTTCACCACTTTCTTTCCTTTATACTGGCTTATCAGAATAACAAAAGAATTTAGAGGATGGATGAAAGACACAAATCCTCCCAAGGGAAACCTGGGAATAGGGATGAGCAAATCTGTCTGAGTAGTACAGCCCAGGGTTGGGAGAGTCCTGTTTGAAATTCAGCAAACCTGAACTTAGCAGCAAATGCTATTAAAGTCTAGATTAAGTTAGATTTTTGCATATGACCACCTTTACCTCACCAAACTCCTATGGATGCATTATTGACATGCCTATGTGGACAGGGATTTGATATGGAATAGACTTACACACGAACTGGCCAATTTTGAGTAAGTATAACTAAAAACAAAAAACCCATTTTGAACCAAAGGTCCATTCCAAGGACAGATACTGGATATTCCAGATAAGCTTGGTCCATTTCTTCTAGGAGGTACAGTTGTTGGTCATACTGTCTAAATTATATAATTTTTGAACAATCTATATATCTACCACAGAGCTTGACTGTAATTATCTTCCTGATGAAGCAGATTATTGACTCGTGAAACGTGAAATATGGCACAAATAATGAGAAAAGCAATATATGATATATAATATGTACATGTGATCATGTTTTGTACTACTCCAGATTTTTTAATAGAATCACATTGTTTTTGCATTTGTACAAATACAATTTTGAGATTTTATTCTGCTTGTTTTGGGTACTGTTAAAGTCCTGATTTTTCTAGTTAGGTTTTTTGTATATATCTCTATATAGGATGTGGTACCTGACATGAATAGTGTCTAAAATACTGAAGGTTCCCATATGGGATTCCTCCTTTCCACCCATTTTATATTGTAGCAGAATACATACTGGCCTAAATTTTTTATATTACCACGAAAAGAAAACTCTATTTGTGGGGAAAAAAATTACATCAATTTTATTTGGGTGCAGTGTTGCATGACAACGCAATTGTCAGTTAAAGCAACACAGTGCCGTATCATAAAAAATGGCCTGCTCATGAAGGGGGGGGGGGGATCTTCCAGAGGTCAAGTGGTTAATATTCATTATATTGATTATTTACTTTTAAACATTTGAGTGAACATGTACATTTACCTTCCACTTTGACTGCATCAGATGAACAAACTCCTAATGGGTTCCTACAGGTTTTCATGCAGTGGGGTCCACAGGGTCTATAATGCCACTGACACTCATGTTCATGCTCATTGTAATATTCACAGAATGCAGCTGTAATGATAGAGAACATGGATACACTGTAACTGTAAATGAATATATTAGGTAATTAATTGAACCCTGAAAGCTTTTATCTTGCTATCCAGGGCTTCATTAGAGAGATTTACTCCCACTTCCTGTCCTGCAGACAATGTTTATTTGGCTTGGGTACACTTTAACTGCTTGACGGCGGGGTGACGCGGCTTTCGTTCTGGGATGCCGTCATATGACGGCATCCCAGAATGGCCACTCTCGATCGCAGCCACTCCATGTTGCTAGGACATGGCGCGACCCTGATATCTGGAAAGAGCCGCGGATGCGGCTTTTTAACCATATGATCGACTGTGTCCAATCACAGCCAGTCACATGTAAACAAGGCAGGGCTGACAGAGTGTCAGGAGAGGAGAGCCGATCAGCGGCATTTCCTCTCAGGAGACAGCTAGGAATGTAACCAGGGCACTGATCATCAGTGTCCTGATTACAATAATGTCAAATAGTGTTACAAATCAGAGCCCACCATTGCCCACCAATGCCAGCTATCAGTGCCCATCAGTGGGAGCAATCAGTGCCCACCACTGCCCACAAGTGCCACCAATCAGTGCCAATTAGCGATGCCAGTCAGTGCTGGCAATCAGTGTTGCCCATCAGTGCCACCCATCAATGCCCATTAGTGCCCATCAGTACCGCCTATCCGTGCCGCTTATCATTGCCCACCAGTGCCACATATCAGTGCCCACCAGTGCCGCCTATTAGTGGCCATCAGTGCCACCTATCAGTGCTCATCAGTGCCACCTATCAGTGCTCATCAGTGCCACATATCAGTGACCATAAGTGTGGCATATTAGTGCCTCCTCATCAGTACCGCCTATCCGTGCCGCTTATCATTGCCCACCAGTGCCACATATCAGTGCCCACCAGTGCCGCCTATTAGTGGCCATCAGTGCCACCTATCAGTGCTCATCAGTGCCACCTATCAGTGCTCATCAGTGCCACATATCAGTGCCCATAAGTGTGGCATATTAGTGCCTCCTCATCAGTGCCACCTAATTAGTGCCCATAAGTGCCGCCTCATCAGTGCCTATAAGTGCCACCTCATCAATGCTCACCAGTTTAGCCTATCAGTGCCGCCTCATCAGCGCACATCAGTGAAGGCGAAAAATTACTAAAGTTACAAAATTTACTGGCAGAAAAAAAGTAAAAAACATTTTTCTTTCAAAATTTTTGGTCTTATAAAAAACCCATCAGTGATTAAATACAACCAAAAGAAAGCTCTAGTTGTGTGAAGAAAATGATAAAAAATGTGTTTGGGTACAGTGTAGCATGACCGCGCAACTGTCATTCAAAGTGCGACAGCACCGAAAGCTGAAAAATGGCCTGGGCAGGGGGTGTAAGTGCCTGGTAGGCAAGTGGTTAAAGCAGAATGTAAATTAAAAATGTGGCTTTCCTCTTCCTGCTCTTGAGAAAATGGTGTTCCTTATTAGCTTAGAAGTGA
Source organism: Aquarana catesbeiana (assembly GCF_042186555.1). Classification (NCBI taxonomy): domain Eukaryota; kingdom Metazoa; phylum Chordata; class Amphibia; order Anura; family Ranidae; genus Aquarana; species Aquarana catesbeiana. Next base: position 93,351,817 of record NC_133334.1, on the reverse strand, counting down.
GAGATAAGAGTGACAAAGTGCAAAACGACTGGGATGGAAGAACGGAAGAAAATATTAACCACATGCCGCCCGTCGGCAGAATGGCTCCCCTGTGCGAATCGCCGTAGTGTCAGAAACCATGAAATCAGACCGAGACAGAAGTACAGTTAAATCACACTAGTTTAATAAACAGAACAAACATAGTCAAAACATAGCCAAAGTTCAGCAACCGGAACGGATAGTCAGCTAAGCCAGAAGTCAGGGATCAATGTAGTGGAACAGCAAGCAGGATCTGGAGCCAGAAGGGATGTAAGCAAAGCCAGTCTTTAAACAGGAACGCAGGAGATGTTTCTTGTGATTCTGACCAAGGCAGGGAACCTCTGGACTGGACGGCTTAAGTAGGCAGGACTAACGAGCAGGATATCAACAACAGGTGAGTAACTGTGGAGAGAGATGGGAGCTGGCAATTAGCCGACAGCTGAGCGGCCAGCTCAGAGAAGGAAGGGCTGAGCCCAGCCCTGACAGTACCCACTCCTCAATGACCCCTCCCCCTCGGAGGACCACCAGGCTTGAGGGGAAAATGTCTATGGAAATCATGGAGGAGGACAGGGGCATGTATGTCCAAGGATGAAAGTATATAAAAACAAGAGAGCGCACGCCAGCCCTAGTGTGTTATCGTTTAATAGATGAAGATAAGTGTATAAAAAACAAGGGTTGCACTCACAAACATCCAGCGCTAAATGGCATAAACAGCTCCATAACAGCCTCCTCTCCTGGTCTGTAGGGATCAGTTAGCTCACAGCAACTAGCAGCGTGGTAAAGTATTCCAGTAAGCACCGCCTGCTTGCTTGTAACACACACCGCCCAAAGCACTCGCACGGACCAGCCGGCGCAGCCTGATGTCACTCGTGGCCGGGGAGGGGATGCACAGTGATGCAGCTGACTCCTCTCGTAAGCTTCATGCAATTGCTAGGACAACATGTTTCGGAGGCGTGGCCTCCTTCTGCAGGTAACGCCCTCATCTCCTCTAGTGATAATAGATATATGCTTAAACCCCCCTCCGTCTTGTAGATACCTCTTGCTGTGTACTCCGTGCTCCTGGTCTGTTATGATGCCATTGGTTCATAGATAGGAGAGCGGGGGGTTTGAGCATATATTATCTCTAGAGAAGATGAGGGCGTTATAATATATATAATATATATATCATATAATATAATTATTCTATTCTGTTCTATTGTTTTTCTAGTCTATTCTTTTCTACTCTATTCTAATCTTTTCTATTCAAATTCAAATTCATTTTATACGAAATTTGAATTTTGGAAGATGGTTTATATATATATATATATATATATATATATATATATATATAATATTTGTTTCTATTCTGTTCTATTGTTTTTCTATTATTTTCTATTCTAATCTAATCTTTTCTATTTGAATTCAAATTCATTCTATACGAAATTCGAATTTTGGAAAATAGTTATCTAGAAATAGAATGAAATCGAATCCTAATGCCCCGTACACACGATCGGACATTGATCGGACATTCCGACAACAAAATCCATGGATTTTTTCCGACGGATGTTGGCTCAAACTTGTTTTGTGTACACACGGTCGCACAAAGTTGTCGGAATTTCCGATCGCCAAGAACGCGGTGACGTACACCACGTACGACGAGACTAGAAAAGGCCAGTTCAGAGCCAAGCGTGGCACCCGTTGGGCTCCTTTTGCTAATCTCGTGTTAGTAAAAGTTTGGTGAGAGATGATTCGCGCTTTTTCAGGCTCTTGGTTTTCAGATAGTTTTCTGCTGTTCAGTTTGTGCTTGTGGGTTTGTATCTGCTCTTCAGTGCGTGCAGCGAGTACCATTGACTTGTCATTGTGTTCTTGTTCATTCGTTAATGTTTTTCAGGTCACTCTTCACAGGCCTTGCTGTTCTTCAGTGCATTCTGTTACTTCGTTCTGAGCAGCCGACCGTTTTCTAGCCATGTTGTGTATACGTACTCCTCATAGAGTTCGTGCTGTGCAGGGGCTTGGTGTTGGGGTCCTTACCTTGACACAAGTCCAGTCCATGAACAGGGTGGGGAGGAGTTCGTGGACCAAGAATTGGCTGCTTCAGCGTGACCAGTTCTGTCATATGCCTTTGCTCCGTGAGATCCGTGAGAATAATCCTGATGATTTCAGGAACTTTCTCCGGATGACGGACCCCGTATTTCACGTTTGTTGGCTTTGTTGACCCCTTATATTAGCAGGCAGGATACCTGCATGAGGCAAGCAATCACTCCGGTGCAGAGGCTGGTCGCCACTAGGGATGAGCTTCGAGTTCGAGTCGAACTCATGTTCGACTCGAACATTGGCTGTTCGCAAGTTCACCGAACAGCGAACAATTTGGGGTGTTCGCGGCAAATTCGAATGCCGCGGAACACCCTTTAAAAGTCTATAGGAGAAATCAAAAGTGCTAATTTTAAAGGCTAATATGCAAGTTATTGTCATAAAAAGTGTTTGGGGACCTGGGTCCTGCCCCAGGGGACATGGATCAATGCAAAAAAAAGTTTTAAAAACGGCCGTTTTTTCAGGAGCAGTGATTTTAATAATGCTTAAAGTCAATCAATAAAAGTGTAATATCCCTTTAAATTTCGTACCTGGGGGGTGTCTATAGTATGCCTGTAAAGGGGCGCATGTTTCCTGTGTTTAGAACAGTCTGACAGCAAAATGACATTTTGAAGGAAAAAACTCATTTAAAACTACCCGCGGCTATTGCATTGCCGACAATACACATAGAAGTTCATTGATAAAAACGGCATGGGAATTCCCCAAAGGGGAACCCCGAACCAAAATTAAAAAAAAAAAATGACGTGGGAGTCCCCCTAAATTCCATACCAGGCCCTTCAGGTCTGGTATGCATATTAAGGGGAACCCCGGCCAAAATTAAAAAAAAAAAATGACGTGGGGTTCCCCCTAAATTCCATACCAGACCCTTCAGGTCTGGTATGGATTTTAAGGGGAACCCCGCGCCAAAAAAAAAAAAAAAAAACGGCGTGGGGTCCCCCCAAAAATCCATACCAGACCCTTATCCGAGCACGCAACCTGGCAGGCCGCAGGAAAAGAGGGGGGGACGAGAGTGCGGCCCCCCCTCCCTCCTGAACCGTACCAGGCCACATGCCCTCAACATTGGGAGGGTGCTTTGCGGTAGCCCCCCAAAACACCTTGTCCCCATGTTGATGAGGACAAGGGCCTCATCCCCACAACCCTGGCCGGTGGTTGTGGGGGTCTGCGGGCGGGGGGCTTATCGGAATCTGGAAGCCCCCTTTAACAAGGTGACCCCCAGATCCCGGCCCCCCCCCTGTGTGAAATGGTAAGGGGGTACATAAGTACCCCTACCATTTCACGAAAAAAGTGTCAAAAATGTTAAAAATGACAAGAGACAGTTTTTGACAATTCCTTTATTTAAATGCTTCTTCTTTCTTCTATCTTCCTTCATCTTCTGGTTCTTCTGGTTCTTCTGGCTCTTCTGGTTCTTCCTCCGGCATTCTCGTCCAGCATCTCCTCCGCGGCGTCTTCTATCTTCTTCTCCTCGGGCCGCTCCGCACCCATGGCATGGGGGGGAGGCTCCCGCTCTTCTCTTCTTCTTTTCTTCTCTTCTTCTCTTCTTAATTTTCTTCTCCGGGCCGCTCCGCAATCCATGCTGGCATGGAGGGAGGCTCCCGCTGTGTGACGGCGCTCCTCGTCTGACAGTTCTTAAATAACGGGGGGGGGGCGGGGCCACCCGGTGACCCCGCCCCCCTCTGACGCACGGTGACTTGACGGGACTTCCCTGTGACGTCACGGGGAATGCCACAGGGAAGTCCCGTCAAGTCACCGTGCGTCAGAGGGGGGGCGGGGTCACCGGGTGGCCCCGCCCCCCCGTTATTCAAGAACTGTCAGACGAGGAGCGCCGTCACACAGCGGGAGCCTCCCTCCATGCCAGCATGGATTGCGGAGCGGCCCGGAGAAGAAAATGAAGAAGAGAAGAAGAGAAGAGCGGGAGCCTCCCCCCCATGCCATGGGTGCGGAGCGGCCCGAGGAGAAGAAGATAGAAGACGCCGCGGAGGAGATGCTGGACGAGAACGCCGGAGGAAGAACCAGAAGAGCCAGAAGAACCAGAAGAACCAGAAGATGAAGGAAGATAGAAGAAAGAAGAAGTATTTAAATAAAGGAATTGTCAAAAACTGTCTCTTGTCATTTTTAACATTTTTGACACTTTTTTCGTGAAATGGTAGGGGTACTTATGTACCCCCTTACCATTTCACACAGGGGGGGGCCGGGATCTGGGGGTCACCTTGTTAAAGGGGGCTTCCAGATTCCGATAAGCCCCCCGCCCGCAGACCCCCACAACCACCGGCCAGGGTTGTGGGGATGAGGCCCTTGTCCTCATCAACATGGGGACAAGGTGTTTTGGGGGGCTACCCCAAAGCACCCTCCCAATGTTGAGGGCATGTGGCCTGGTACGGTTCAGGAGGGAGGGGGGGCCGCACTCTCGTCCCCCCCTCTTTTCCTGCGGCCTGCCAGGTTGCGTGCTCGGATAAGGGTCTGGTATGGATTTTTGGGGGGACCCCACGCCGTTTTTTTTTTTTTTTTTTGGCGCGGGGTTCCCCTTAAAATCCATACCAGACCTGAAGGGTCTGGTATGGAATTTAGGGGGAACCCCACGTCATTTTTTTTTTTAAATTTTGGCCGGGGTTCCCCTTAATATCCATACCAGACCTGAAGGGCCTGGTATGGAATTTAGGAGGACTCCCACGTCATTTTTTTTTTTTAATTTTGGTTCGGGGTTCCCCTTTGGGGAATTCCCATGCCGTTTTTATCAATGAACTTCTATGTGTATTGTCGGCAATGCAATAGCCGCGGGTAGTTTTAAATGAGTTTTTTCCTTCAAAATGTCATTTTGCTGTCAGACTGTTCTAAACACAGGAAACATGCGCCCCTTTACAGGCATACTATAGACACCCCCCAGGTACGAAATTTAAAGGGATATTACACTTTTATTGTTTGACTTTAAGCATTATTAAAATCACTGCTCCTGAAAAAACGTCCGTTTTTAAAACTTTTTTTTGCATTGATCCATGTCCCCTGGGGCAGGACCCAGGTCCCCAAACACTTTTTATGACAATAACTTGCATATAAGCCTTTAAAATTAGCACTTTTGATTATTCATGTTCGTGTCCCATAGACTTTAACGGTGTTCGCATGTTCGAACGAACTTTTTTCCTGTTCGCATGTTCTGGTGCGAACCGAACAGGGGGGTGTTCGGCTCATCCCTAGTCGCCACCCTGCGGTACTTGGTGATGGGGAGAAGCCTGCAGGACTTGAAGTTCTCGACAGGCATCTCCCCCCAGGCTCTAGGGATCATTATGCCAGAGACCTGTTCTGCCATCATCCAGGACCTGCAGAAGGAGTATATTAAGGTAAGATTTTTATCCTTTAATATCACATTTTATTGTATTTAATGTTTGATAATATATTGTATTTCTTTCCTCATTCCCTAATTACCATGATTGGAATATGCTGTGAATGTCCCCTTTGTCCTCATGCATGCTTGATATTTTTGTAATTATTTTTGTTGTCCTTCATACATATTTGCCTTCACTTACCTCCCCAGCATGGTCTCCTGGCCCTATATTCACCTCATGTAGTCACTTAACAATGTATTTTATCAGCTCCATAGTAGTGCTTTACCCCAAACATCCCTAAAATGTTTTGAAATGTGATTTGTGCTTTAAATTCAGGCAGAGTGCCAGAGGCTTTTTTTTGGGGGTCCCCAAATCATTTGGAACCCTCCCTTACCCCAACTGCTAAGTCAGCTGATACCAATTCTCTATCTATCCTCAATCATCTATCAACTGACTTTGCCAAACCCATACACACTATACCCATCTTTTTTGTGGTCAGATGTATGGATGAATTCCCCAAAGCATGTAGTGCAAGGGCCTGCCTGTAATCTTTCAAATAGTAATGTTTAAAGTTTTTGTATCCTATTATTATCTGGATAGGTAATAGCAGAATGTCCAAATGTGCTCAAATGTGTACAGTGTGTATTTATATCTTTGTATTATGACACTTCTTACCTGTCCAGTGGGCTGCCAATAGTGTAACTAAGGAGGGGCTGTTCTAAGTAATACCCATTATTTAGGCATTCATCTCTCAATGAAGTGGAGAGCGTTACCTGTCCAAGAGTTCCCCCCTATAATGTTAGAAATGGCCCATGAGGGGGGGAGGGGGAATATGATCGGTGTACCTTATACTTTGGTCTTTAAAAATTCCCATAAATAAATGTTATCTTGATGTTGGCCAAGAATGTTTGTGTCTAATCTGCTTTCCATGTTTATGTGCAAAAACACTAATTTTTTTTTGTTTTACTCCACAGTTTCCTTCCACGCCACAGGAATGGCAGACTGTGGCCTCCCACTTTGCCCAGCTGTGGGCCTTTCCTAACTGCGTAGGGGCAATTGATGAGAAACACGTCCACATCGTCCCACCACCCAACTCGTGGTCGTACTATTATAATTATAAGGGGTTCAATAGTATTGTGATGTTGGCGGTGGTGTCGGCTACTTATGAATTTCTGTATGTGGACGTGGGAAAAAATGGCCGGATGTCCGATGGAGTCATCACCCAGACGGAGTTCTTCAGGCGTCTCCAGATTGGCAGCTTGGACTTGCCACCTCCAGAAGACAATGTGGAAGGACTCCCATTCGTTTTCGTTGTGGATGAAGCCTTTGTGCTGGGGGACCATCTTATGCGGCCATTCCCGATGAGGACCCTCACCCCGGGCCAGAGGGTTTTTAATTACTGGCTAGCCAGAGCCAGAAGAGTGGTGGAGAACACGTTTGGAATCATGGCCAGCCGGTTCCGCCTATTTCTTACACCCATACATATGGCGGAGTATAAACTGAATCATATTATCCTGGCGTGCTGTGTTCTACACAACTTTTTATGGAAACATTCTGCCAAATATGCTAGCTCAGTTGGGCCTGAGGCCGGAATTCAAAATGAACCAACCCTGACGGCGCTTGAAAGTGGCCGTCCTGGCTTGCCCTCCCTGAGTGCCCGTGATGTCCGGCTAAGATACCTTGAATTCTTTGCGGGTAGGGGGGCTATCAGTATGCCAGACAATGTGTGAAACCTTTTTCAAATCAAAAAAAATTAAGCAAATCTTTGGTGACATTTACTGCTTGTGTTTGTTTTAGCTGACCCTGACAGAAATGTGTTGAGTCCTAAAAATGGTGTGATTGTGTAACCTTACAAAGCACTTTTGGGTGTTATTTACTAAAGGCAAAGACGCTTTGCACTACAAGTGCAGTTGAAACTGCACTTGTAGTGCAAAGTGGATTTGCCCTTAGGAAATAACCCCCATTGTCACAGAAAGCAGTAATTAGAGCACCACAAAAGTGTTGGAGCGTTGAGACAATAATCCACATATTCTTGATTAAAAATCTTTTTAATACCTGCACAATCACATGTGCATTTAGAAAAGGTTTTTAAAACAAACCAACATGTTTGTTGTATAACATTTTTTGGGGTTGCATTAGAAAAAGTAGAAATGTCCATTTAAGATAAAACAAGCATGTTTAAAACCAACAAGAAAGACACAAATCTTGAACTTACAAAGTTCACATTTGGTAGAACTTGAAGGCAATATCAGACATGAGTATTTAGAAACTGTGTTTGATATTGCGTTCAGATGGGGTGAAGTCACCCCCGGAAAAGCCAAATTTTGAAGATGCACACAAATAGCCGAATGTCAACATGTGCTACCTACCATCATGGGGGATCAAGGGACGTGTTTTGGGGGAGCAACCCCTTCCTCTTAGCTACTTTATTATTGAGGAAGGGGTTGCACCCCCAAAACGCATCCATTGATCTCCCGTGATGGCAGATAGCACATGTTGACACACTGTGTGCATCTTCAAAATTTGGCTTTTCTACTATTTGACAAAAAATGTTAAAATTGTAGCACACCATAAAACAAAGGGATTTCAAAGGGGTTTTAAACTCTCCCCAAAACATCAATGATGTTCTTATTTTTTTGAAGAACATCATTGATGTTTTTCTTGATGTTTTCCAAGTCCCTATTACACCCCATGATCTCCCCAATCAGGATCTGTGCACTTTCCGAGGTGAAAGGATCTGGATCCACAAACATCACGATCACCTAAAAAGATAGAAACCAAAAAAAAACTTGTATTATAAATATGCTGGCATCCATCTCTTACCCGAGCCTGTGGTCGTAGACACTCACATGTTGTGCTGCCAATTTCCACCATGTCTTCCTCCTCCTGCTCTTCTTGTCTTGGTTGGATTTCCCCTTCTTCCAGAGGTGGGGGTCTCTGGTCTCCTCGGATGAGGGGTGTCCTCCGAGTCTTTTCTCCCCTATGTAAAAAAAAAATTGTATACTTAGTACACAGATATTTGAGGGAAGAACTATAAATATGAAACATTGCTTGGAAGTGGGGTACAATTGTCTATTTTGGCTGAGTTCCAAGATGTAGAATTTTTAGTGTCCTTTGTCAAGCTTCAATACTTTACCTGTTTTGTACAAGCTTCACAGATGGAGACACCCCTATAGTATACACTGGAGCACCTGTGTGGGCCCCCTAATAAAAAGGGTGTTCTTGTGTCCCACACTAGTGCTCCAGCGTCCAGATGTCTAAACAGCTGCTGAGTGTCCTCTCCTTACACAGAATCTAATTTGCATTTCATTCTATTAACAAACCCATCTCCACAACCAAATTATTTTCAGACAAGTAGGCCCTAAAAAATGTAGGCAAATGCATATGGCCAGAACAATGGTGTTTTATAGGCCGAAAGAAAAATGTTTGATACGAACGAATAATGTGCCCATGAACATGAAAGTTGACATTTTAAACTGGATAACAGTTAAGAAAAGCACATGGAGCAGCACGAACGTAATAAACATAAAGAATAGGAACACAGCACAACTACTTACTTTTTTGCAGCACTCTCCAGATCTTTCTGTACTGCTCGTGCTCTCTTAATTTTAGGTCCGACCACCGCTTCCTGAGCTGATCTTTCGATCGTCGTACACCGAAATTCCGGTGCAGACTTTTGACCACTTTCGCCATGATCTTGGCCTTACGGACATTGGAGTTGGGGTAAGGTCCATACTTTCCATCATAGTCAGCCCTCTTCATTATGTCGACCATCTCCAACATCTCCCCAAAGGACATATTTGATGCCTTATATCATCTCCTTCTGGATCGGGACGTTTCAGGCTCCGGGCTTTCCTCCTCCTCGTTGGTGTAAATATCAGACACCTGCTCTGACTCCGCCATGTGCTCTTCCCCACTGCGCCGTACGAGAAGGGGCGGGGAATAGACTAGAAAGAACGTCAGGGGCGGGCGGAGTTTCACGCATGCGCAGTGTCTATAAAGCATAATACGCGTTCGTAGTACGTACGATCTGTGAGCGAAGGAAGGAGTAACGGAGGCGCCGATCGTGATAACGAAGGTAAGATTTAACATTGGGCCTATACTGCTTCTAGATTGAGGCCTGTATTTGCACAAGTTTAGAAGACTTTAGGCTGACATTAGGGTTTGTCTTGTGTTGTGTCTTGCAGTGAAAATGGATATCTTGAAAGATAAGGACTTTATGGCAATCTTCATTGATATGTTCTGGGAGCTGCCCTGTCTATGGTAGATAAACCATCCTGAATATAGGAACCAAACAAAGAGGAAGGCAGCGCTGGATAATTTGTTGGAATTTGTGAAGACGGTGATCCCCAAGGCAGACATCACCTATTTGAAGATCGTAATTGGTGGCCTGAGGATCACTTATCTAAGGGAGCACAAGAAAGTCCAGGATTCCCAGAGATCAGGAGCTGCTGATGACATTTATGTACCCAGGCTGTGGTACTATGGCAGACTGCATTTTCTGGCAGGTCAGACTGAACCCAGGCCAGCACTCTCCAGTCTTCCTTCCATGCTTCCTTCCCCCCCAGCTGAGGCTTCTGAAGCCCAACCTGGGCGTTCCAGGCAGCAACATGTGGAGGAGCCCAGCTTGAGCCAGGTATAGCATTCCTCTAAATATTTCTGTTTGTCCCATCAGTGATGTTAACTAGATGTTAGTTTGGAGTACAAATTTATGATTGTGATTGATGATGCAAAAACTACAACCATGTCCCTTTTTCATACACAGGGAAGTCTCAGCCAGGAGGTGGCCGGACCAAGCAGGATGCCTGATATCCAGGTCCCTCCCCTCCACCTTCAAAGACAAAGTGGCAGGAAGATGAGTAACCTGGAGGAGACTGCCATAGGCCTCTTTTGGAAGGCTACAGAGGCCCTGAGAAGCCCACACAGTGTGGAGGAGGACTTTGCTGGCCTAACTGCCTGCAAAATGCTGCAGATGGAGGAGGAGGGCCAACGACTTCTGTGTGAGTCCTTAATTTTGGAAGCGCTCAATAAGGGGTTGAAGGACCAAATAACATGTGCTACCCACATTTGTAACCTCACACATAGTCCTCCTCCTCAAGGTCCTACTACTTCTCCTCCTCCTCCTCCACCTCCAGGTCCTACTCCTCCTCCTCCAGGTTCTACTCCTCCTCCTGCCACATCTCCAACACCAGAGCCACAGCCGGGAAGGAAGCGTGGAGCCGTGAAAGAAGACCAGAGAGTGATGACCTGGGTCCAGTCTGGACTGGCAAAAGATGCAGCCTCTTGTAGTACCACAGCCTGGGGACACAGATGTCATCTGCTGCTTTTCGGATCTCTGGGACTTCTGGACCACACTGCACTCCCTTAGATATGGACTCCTCTGGCCACCAATTTTGCAGAAAAAGAATTGATGTCTGCCCTGGGGGTCCAAGGCTTCGCCAATTTCTAATGTGTTTCTCCAGCGTTGCCTCCCTATTGGTTTGGTTCTGATCCCTTAATAAAGGATTTTTGGTTTCAATTGTACTCGCCTATGTGTGTTTTCCTTAAAAAAGGACAGTTTGTTTGTGAGGATTCAGGTACATTTCAAAAATACAATGTGAAATTAACAAGGGACACCAACACCAACACCAAGCAACCTTCTTGAGATTAAATAATACAAGATAATAATCGTGTTGTGGTAACTTGACACACAAAACACACACAAAAATATTATGGAGTAAAACTAAAAATAAAATAAAACAAAGATCAGCCTTGAAAAAAATACAAACCCAAAAAAAAAAAAACAGCCTTGAAAAAAAAAAAAATAAATAAAACAACAAAAAAGAAATTTTGTCAGATGTGACAAATCCAAATATATTGAGGAAATCACAATAAATAATAAAGAAAGAAGTTTGTGAGAAGTCTGTGTGAATATGAGCAGCAAAACTACTTCATTCTTCTCACATTATAAAGAAGAAGAGAGTGCTCTGTATTAAACCATTTTTTACATTGCAGCGTGACGAAAGTGCTGGATCCATTGCGAACGCTAATTTTACCAGACCGAGCTGTTTCGTCTCGGAATTTCTTCTGAGCATGCGTGGCACTTTGTGCTTCGGAACTGGCCACACACGGTCGGAATTGACGCGATCGGATTTTGTTGTCGGAAAATTTTATAGCCTGCTCTCAAACTTTGTGTGTCGGAAAATCCGATGGAAAATGTCCGATGGAGCCCACACACGGACGGAATGTCCGACAACACGCTCCGATCGGATATTTTCCATCGGAAAATCCGACACGGGGCATAATGGAAAAGACTAGAACAGAATGGAAAAAATTTTATATATATATATATATATATATATATATATATATATATATATATATATAAAACCATCTTCTGAAATTGGAATTTGGTACAGAATGAATTCGAATAGATAAAATTAGAATAGAATAGAAAATAATATAAAAGAATAGCATAGAAAAACAATAGAACAGCATAGAAAAAAATATAATATATTCCATTCTAATCTTTTCTATTCGAATTTGAATTCGTTCAGTACCAAATTCCAATTTCGGAAGATGGATCTTTTCTATTAGAATTCTATTTAATTCTATTTCTATATAACCATTTTCCCGAAATTCGAATTTCGTATAGAATGAATTTGCATTCAAATAGAAAAGATCAGAATAAAATAGAAAATAATAGAAAAGAATAGCATAGAAAAACAATAGACCAGCATAGAAAAAATATTATATATATATATATATTTTATTTTATTCTGTTCTGTTGTTTTTCTAGTCTATTCTTTTCTATTATTTTCTATTCTAATCTTTTCTATTCAAATTCAAATTCATTCTATACGAAATTCGAATTTCAGAAGCCATCTTCCGAAATTCGAATTTCGTATAGAATGAATTCAAATTCGAACAGAAAAGTTTAGAATAGAATAGAAAAGAATAGCATAGAAAAACAATGGAACAGAATAGAAAAAAATATATACCTGTATAACATCTTCCGAAATTCGAATTTCATATAGACTGAAATCAAATTTGAACAAAAAAGATTAGAATAGAATAGAAAATAATAGAAAAGAAGGATAGCATAGAAAAACAATAGAACAGAATAGAAAAAAATATAATATACATATACATATATATATATATATATATATATATATTTTATTCTATTCTGTTCTATTGTTTTTCTATGCTATTCTTTTCTATTCTATTCTAAACTTTTCTATTCAAATTTGAATTCATTCTATACGTAATTTTGAATTTCGGAAGATCGCTTCTGAAATTCGAATTTCGTATATAATAAATTTGAATTTGAATAGAAAAGATTAGAATAGAAAATAGAATAGACTAGAAAAACAATAGAACAGAACAGAATAAAATATACCGTATATACTCGAGTATAAGTCGAGATTTTCAGCCCTTTTTTTGGGGCTGAAAGTGCCCCCCTCGACTTATACTTGAGTCACCGCCGTCTGCCTACATGATCAGCGTGTCATGCAGGCAGACGGTGGCCAGCGTGTGCGATTACTATTCGGCGGCCAATTACTGTTCAAAAGCCGCGCCTCCTCCTCGTCCATGGTATGAGGATGAGAGAATGTCCGTGATAGGCTGAGTGCTGACTGCTGGGAAATGGAGTTTTCTGCCTATCACGGACGAGGAGGAGGTGCGACTTTTGAACAGTGAATGGCCGCCGAATAGTAATAGCACACGCTGATCAGTGCAGAGCGGCACACGGAGGCATGCACAGGACACAGGTAGGATGCACACAGACACATGCACACAGACACATGCACACATACACAGGACACATACACAGGACACAGGTACATATACACATGACACATGCACATATACACAGGACACATGCACATATACACAGGACACATGCACATATACACAGGACACATGACACATGCACATATACTCAGGACACATGACACATGCACTTATACACAGGACACATGACACATGCACATATACACAGGACACATGACACATGCACATATGCACAGGACACATGCACAGGACACAGGGAGGTATACAGCTGCAGATAGGCATTTCTAACCCTCTTTTTCCACTTACAGTAGCTGCTGAATTTCTCACCCTCATCTTATACTAATAATAATACATATATATAATATATATTAGATTTTATTCTATTCTATTCTATTGTTTTTTAGTCTATTCTTTTCTATTCAAATTCATTTTAAACAATATATATATATATATATATATATATATATATATATATATATATATATATATATATATATATATATATATATATATATATATATAGTATTTTGTTCTATTGTTTTTCTATTATTTTCTATTCCATTCTAATCTTTTCTATTTGAATTTGAATTCATTCTATACGAAATTTGAATTTCGAAAAATGGTTATATAGAAATAGAATGAAATTGAATTCTGTTAGAACAGACTAGAATAGAAAAAACAATAGAACAGAATAGAAAAAAATATTATATAATATATATATATAGAATTGAATAGAAAAGACTAGAATAGAATATATTATATTTTTTTTCTATTCTGTTCTATTGTTTTTCTATGCTATTCTTTTATATTATTTTCTATTCCGTTCCAATGTTTTCTATTGGAATTTGATTTCTTTCTATACGAATTTCGCAAATTGGTTATATATAGTTTACTTTTTCAAATTTGGTTAAATTTTTTTCAAATGCGGTAGAATTTTATCGAATTTGATAGTTTTTTTTGAATGCGGTAGAATTTTTTTCGAATTTGATAGTTTTTTTTTTTTTAGAATTCGAATAGGAAACTAAACAAATCCCGAAAACAAATGTAACGAATGCAACAAATTTAACTAAACGAATTTAGTTAAATATCGAATCGAAATGAAACAAAACTAAACAAATGTTTTCATCCTGCACATGTCTAATATATATAGGAGTGGTGAGAGTGGGCATCCTTGTCGTGTTCCATTGAACATCTCAAACACCGGTGACAGTCTCTCATTGACCTTCACCATTGCTGTTGGCCCGTTGTATAGATTTTTAATCCACTTCATAATTTTTGGTCCCAGTCCCAGATGTCGCAGCGTAGCCATCATGAATCCCCAGTCTACCCTGTCAAATGCTTTTTCTGCATCTATTGACAGGAGTAGAGCTGGGGATCCACTGGATTTCCCCTTGCGTAGCATAAATATTGTTTATATGCTGTTGTCCCTTCCTTCTCTACCCAGAACAAATCCAGTCTGATTGGGATTTATCCAAAGTGGTATTTGTTTTTTTAATCTTGTGGCTAAATTTTTGCATAGATTTTTGTATCAGAATTTAATAAAGCAATAGGCCTATAGCTCAAGCAATTGGTTTTGTCTTTTCCCTCTTTAGGTATAATTGTAATGTGTGCTATTAGTGACTCTCGTCTCACTACTTCTTCTTCTTCTTCTTCTTCTCCTACCTTATTCAGGTACAGTGGGGCAAAAAAGTATTTAGTCAGCGACCAATTGTGCAAGTTCTCCCACTTAAAGAGATGAGAGAGGCCTGTAATTGTCATCATAAAATTACCTCAACTACGAGAGACAAAATGTGGAAACAAATCCAGACAATCACATTGTCTGATTTTTGAAAGAATTTATTTGCAAATTATGGTGGAAAATAAGTATTTGGTCAATTCAAAAGTTCATCTCAATACTTTGTAATATATATACTTTGTTGGCAATGACAGAGGTCAAACTTTTTCTGTACGTCTTCACAAGGTTGTCACACACTGTTGCTGGAATGTTGGCCCATTCCTCCATGCAGATCTCCTCTAGAGCAGTGATGTTTTGTGGCTGTCCCCGGGCAACACAGATTTCAACTCCCTCCAAAGGTTTTCTATGGGGTTGAGATCTGGAGACTGGCTAGGCCACTCCAGGACCTTGAAATGCTTCTTACGAAGCCACTCCTTCTTTGCCTGGGCGGTGTGTTTGGGATCATTGTCATGCTGAAAGACCCAGCCACGTTTCATCTTCAATGCCCTTGCTGATGGGAGGAGGTTTGTACTCAAAATCTCACGATACATGGCCCCATTCATTCTTTCATGTACATGGATCAGTCGTCCTGTTCCCTTTGCAGAGAAACAGCCCCAAAGCATGATGTTGCCACCCCTATGCTTCACAGTAGGTATGGTGTTCTTTGGTTGCAACTCAGCATTCTCTCTCCTCCAAACAAGACGAGTTGTGTTTCTACCAAACAGTTCTACTTTGGTTTCATCTGACCATATGACATTCTCCCAGTCCTCTTCTGGATCATCCAAATGCTCTCTAGCAAACCTCAGACGGGCCCGTACTGGCTTAAGCAGGGGGACACGTCTGGCACTGCAGGATCTGAGTCCCTGGCGGCGTAGTGTGTTACTGATGGTAGCCTTTGTTACGTTGGTCCCAGCTCTCTGCAGGTCATTTACTAGCTCCCCCCGTGTGGTTCTGGGATTTTTGCTCACCGTTCTTGTGATCATTTTGACCCCACGGAGTGAGATCTTGCGTGGAGCCCCAGATCGAGGGAGATTATCAGTGGTCTTGTATGTCTTCCATTTTCTAATTATTGCTCCCACAGTTGATTTCTTCACACCAAGCTGATTGCCTATTGCAGATTCAGTCTTCCCAGCCTGGTGCAGGTCTACAATTTTGTTTCTGGTGTCGTTTGAAAGCTCTTTGGTCTTCACCATAGTGGAGTTTGGAGTGTGACTGTTTGAGGTTGTGGACAGGTGTCTTTTATACTGAAAACAAGTTCAAACAGGTGCCATTAATACAGGTAATGAGTGGAGGACAGAGGAGCCTCTTAAAGAAGAAGATACAGGTCTGTGAGAGCCAGAAATCTTGCTTGTTTGTAGGTGACCAAATACTTATTTTCCACCATAATTTGCAAATAAATTCTTTCAAAAATCAGACAATGCGATTGTCTGGATTTGTTTCCACATTTTGTCTCTCATAGTTGAGGTATACTTATGATGACAATTACAGGCCTCTCTCATCTTTTTAAGTGGGAGAACTTGCACAATTGGTGGCTGACTAAATACTTTTTTTGCCCCACTGTATTCACATAACTTTGGGGTCAGTTGTTCTTGAAATTTTTTGTAGTATTTGATCGTAAAACCGTCTGGCCCTGGGCTTTTTCCTGATGGGGTTTCTTTCAAAGCCGATTTGATTTCATCTTGTGTTATCCCTTTTTCCAGCTCTTTTAATTGCTCAAGTTGGATTTTTGGTAATTTAGCCTTTTTTAAGTAAATTTGTTTCTTCTTTTTTCTTATTTCTTCTTCTTGTTGTGACTCCTGCTTTTTTATTGCATATAATGCACTGTAATATTGTTGAAAGGCTATTGCAATATCTGATGTCTTGTTTATTAGTTCTCCTTTCTCATTTTTTTATCTTCTCCATATAATTTAAGGACTTCTTTTTTCTTACAATATTTGCAAGGTATCTTCCTGGCTTGTTACCCCACTTAAATCTCTCCTGTGATACCCTCTTAAACTCTCTCCTCTCTTCCTGTTCCATCAGGTCTTTTAATTAATCTCTTTTTAGGATAAGGGTCCGATGTATTTCCTTTTCAGCTTGCCTTTGCTCCAGTTTGTGCATTTCTTTTATAGTTCTCATCATGTTTTTTCCTCTTTCCTTCTTTTTTCCTGCCCCAACAGATATCAATTTACCCCTGAGGACAGTCTTATATGCCTCCCAAATGGTTGCTTTTGATAGTTCTGGGGTTTCATTCTCCAGGAAGTATTTTTCGATCTCTTCTATTATGTTTTTTCAGTTTCACTGTCCTCTATTAAGTCTTCGTTTATTCTCCATGTACCTTTCCCGAGGGACTCCCCATGGAGTTTCATCTTCAACATCAATGGTCTGAAACTGTTGTTATTCCTATTGTTGTTTCTAATACTCCCTCTAAACATCTATGTTCCACCATAATATAGTCCAGCCTAGAGTACGTCCCATGTACAAATGAATAAAATGTATAATCCTTTGTACTCGGGTGTTGAATTCTCCATGGATCTACTAGTTGATGTTTGTATAATTTTTTTTTTAATCTTCCTTAGTTGCTTTGTTTCTCTATCTGTTGAAGCTGAATTGCTGTCTAATCTGTGGCCCATGGAAAAGTTGTAGTCTCACGCCAGTGTTAGTTTACCTTGTTTAAATTCCATTAGATCTTTTAATATTCCCTCCAGATATTTTTTGGGGTTTATCTTGCAACAGTATATATTAGCAAGCGTATGCTTCGTACCTTGTATAGACCCTATAAGGAAGGGGAAACGTCCTTCTGGGTTGACTTTTCTCTTTTTTATTACAAAACGAATATTTTTCCCAAATCCAGTTGCGACTCCTTTTGCTCTTCTAATTGGCGAATCTCAATAAAACCACATTTGGATATTTCTTGAGTGTAGTTTGGTATTTGAATCTTGGGTGATATATGTCTCCTGGAGAAATATGATTCAAGCTATATTTCTTTCTAATTCTTGTAAGATTACAGTCATGGCCAAAATTGTTGGCACCCCAGAAATTTTTCCAGAAAATCAAGTATGTCTCACAGAAAAGTATTGCAGTAACACATGTTTTGCTATACACATGTTTATTCCCTTTGTGTGTATTGGAACAAAACAAAAAA
This sequence comes from Aquarana catesbeiana, assembly GCF_042186555.1. Classification (NCBI taxonomy): domain Eukaryota; kingdom Metazoa; phylum Chordata; class Amphibia; order Anura; family Ranidae; genus Aquarana; species Aquarana catesbeiana. Next base: position 93,333,801 of record NC_133334.1, on the reverse strand, counting down.
AGGGAGGAAAAAAAGCAAATTGAACATAATGTCACACAAAACTCCAAAAATGGGCAGTTCAAAATTCTTGGCACCCTTTCAAAATTGTGGATAAATAGGATTGTTTCAAGCATGTGATGCTCCTTTAAACTCACCTGGGGCAAGTAACAGGTGTGGGCAATATAAAAATCACACTGGAAGCAGATAAAAAGGAGAGACGTTCACTTAGTCTTTGCATTGTGTGTCTGTGTGTGCCACACTAAGCATGGACAACAGAAAGAGGAGAAGATAACTGTCTGAGGACTTGAGAACCAAAATTGTGGAAAAATATCAACAATCTCAAAGTTACAAGTCCATTTCCAGAGATCTAGATTTGCTTTTGTCCACAGTGCGCAACATTATCAAGAAGTTTGCAACCCATGGCACTGTAGCTAATTTCTCTGGGCGTGGACGGAAGAGAAAAATTGATGAAAGGTTGCAACGCAGGATAGTCCGGATGGTGGATAAGCAGCCCCAAACAAGTTCCAAAGAAATTCAAGCTGTCCTGCAGGCTCAGGGAGCATCAGTGTCAGCGTGAACTATCCGTTGACATTTAAATGAAACGCTATGGCAGGAGACCCAGGAGGACCCCACTGCTGACACAGAGACATAAAAAAGCAAGACTACAGTTTGCCAAAATGTACTTGAGTAAGCCAAAATCCTTCTGGGAAAATGTCTTGTGGACAGATGAGACCAAGATAGAGCTTTTTGGTAAAGCACATCATTCTACTGTTTACCAAAAATGGAATGAGGCCTACAAAGAAAAGAACACAGTACCTACAGTGAAATATGTTGGAGGTTCAATGATGTTTTGGGGTTGTTTTGCTGCCTCTGGCACTGGGTGCCTTGAATGTGTGCAAGGCATCATGAAATCTGAGGATTACCAAAGGATTTTGGGTCGCACTGTAGAGCCCAGTGTCAGAAAGTTGGGTTTGCGTCCAAAATCTTGGGTCTTCCAGCAGGAATGACTCCAAATATATGTCAAAAAGCACCCAGAAATGGATGTCAACAAAGCGCTGGAGAGTTCTAAAGTGGCCAGCAATGAGTCCAGATCTAAATACCATTGAACACTGTGGAGAGATCTTAAAATTGCTGTTGGGAAAAGGCGCCCTTCCAATAATAGAGACCTTTAGCAGTTTGCAAAGGAAGAGTGGTCCAAAATTCCGGGTGAGAGGTGTAAGAAGCTTATTGATGGTTATAGGAAGCGACTGGTTTCAGTTATTTTTTCCAAAGGGTGTACAACCAAATATTTAGTTAAGGGTGCCAAGAATTTTGACCAGCCCATTTTTGGAATTTTGTGTGACATTATGTCCAATTTGCTTTTTTTCCTCCCTTTTTTTGTTTTTTTTCCAATACACACAAAGGGAATAAACATGTGTATACCAAAACATGTGTTACTGCAATACTTTTCTGTGAGAAATACTTGATTTTCTGGAAAAATTTCTGGGGTGCCAACAATTTCAACCATGACTGTATATGTCTCTTCCCAGGTGAGTTTAATCCTCGGACATTATAGGCCAAAATTTTAACACTATTCAAATCCTCCATTTCTCTCTAGCCCCCGCGTGTCCCCTCTGGTGCATCCTTCCCTTCCCCGGTCCAAGAAGGGACCGCGAGCAGGGGCCCCCATAATGCGGGGCGACACACGGGGGTAATTCATTTCTTATTAAGGCAGAAAGGTCACAAGGTCCTCTTGAACAAACAAACCTCATCCCTCCCATCCCCTTCCACCCACCCCGTAACTTCCTTCCCAACCTCCCCCCCCCCACCCCCCCTTTGATGTTGGTGTTTTGACCTCGTGGTCTTAGAGCAGATAAATATTTACTGGGGTCACTCTATTGCCCCCACTGCTCTCCCTGACCAGAGGTGGAAATCTATTTGGCGCGTTGGGCCCGCCCTTCCTGTATAAGGAAAGGTGACCACTCGTCACGCCGTAAGTCCTGCTCTCTCCTCCCTCCCTGTATTATTCTTTTTTTTTTTTTCATTGTTTTCTTTTTTCCTTACGCCCCTCCCCCAACCCCCCCCCCCCCCCAGATCCTCTAATCTATATGTTTGCTCCTGTTGTTCTTTTTTTAATGTATTTATTTCTTCCTTTAACTCTTTAATCATTTTTGAGTGGGAGTCCACTTTTTTCTCTGCCTCTTCTACTCGAGAGCATTTGGCCCAGATCTTTGTGAATTGTTGCCATTTCTGTTTTTAAAGAGTTTTCCAGGGCCACAAACATTTTTTCCATATCTATTTTTGTTGGCAATTGGGCTGTCTGTTGTCCTTCCTCACTTCTAGTGCATATGTCCACTTCCAGATCCTGGTCTAGTCTGGATTCTGAGAGTATACTAGTTTCCACTAGTATTTTATTCTGGCCTTTTTCTCCTTTTTTTCCTTTGTATCCATCAGTCGTCCTTGCATGCTCTGTTGTCTATCTCCTTCCCCATCTCCTTGAGTTAGATATTTATTCATGGGGCCAGAGCTAGGGCTTAAACTAGGCCGAGGTGATTTAGCCACCACTCCGTCACCTCTTGCCGATTTAACCCTCATTTGGGGAAGAAAAAAAAGGGGGGAATGGGGGGGCAGAGAGCTTGTCCAATCGCCTTCGCTTTCAATGGATTATGCTTGTATGTTGTATAATTATCAGGAAAAGTACTGTCAGGGTGGAGCAGTGAGCTACAGTCCATAATTTAAACAAAAAGAAAAACCCAGAAACTTCATAGATAGTATCACAGATATGTATAGGTTTTCCCATGTAACCTTATATCTTCTTATGCACACAGTTCCACGGATCACTCAGTATGTTAGAATATTAAAAGAAATATTAATTTATCAATCCATCGATCCATTAAATCATTGGTCAATCATTTATCAAATAATCTGATCATTCATTAAATTATTCTGCTTCATATAATTAGTGTATGTACTCCTTTATGGTATCTAGTTTTCAGGGGTTTTCTTCCACTATAATGAGCTTCCTTCTATAGTTTATGTTTTTTTCACCACAGACACTTTTTGATGCAGAAAAAAGGTGAAGACACTTTTACTTATCTGCAGGTGATACTTCCGCTAGAATCTTTGCCATCGTGCCTCTCCTCAAATTTCTCCCATAGCCACGGGTTCACTCGGGTCCTCTCGGTCACGCTCGACCCATCACTCACTCCTTGACAGCCTCCTCCGACATCCTCTATACAGCCGAGCGCTGAGTGCAGTCCGGGCAGGGAACCGGCAGTCAGGCAACAAGGCGGGGGGGGAAGAGAGAGAGACTCATACCCTCCCCGTCCTCTCGTGACACCGAAGGCAGGAAAAGATAAGGGTGAGCGAAGGTATGACGAGGGGGTGAAGCGAGGACACAGCTATCTCCAGATCGGCGGGAACACATATCAAACTCAGTGAAACAGACCTGGAAGCCCTGCATTACCCGGCTGGTAACAACACCGCCACTCTCTGTGACTTTCCTTCTCTGCAGGGGGAGATTTCACAAGGAACCAAAGGTGAGGGGGCCGGAGGGGGGGCGGCGGTGGCATTATTTGAAATTCATTGCTGGGAGTAGAAGGAGAGACCACGGACTCCTCATGGTGTGTACCCTGCCGGCGCCATTGTTAGACTTCTTCCTCTATTCAGCTGCAGCTTGTCAGATGCTGCTGACTACGATGCCTGGGTGAATGTGAGATTCTTAAGGTCAGTAAGAATGAGAAACGGTACAGTGGTACCTTCGAAGAGATGTCTCCATTCTTTCAGGGCTAAAATGATCGCCAACAGCTCTCTGTCACCAATCTCGTAATTGCACTCCACAGGTGACAATTTCTTGGAAAAGTAGCCACATGGATGCATAGTGCTCTCAGAGGTAGGACGTTGAGACAGAAGGGCGGTAACACCAGTCTCAGAAGCATCAACCTCGAGGATAAAAGGTAACGTAGGATCAGGATGTGCCAACACAGGAGCAGAAACAAAGGTAGCCTTGAGACTCTCAAGGGCCTTAATGGACTCCGGAGACCAACTCTGTGGGTTACCGTCCTTTCTGGTCATATCAGTCAGGGGCTTGACCAGAGATGAGAAGTTACGAATAAACTTCCGATAATAGTTGGCAAAGCCCAGGAAATGCTGCAGAGGATGTAAACCCACGGGTCGGGGCCACTGTAGGACTGCCGAAAGTTTCTCTGGGTCCATCGAAAAACCAGCAGTGGAAATGACTTAGCCCAGGAATTTAACCTGTTCATGATGGAACTCGCACTTCTCCAGTTTACAATAAAGATTGTTCTCTCTTAGTTTCTGAAGCACACGGCAGACATCTGTGTGGTGGCTCTCCAGGGACTAGGAAAATATGAGGATATCATCGAGTTAAACCACCACACATAACTGCAACAAATCTTGAAGGACATCATTAATAAATTCCTGGAAAACTGCCGGGGTGTTACAAAGGCCAAAAGGCATTATGAGGTACTCATAATGGCCTGTTCTGGTATTAAACGCAGTTTTCCACTCGTCGCCCTCCTTAATTCTCATGAGATTGTATGCCCCTCTCAAATCAAGCTTTGTGAAAACCGTTGCTCCCTTGAGGAGGTCAAATAACTCCATAATCAATAGAATCAGATAGGCATTCTTAATCGTGAAACGATTGAGACCCCTATAATCAATACAAGGTCTCAGTTCACCACTCTTCTTCTTTACAAAGAAGAAACCAGCACCAGCAGGATTTGCGGATGAAACTTGAGAAAGTGCATCTGCAACATACTCTTCCATGGCCTTATCCTCCTAGATCGACAAAGGGTAAACCTGGCCACGAGGGGGTATGGACCCAGGTTGAAGGTCAATTGCGCAATCATATAGCTGGTGTTGAGGCAAACTACCAGCTTGACCTTTGTCAAAGACATCGCTAAAATCGCGGCACTCCTCTCGGAGGGAGGAAAGTGAAGAGGTACACAGAACCTTGGCTACCTTCTGGAAGCATGTCTCACTGCATTGTGGTGACCAGGAGAGAACCTCACTACAGAGCCAATCAAAAGAGGGGTTGTGCCTCTGTAACCGAGGATAACCAATAACCAGCAGAAACTTGGGTGAGGAAATGACTTGGAATTGGATTATCTCATGGTGAAGAGCCCCTAGGGCCATGGACAATGGAACCGTCTCATGAGTCACATGGGCAAGCTGTAGAAGTCTCCCGTCAAGAGCCTCAAAGGCAAATGGAGTGTCACGCAGCTGCAGCGGAATCGAGTGCTTTGATACAAAGGCAGCATCAATGAACGGGGAGATTCCAGGTGAGCCATGTGACTCAGGAGCGTTTGTAACACCATGGCAAACTGATCCATATGGTGATCCAGTTCATCCATTCTGGAAAAAAATATTACCAACAAGTGGATTGACTGCATCTTCTGAATTCATGACCTTCGCCTACTGTCAGAAACCATGAAATCAGACAAAGACAGAAGTACAGTTAAATCACACTTGTTTAATAATAAAAGTTAAAAGAACAAATGTAGTCAAAACATAGCCAAAGTTCAGTAACTGGAACGGATAGTCAGCCAAGCCAGAAGTCAGGGATCAACCACCATAAGGATAACTGTGTTGCCCTGGGAGTTGGGTAACTCCACAATGAAATCCATTGACAGGTGGGTCCAGGGCCTCTCTCCATTGGGTATGGGTTGTAGGAGGCCCACTGGAAGATGTCGTGGAGTCTTACTCTGAGCACACACGGAACAGGCAGCTACAAAGGCAGTTACATCAGCATGTAGACTAGGCCACCAGAATTTCGGGGAAATGGCCCAAATGAGTTGATTCTTCCCAGGGTGGCCAGCAGCTTTGGGAGAATGGTAAGTCTGGAGCATGGCAGTACGGAGACTCTCTAGGAAAAAGCAGTAGTCACAAGGTTTCTCAGGTGGAGCATGAACCTGAGCAGCAAGAATTTTGTCACCCAAAGGAGAAGTGAGACTGGTGCGAACCGTAGCTAGAATACGATCAGTACGAATCACAAGAACCGGAACTGAGTCCAACTTGGAAGTCGAGGAAAATTGTCGTGACAAGGCGTCAGCCCTTACATTCTTAGTACCGGGTAAAAATGAGACAATGTAATTTAAACTAGACAAGAAAGAGCCCATCGCACCCTTCTGGGAGAGAGGCGTTTAGCCTCAGACAAGAATGTGAGATTCTTAAGGTCAGGAAGAATGAGAACCGGTAAAGTGGTACCTTCGAGGAGATGTCTCCATTCTTTCAGGGCTAAAATGATTGCCAACAGCTCTCTGTCACCAATCCCGTAATTGCACTCCGCAGGTGACAATTTCTTGGAAAAGTAGCCACATGGATGCATAGCACTCTCAGAGGTAGGATGTTGAGACAAAAGGGCGCCAACACCAGTCTCAGTAGCATCAACCTCAAGGATAAAAAGTAACGTAGGATCAGGATGTGCCAACACAGGAGCAGAAACAAAGGTAGCCTTGAGACTCTCAAAGGCCTTAATAAATGGAGACCAACTCTGTGGGTTACCGTCCTTTCTGGTCAAACCAGTCAGGGGCTTGACCAGAGACGAGAAGTTACAAATAAACTTCCGATAATAGTTGGCAAAACCCTGGAAACGCTGCAGTGGACATAAACCCACGGGTCGGGGCCACTGTAGGACTGCCGAAAGTTTCTCTGGGTCCATCGAAAAAACAGCAGTGGAAATGACATAGCCCAGGAATTTAACCTGTTCACGATGGAACTCGCACTTCTCCAGTTTACAATAGAGAATGTTCTCTCTTAGTTTCTGAAGCACACGACAGACATCTGTGTGGTGGCTCTCCAGGGACTTAGAAAATATGAGGATTTCATCGAGATAAACCATCACACATAACTGCAACAAGGACATCATTAATAAATTCCTGGAAAACTGCCGGGGCGTTACAAAGGCCAAAAGGCTTATCGAGGTACTCATAATGGCCTGTTCTGGTATTAAACGCAGTTTTTTACTCGTCGCCGTCCTTAATTGTCACGAGATTGTATGCCCCTCTCAAATCAAGCTTTGTGAAAACTGTTACTCACTTGAGGAGGTCAAATAACTCCATAATCAATAGAATCAGATAGGCATTCTTAATTGTGAAACAATTGAGACCCCTATAATCAATACAAGGTCTCAGTTCACCACTCTTCTTCTTCACAAAGAAAAAACCAACACCAGCAGGAGACGAGGATTTGCGGATGAAACCTTGAGAAAGTGCGTCTGCAACATACTCTTCCATGGCCTTATCCTCCAAGACCAACAAAGGGTAAACCCAGCCACAAGGGGGTATGGCCCCAGGTTGAAGGTCAATTGCACAATCATATAGCCGGTGTGGAGGCAAACTACCGGCTTGACCTTTGCCAAAGACATTGCTAAAATCGCGGTACTCCTCTGGCAAGGAGGAGAGCGAAGAGGTACACAGAACCTTGGCTACCTTCTGGAAGCATGCCTCACTGCATTGTGGTGACCAGGAGAGAACTTCACTATGGAGCCAATCAAAAGAGGGGTTGTGCCTCTGTAACCGAGGATAACCAATAACCAGTGGAAACTTGGGTGAGGAAATAACTTGAAATTGGATTTCATGGTAAAGAGCCCCTATGTCCATGGACAACAGAACCGTCTCATGAGTCACATGGGCAAGCTGTGGAGGTCTCCCATCAAGAGCCTCAATGACAAGTGGAGTGTCACGCAGCTGCAGCAGAATCGAGTGCTTCAATAAAAAGGCATCAATCAAGCATAAATGAACGGGCCTGCAGTCCCAGAGTCGATTAGAGCCTGTATCTCGATGGACGACTCAGCCCAAGAATGGGTAACCGAAAGCAGGGGCTTATCCTTCTGGATAACTGGGGATGAAACAATGCCACCTAAGGTCTGTCCATGACAAGACCTCAAGGTTTGGGCGTTCCCTAGACGGGTAGGACAAGACTTCAAAAAGTGACCGGACTGGCCACAATAAAGGCACAATCTCTCCCTCCTCCTAAAGGTTCTCTCATTCACAGAGGGACACATGAAACCCAAGTGCATGGATTCACCTTCACTGACCAACTTGGTACCAGGATGCATGGGAGGTGAGGGAAGCACCGCTGGGACTGCAAAGCTTGGAGACAAACGTACAGGAGGCTTCTGCAAGCGCTCCTTAAAAGAGAGTCTTTCTCCGAGTCTGGAGTCAATGAGGAAGGCAAACGTGATCAATCTCTCCAGCTCAGTGGGTATATCTCGGGGCTGCTATCTCATCCTTGATGGTATCAGAGAGACCATGAGAAAAGCAGCCATGAGGGCTTCATTGTTTCATGCAACCTCTGCTGCCAGAGTACAAAATTCAATGGCGTATAACAGTTCTCCGACTCTGTTCGATGGACGTGAGGCACTTGGTAGGAGAAGCGGTGCGTGCAGGAACATCAAATACCCCTTTAGACGAAACCACAAACTCAGGGTAGCTCAACACTAGGGATGAGCTTCGTGTTCGAGTCGAACCCATGCTGTTCGGTCGTTCGCCGAATTGCGAACGATATGGGCCGTTCGCGCCAAATTCGTGTGGCGCGTCACGGCCCATAATTCACTGCGGCATCGCAGTGCATTGCTGGCTGATGATTGGCCAAGCATGCACTATGACCCGCATGCTTGGCCAATCAAAGCGCCGCCTGAACAGAGAGCCGTAATTGGCCAAAGCCAAGGAGGCTTTGGCCAATTATGGCTCAGGGGATTTAGTACACGCCCCACACTATATAAGGCCGCCTGCACAGCGGCCCTGTGTAGTGTGTGTTCCGGCGTTCATTGAGAGAGAGAGAGACAGACAGTGACATTTGATTTGAGTTAGATAGATTAGGCAGAACAGTCAGTCAGTTAGCTGCACTTACAGTGTATTGTGTATATATATGCAACATATATATATGTTGCATATATATATATATATATATATATATATATATATATATATATATATATACACTGTATTCAGTTTAGCTAGATCCGTTCTTGTTATCTTCCTACTGACAGGCAGGCTTGTCTTGTTACAGTATTTACAGCTACCTGAAGAAAATTACTGGTGTTCTTTTGATCCTATTAGTACCACAGTCAGGCAGCTAGACTATTTACAGTTAGTGCAGTGCGTCCTGCTCACAGTGTTCAGCTAGATCCGTTCCTGCTATCTTCTTACTGACAGGCAGGCTTGTCTTGTTACAGTATATACAGCTACCTGAAGAAAATTGCTTGTGTTCTTTTGATCCTATTAGTACCACAGTCAGGCAGCTAGACTATTTACAGTTAGTGCAGTGCGTCCTGCTCACAGTGTTCAGCTAGATCCATTCCTGTTATCTTCTTACTGACAGGCAGGCTTGTCTTGTTACAGTATAGACAGCTACCTGAAGAAAATTGCTGGTGTTCTTTTGATCCTATTAGTACCACAGTCAGGCAGCTAGATTATTTACAGTTAGTGCAGTGCGTCCTGCTCACAGTGTTCAGCTAAAACTACAAGTTAGTGGGGTGCGTCCTGCTCACAGTGTTCAGCTAAACCTACAAGTTAGTGGGGTGCGTCCTGCTCACAGTGTTCAGCTAAACCTACAAGTTAGTGCGGTGCATCCTGCTCACAGTGTTCAGCTAAACCTAGAAGTTAGTGGGGTGCGTCCTGCTCACAGTGTTCAGCTAAACTTACAAGTTAGTGGGGTGCGTCCTGATCACAGTGTTCAGCTAAACCTACAAGTTAGTGGGGTGCGTCCTGCTCACAGTGTTCAGCTAAACCTACAAGTTTAGTGCAGTGCGTCCTGCTCACAGTGTTCAGCTAGATCCAATCCCGTTATCTTCTTACTGACAGGCAGGCTTGTCTTGTTATAGTATTTACAGCTACCTGAAGAAAATTACTGGTGTTCTTTTGATCCTATTAGTACCACAGTCAGGCAGCTAGACTATTTACAGTTAGTGCAGTGCGTCCTGCTCACAGTGTTCAGCTAGATCCGTTCCTGCTATCTTCTTACTGACAGGCAGGCTTGTCTTGTTACAGTATATACAGCTACCTGAAGAAAATTACTGGTGTTCTTTTGATCCTATTAGTACCACAGTCAGGCAGCTAGACTATTTACAGTTAGTGCAGTGCGTCCTGCTCACAGTGTTCAGCTAAACCTACAAGTTAGTAGGGTGCGTCCTGCTCACAGTGTTCAGCTAAACCTACAAGTTAGTGGGGTGCATCCTGTTCACAGTGTTCAGCTAAACCTACAAGTTAGTGGGGTGCGTCCACCTCACAGTGTTCAGCTAAAGCTACCTGTAGAAGGTTGGTGGTGTTCTCATACTACAGGCAGGCAGTTGATTTTGCTAGCTGCAGTATCAGTACATATATATATATATATATATATATATATATATATATATCCCAGCTTAGTACAGCTACAGGCCATTAGTATGTCTGGAAGGCCAAGAAGGAGAGCTAGACAGTCACAAGCCAATAAGAGAGGGCAAGCAGGCTCTGTGTCTAGTGCTGGTCATGGAGACAGTGCATCCTCATCAGCACGTGGCCGTGGGACACGCTTGGCCTTTTTTTCGGCAGCTGGCCGTGTTGAGCCGCAACATGCGGAAGACTTGGTTGAGTGGATGACCAAGCCGTCCTCATCCTCCTCATACTCTCTCACCCATGCCCAGGGTACTTTGTCTGGCAAAGCAGCGGCCTCTTCCCTCGGCTCAATGTCATCAGTGACTCCTTCCCTCGCCCCACCATGTCCTCCTGAGGAGTCCCTCGAACTGTTTGACCACAGTGTTGGGTATATGCTCCAGGAGGATGCCCAGCGTTTGGAAGGCTCTGATGATGATACTGAGCTTGATGAAGGCAGTAACATGAGCACGGACAGAGGGGGTGCCCAAGAAGGACAGCAATCTGGCAGTCATGCTCCCCCTGCTGCAGCATACTGCCAGGTTTGCTCCAGTGATGAGGAGGGAGGGGATGATGAGGTCACTGACTCAACTTGGGTGCCTGATAGGAGAGAGGAGGAGGAGGAAGAGGAGGCAGCACATCACCAACGAGGCAGGATGCCCTCCAGGGGCCAGCCTAAGGGCAGCACATTGACTGCATCACACCCCAAAGCTCCACATGTGCAGGGCGCTGCAGTCTCTGCGCGTTATTCAAAAAGTTCTTTGGTGTGGGCCTTTTTTGAGACGAGTGCATCAGATCACTCTGCTGCTATTTGCAACATATGTCTCAAGCGTATCTAGCGTGGCCAAAACATCTCCCGCTTGGGTACCACATGCTTGACCAGACATATGTTGACCTGCCATGCAGTTCGTTGGCAAGCGTATCTAAAAGACCCACACCAAAGAACAAAGAGGACCTCTCCTTGCTCCTCATCAGCTGAGATTTCCAACCCCACTATACCTTCAGTCCTCTCTGAGACCTGCACTGAGAGGAATGAAGGTGTAGAATTAGGTGTGTCACAGCCAAGTACTTGTGGGCAATCTGCTTTTGGTACACCGACGTCAGATTGTACCAGGCAAATTTCCCTGCCCCAGCTGCTGCACCGCCGAAAGAAGTTTGCTCCCAGCCATCCACATGACCAGCGGTTGAATGCTAGCTTGGCAAAATTGCTAGCACTTCAACTGCTGCCTTTTCAGTTGGTAGACTTTGCCCCCTTCCATAAGTTTGTGGAATGTGCGGTTCCTCAGTGGCAGGTACCCAAACGCCACTTTTTCTCACGGAAGGCGATTCCGGCTCTCTACCGGCATGTGGAAGGCAATGTCCATGCCTCGCTGGACAGGGCGGTCAGCGGTAAGGTGCATATTACCGCTGACTCATGGTCCAGCAGACATGGACAGGGATGTTACCTAAGTTTCACGGCGCATTGGGTGACTCTGCTGGCAGCTGGGAAGGATGCAGGACAAGGTGCAGTAGTGTTGGAGGTTGTTCCGCCACCACGCCTCCAAAATGCTAATGATTGTGACACACCTCTCTCCTCCACCCCCTCCTCTTCTTCTTCCTCCATGGCCTCTTCCTGTGCTTTGTCCTCGGAACCAGCGGTGCTCCGTAGCCATTCAAGGGGCTACGCAACACCAAAAGATGCCATGCGGTGCTTGAGCTGGTATGCTTGGGGGACAGGAGCCACACTGGGGCAGAGGTTCTGTCAGCTCTGCAGGGGCAGGTTCAGAGGTGGTTGACGCCACGCCAACTTAAGGCAGGAATGGTGGTTTGTGACAATGGCACCAACCTCCTCTCTGCCCTCCGACAGGGACAAATGACCCATGTGCCCTGTTTGGCTCACGTCCTTAACTTGGTGGTGCAGCGGTTCTTGGGCAGGTACCCGGGCTTACAGGATGTCCCGAGGCAGGCCAGGAAAGTCTGTGTGCATTTCCGCCGGTCATATAATGCCAGTGCTCGGCTGACGGACCTCCAAAAGGAGTTTAACCTGCCCAAGAACCGCCTAATCTGTGACATGCCCACCAGGTGGAACTCAACGTTGGCCATGCTGCAGTGGCTGCACACGCAGCAGAGGGCCATCAATGAGTACCTGTGCGACTATGGCACCAGGACAGGGTCAGGGGAGCTTGTTTTTTTTTTCCCCACGCCAGTGGGCCATGATCAGGGAAGCATGCACTGTCCTGTCACCATTTGAGGAGGCCACGAGGATGGTGAGCAGTGACAGTGCATGCATCAGTGACACTGTCCCCCTTGTCCACCTGTTGGAGCACACGCTGTGTGGAATAATGGACAGGGCACTTGAGGCAGAACAGAGGCAGGAAGAGGAGGACTTCCTTAGCTCTCAAGGCCCCCTTTATCCAGACAGTGTTCCTGCGTGCCCGCCGATCACACAGGAGGAGGAGGAGGAGGAGGAGGAAGATTGTGTCAGTATGGAGGTGGAGCCTGGCACTCAGCATCAGCAGCAGTCTTTAAGGGATCAGTCCCAAGAAACACATGGACTTGTACATGGCTGGGAGGAGGTGGCTGTTGACCATGTCGTTCTTAGTGACCCAGAGGACTCCGGACCGAATGCCTCAGCAAACCTACGCTGCATGGCCTCCCTGATCCTACAAAGCCTGTGTAAGGATCCTCGTATTTGTGGTATCAAGGAGAAGGACCAATACTGGCTGGCAACCCTCCTTGATCCACGTTACAAGGGTAAGGTTGCAGACCTTATCTTGCCATCGCAGAGGGAGCAGAGGATGAAACATCTTCGGGAGGCCTTGCAGAAAGGTCTGTGCAATGCGTCCCAGAGACTGGGAGGTTACAAACTCCTGTTTCTGGACAACGTTTTGCTGAGGCTTCGGTCAGTCAAAGAAGGAGCGGTGGAGAAGGTGGCCGTCTGACCGATGCGTTCAGACAATTTTTTGGTCCGCAGCCCCAAGGTATGATCGGTTCCAGCAACCATCGCCAGCGTCTGTTTTACATGGTGCAGGAATACCTAGGGGCAAGATCAGACTTGGACACCTTTCCCACCGAAAATCCTCTGGGTTACTGGGTCTTGAGGATGGATCACTGGCCAGAGCTTGCACAGTATGCAATTGAGCTTCTGGCCTGTCCTGCATCCAGCGTTCTTTCGGAATGCACATTCAGTGCTGCTGGAGGCGTGGTAACCGATCACAGGGTGCGTCTGTCCACCGACTCGGTCGATCGACTGACCTTCATAAAAATGAATCAGTCTTGGATCACCACCAGCTACCAAGCACCTGATGCTGATGTAACCGAATAATTTTTTTGGAAATCTCAGATCCCTTCAAAGACTGCTTATGCTGATGCTGAGTGACTATCCCTGAGTAATTATCCTCTTCCTCCTCAATCATCACGCTGATAGCTTGTAAGAACATTTTTGGTTCTGGGCGCCACCACCAGTGCCTAAGGCACAATTTTTCAGGGCGTGTAATTACAATTTTTGATGCAATACTTTGCAGCAGGGCTCATTCCTGCGTTCCAACTAGAGTGTCTGTGAGGGGTTGCATTGTTGTGGCACCAGCACCAGTGCGTAAGGCCCAATTTTTCTGCCCCTGTTTAACAGGGGCGTGTAATTAAAATTTTTGATGCAATACTTTGCAGCAGGGCTCGTTCCTGCGTTCCAACTAGAGTGTCTGTGAGGGGTTGCAGTGTTGTGGCACCAGCACCAGTGCCTAAGGCCCAATTTTCTTCCCCTGTTTAACAGGGGCGTGTAATTACAATTTTTGATGCAATACTTTGCAGCAGGGCTCGTTCCTGCGTTCCAACTGGAGTGTCTGTGAGGGGTTGCAGTGTTGTGGCACCAGCACCAGTGCCTAAGGCCCAATTTTTCTGCCCCTGTTTAACAGGGGCGTGTAATTACAATTTTTGATGCAATACTTTGCAGCAGGGCTCGTTCCTGCGTTCCAACTAGAGTGTCTGTGAGGGGTTGCAGTGTTGTGGCACCACCACCACCAAAGGCCCAATTTTTCTGCCCCTGTTCAACAGGGACATGTAATTACAATTCTTGATCTAATATTTCACAGCAGGGCCCATTTCTGCACCCACCAAGAGCGAGTGAGGACTTACAGTGTTGTGGCACCGGCACCACCACCACCAAAGGCCCAGTTTTTCTGCCCCTGTTCAACAGGGGCATGTAATTACAATTCTTGATCTAATATTTCACAGCAGGGCCCTGTGAGGGCTTACAGTCTTGTGGCCACAACAACACCTAAGGCCCACATTTCTGCTGAGTATATAGGGCAGGCCCCTACTTTCAAACATCTAACTTACAAACGACTCCTACTTGCAAACGGAAGGAGACAACAGGAAGTGAGATGAAATCTACCCCTAGGAAGGGAAATTCTCTCCTGTAAGAGTTAATATGGGAAAAACATTTCTCCTTTCCACTGATGCTTTCCAATCCTTGTTCCACAAAAAACCCCAAATTCTCAAAAAACATTTGTCATTGGGACAAAAAGTGAGGTGAAATCTTCTAAAGAGGAGGAAAGACAGCAAAACAAATGTCACAGGGGTGATAACCCTTCCCTATGTTTTCCAAAAAGCTTAAAAAAGATTTTTTGGCTGGAGCTAAACACGTTAAAAATGTACCCGTTCAAAATGACAAACAGATTCTACTTAACAACAAACCTACAGTCCCTGTCTTGTTTGCACCGCCTGTATACTGCTGTTCAGAGTATATAGGGCCCCACACCTTTCCTTATTTTAATTTGGGTGCGGGGTTCCCCTTAATATCCATACAAGACCCAAAGGGCCTGGTAATGGACTGGGGGGTACCCATGCCGTTTGTCTCACTGATTTTCATCCATATTGCCAGGACCCGACATTACATTAAACCTGCAAGCAGTTTGAAATGAGATTTTTTCCTTTAAAAATGACATTTGGTGCAGGGACTGTTCTAAACACGGGAAACACGTGCCACTTTACAGGCATACTATAGACACCCCCAGGTATGATATTTAAAGGAATATTTCACTTTTTATTTTTTACTTTAAGCATCATTAAAATCACTGCTCCCGAAAAAACTGCCGTTTTTAAAAGTTTTTTTTTGCATTGATACATGTCCCCTGGGGTATGACCCGGGTCCCCAAACCCTTTTTAGGACAATACCATGCAAATTAGCCTTTAAAATGAGCACTTTTGATTTCGAACGTTCGAGTCCCATGGACGTCAATGGGGTTCTAACGTGCGTGCAAACTTTCGGTCCGTTCGCAGGTTCTGGTGCGAACCGAACCGGGGGGTTTTGGCTCATCTCCACTCAAGACAACAGGTTTTTGCGTCTCCCATAGAGGGTTTGCTCAGGCCAAGGCTCTCTCAGAAAGCAAAGATTTCATGAAACCTACTTTGCTTCTGTCCGTGGGAAACGCCTGAGGCAGCATCTCAAAGTATATCTCAACCTGGTTGAGAAACCCTCTGCATTGGACTGGATCGCCCCCAAATCACTGGGGAAGCGGAGTGGAACCAAACATACCTCTTATAGAACTAAAAATGAAAAAACAGGTGTTTTCACCAGGCCTGCAGATAACACCACTCAGCGCCAGGTCACGATGCTGTTCTCAATGCAGAAAAAAGCATTATATATATAAAAATCCAAATAATAAATTCATACATATATATGAGTGAAACCCAATCTGCAACCATGCAGAGAGGTATAAAGCCCCAAGGCAGGAAGAGCAGCCGTTTAAAAATCACTACATAGATGTAAACACAGTGTTTAAAATAATCTAAAAACAGACTAAATTGTCACACTAAACAGCGCTAATGTTGAGCCATAATATGATAAACATGTGGCCAACTACACATGCATAAAAAAGTCCTTTGAAGGAAAGTCCCTTAAAAAGAAAAGTGATGCAGAGTTCAGAGTGTAGTTCAAAGAGCATTCATCAGGTGATCATGAAAAATTTCCTCAACGTGCACCTTCCACCGATCACTCCAGATTCCACCCAGTGCGAACACACTCCCCTTAGGGGGTTAAACTCACCAGAACTGGGAAGTAATAAAGCATTCAAAATAATACTTCACACCAGCAGCTGCTGTTGACACCACTCAGGAGGGATCACAGATGTTCAGGGCTCATAATAAGTCAAAAAACAAAGAGAGAGGCGCACATAGCGTAATCCTGTTTATTGACTGTATTCCCTTCCAACACATAAAAACACCCCCCCTTCAATAAATATACGTACATCAATAATCTTAATAAACTTGCAATCAATCAAGCAGGTAGTAAGGAGCGTTCTACTTCACCACAACAAGCCAGTGCCGCTGTACAGGAGACGTTGACCACTTCCTGGTTGTGTAGCTGGCTAAGGTGGAGCACACACGTCACTTCCTATGTCGCGTAAGCCACGTCCTGACGCGTTTCGTCATATCCTGACTTCGACAGAGGGCGTCATATAGAGGTAACACTCGAGGCGGGTGCCTGAACAGAGACTGGTGCAGCAGCAGGGTCGGACTGCAACATAGGTTGTACCGGGGCGGCCACAGTGGGAGATTCCAGGTGAGCCGTGCGACTCAGGAGCGTTTGTAACGTCATGGCGAACTGATTCATGCGGTGATCCAGTTTATCCAATCTGGAAAAAATATTACCAACAAGTGGATTGACTGCATCTTCTGAATTCATGGCCTTCGCCTACTGGCAGAAACCATGAAATCAGACCGAGACAGAAGTACAGTTAAATCACACTTGTTTAATAATAAAAGTAAAAATCGAGAAGGTGGTTGATTCCTGGATAGGAAATATAACTTATTCAGACCATGCACCAATGACCATGGAAATAAAAATAGGCGAAGAAAATAGCCATTCAGGGCAATGGCGCCTAAATGAAGAACTTGTAAGGGGGGAGGTAGGGTTCAATAGAATTAATAAAGAACTGAAGGATTATTTTATGGTAAATGACACAGGAGAAGTATCAGGGTCCACCTTATGGCAGGCCCATAAAGATTACATAAGAGGAGTACTAATCAAGTTAGGGTCTATGAAGAAAAAAGAGAGAGGTAAGAAAATTCAGAAATTAACAGAAGAGCTAGCTAGCTTAGAACAGAAACACAAGATACAATCAGGACAACTGTCTCAAGCGACATATAAACATATAGTAATTAAAAGGGCAGAGCTGAAAAACTTAATGGAACAAGAAGTCAGAGCGACACATAGGAAGATCACAGGGGATAGGTATCGCTGGGCTAATAAACCGAGTAAACACCTAGCAAAAATAGTGCAAAAACGGAAAGCCAGGAACTTTATAGAAAAAATCCAGACCAAAGAGGGCCATATAAAGTACTCCTCCAGAAAAGTAGCGGAGGTCTTTAAAAACTACAGGAGTTATATTCAATTCCTAAACAGGGCACTCAGCTTAACAATAGAAGAGAGGGAAACAATAAGTATTTAAAGAAGGCAATGCTGCCTAAGATTACAGAAGTGGAAAGAGAATGTATGGAAACACCAATTTCTGAAGAAGAAGTGAGAAAAGCTATAGCAGGAATGGCTCTAGGGAGAAGTCCAGGCCCAGACGGATTTACACTAACTTATTATAGAACATTTAAAGAAGTATTGATCCCTAGATTGTGTCAGTATTTTAATGGATTGGGAGAAGGATATGAGATGAGCAAGGAGGCCGTAAAGGCATCCATCACGGTTATACTCAAAGAAGGAAAAGAAAAAACATTATGCTCAAGTTATCGCCCCAAACTCTACGCAAAGATACTCGCTGAGAGGCTAAAGGGATCAATGAACGCTTTGGTCAGCCCAGACCAGGTGGGTTTTGTTCCTAAAAGAGAGGGGAAGGATAATGGGGTCAGGACATTACTCTTGTTGCAAAAAACGAGCGAGAGCGGACCCCCAGGGCTACTAATGTCGATTGATGCCGAAGAGGCTTTCGACAGGGTAGACTGGGGGTTCATGTTCCTGACCTTGGAGACCATGGGGTTAGGACCCAAAATGATCCAGCGGATCAAAACCCTGTACCAACAGCCCACGGCAGAGGTGGGAGTGAACGGAGTAATGTCTCAGCCATTTGAGATGGAAAACGGAACGAGACAAGGGTGTCCTCTGTCCCCGCTGCTCTTTGTTCTTACTATGGAACCTTTCTTAGCAACAATACGGGCAGACCCAGAAAAAAGAGGCATTAAGATTGGGGAAGACGAACATAAGGTCGCAGCTTATGCCGACGACGTGTTATTTTATATTTCGGACCCAGAGACCACTATGCCCAAGTTAGTTAAGGCCTTAAAGGATTACGGAGAGGTGTCTAATTTTCAAATAAATTTGGCAAAATCAGAAATACTAAATATAAATTTAAATAAAACAGAAATAGACACATTGAAAAAAGAACACAGTTTTAGATGGACTAAAGAATTAAAGTACTTAGGAATAAAGCTGGCTAACTCAACCAAGAAAATATTCATAATAAATTACCTACCCCTGCTAGATACAGTCAGAACTGACTGTAAAAATTATGCCCGTAAAGCCCTCTCATGGATCCGTATTAATGTCTCTAAGATGTTCCTACTCCCCAAGATCACATATCTGTTCCAGATGATACTGCTTCCACTTCCCCTATATTATCTGAGAAAGTTAAAAAAAATTATAATGAGTTTCATATGGAAAAATAAAAAACCGAGGGTTTCCTTCAGGATCTTAAAACAAAAGAAAACACACGGTGGTCTAGCAGTACCAGACATCCAGAATTATTACAAGGCCGTAGTACTGTCTAGAATGGCAGAATGAGCAAAGCGAGGAAATGAAAAATGATGGGTAAGAATAGAGGAATTTTTAAGCAAAGCACCACTGGGAAGTGTTATTTGGAACCCTCCACACGCTAGAATTTTAGATAAAGACACACATGTAATAACACGTAATGTATTTAAAATCTGGGACGGGGTATACAAGAAAGTTAACGGAAACTACAACTCACCTTTAATGGCACTTACGGATAACAATTTTTTTTCACCAGGACTAGAAATTATAGGAGGAAAGAATGCACTATGGGGAAAGACACAATTAAGACACATTATTAGTGGGGGTAAAATTATGACATTGCAGGAAATTAGAGCCGGGAGGGAAACACGAGGGTTAGACGAATGGCGGTACCTCCAGCTGTGCCATTTTGTGAGTAAACTGCCAAATCCGATTAGGGCAGGGGATAAACTTACGGACTTTGAGAAGCTATGCAATACAGAAGATCCAAGAAATACAGTCTCAAAAATGTACAAAGTCCTGATGAAGATGGATCAGCTGGAGATACCCCCATTTATGAATAAATGGGAGAGGGAACTAGGCACAAAGAAAGATGAAAAAACAATTAGGGGAATTTTGAAAATGATTTGCAATTCAGCTTTAGACGTACGGACGGCAGAAATGAACTATAAATGTATAAGCAGAAGCTATCTTACCCCAGAGATAACAAGTAAATATCAAAATGGATCGGCATATTGCTGGCGAGGCTGCCAAGAGATAGGAACAATGGCACACCTGTGGTGGACATGCCCTAAAATAAAAAATTTCTGGAGGAAGATACTGGTTCTAATTAAGAAAATAACGGGAAAAGAAGTAACAGGAGATCCCTGGGAGGTTCTGTTTCATGGGGGAGGAGGAGACATTAAAAAGTACAAGCACTCACTGGTACCTCACCTCCTAAATGCCGCGAAGCGATTAATCCCGAAGAATTGGCAGAGGAAGGAGAGTCCTGAGATATGGGAATGGATAGATGCAGTGGAGGAAACATACAATACGGAGAGCAAGGCTAGTGCAATAGAGGAAATAGGAACTGTGTGTTCAGCGGAGTGGGAACGCTGGATAAAATTTAAAAAAACGTGGTGCAGAATAAAGAACTGAAATCTTAGAATAGAGAGGAAGAGACGGGAGAATTAGACCTTGGAGAGATAGGGATCGGGAGGGAGGGAGGGACGGGCGAGGGGAGGGAGGTGGGTTGGGGATTATTGAGTAGAAGGTGGGATTGTTTAACTGGCCACGTTTAGACCCCTGGGGGGATAAGCCATGCTGTCAGATTTATTAACACCTGTTTTAAGCATCTTTTTTGATATGGCAATGTGTCACAATGATGAGACAAAGGAGAGGAGATGGAAGACAAATGAACTGCAAAGTTGATTCATACCTCTCAAAATGGTCGACTGAAGTGACAAAGAAAAAAAAAGTAAAAAGAACAAATATAGCCAAAACATAGCCAAAGTTCAGTAACCGGAACGCATAGTCAGCCAAGCCAGAAGTCAGAGATCAATGTAGTGGAACAGCAAGCAGGATCTGGAGCCAGAAGGGATGTCAGCAAAGCCAGTCTTTAAACAGGAACGCATAAGATGTTTCCTGTGATGTTGACCAAGGCGAAGGCAGAGAACCTCTGGACTGGACGGCTTAAGTAGGCAGGACTGCCGAGCAGGATATCAACAACAGCTGCCAGAGATGGGAGCTGGCAATTAGCCAACAGCTGAGCAGCCAGCTCAGAGAAGGAAGAGCTGAGCCCAGCCCTGACACATAGCTGTAGGGCGGCCACTTTAAGGGGTATAGGGGCCGCGCGCACGCCCGCTGTGTCACTGAGGAGCCGATGCTCGTGCCCAGTGGCCGCGATGTCCACCTGGTACCCACGATCTATTGTGACCAAGCAGGAACATGGATCTGTGTGTGTAAACACACATATCCACGTCCTGTCACGGGAGAGGAGACAGATCGTGTGTTCCTAGTATATAGGAACACAGATCAGTCTCCTCTCCCAGTCAGTTTTATCCCCCCACAGTTAGAACACACAGTGAGGGAACACATTAGACCCCTTGATCGCCCCCTAGTGTTAACCCCTTCCCTGCCAGTGACATTTACTGTATACAGTAATCAGTGGCTATTTATAGCACTGATCACTGTATAAATGGCAAGGATTTCAACAAAGTGTCAAAAGTGTCTGATCTGTCCGCGGCAATGTCACAGTTCTGATAAAAATTGCAGATCGCCGCCATTACTAGTAAAAAAAATAAAAATAATAATAATGCCATAAATCAATAACCTATTTTGTAGGCGCTATAACTTTTGTGCAAACCAATCAATATACGCTTATTGCAATATTTTTTACCAAAAATATGTAGAATACATATCGGCAAAAACTGAGGAAAAAATTTGTTTTTTTTTAAATCGTGATATTTATTATAGCAATAAGTAAAAAATATTGTGTTCTTTTCACATTTGTCGCTTTTTTTTTGTTTATAGCGCAAAAAAATAAAAACCGCAAAGGTGATCAAATACTACTAAAAAAACCTCTATTTGTGGGAAAAAAGGACATCAATTTTTTTTTAGTACAACGTCACACGACCCCGTAATTGTCAGTTAAAGCGACGCAGTGCCGTATCGCAAAAAATGACCCGGTCAGGAAGGGGGTAAATTTTTCCGGGGCTGAAGTGGTTAAAATGATTATATATTGGCCTCCACCACAGATATCTGCATCTAAGCATGATTATATATTTCAAAAATGTTTTTTTTGCGTGAGTCATCAATAATCAAAATTGTTGTAGACACTTACGGCAACGAGTAGGAGTTCTCCACTCTACACAGACACAGTGAGAAAGGCATGCCTGAGCGTATTGGGCTACTGCAGTGCAGAAGCATTCACAGTCTCCTCCATCATCACAAGCACATGAATCTTTCACACATGCTTCATAATAACTACCGGGATCCACCTTTAAGCACAAAGGCAAGAAATCATTGTAATTTGATTCACAGATTCACCAATTTTAACTAAGATAATAACAAGCAAAAAATCAGAAAGGCAATGCCCTACTTTAACTTTTTTTGTTGCAAGTACCTTGAACATCTTATAAAAGCCTGATAGTGTTTAGAACTGTTCAGAGAGTTGATATACAGTAGAATTACATGGAAGGGTCTGGCTAGCTAGCAGCATTTAGCCACAATCAACTGTAATGCTAAAGTGATTGTAAACCCTCTCCTTATAAAAAAAAAAACAATTCAGTTTAAAATAGAAATGAAAGGCAAAACATTTGCGTATAAATATTAAAAAAAAATGAATTACTTTTTTCAATTTTTTATAAATGACCTCATTCCCTCTTTTCTCAGCTGCATAAGAGCTGGGGGAGGAGAAACAGCAGCACATTGACCTTCCCAGTGAAACGTTGTGCTGGGGGCAGGGCAAGTCTGATTATTGGAGGAGACCACACTGAGTTCCTAGCACATCTAGAGTACTCTTTAAAGACATTAGCTTCTTCAAGCCACTTCTTCAGTTTTATTACATGCCATTAAGATATCCCAGCATTTATGTTTTCACAAGTAGCTCAGACACCTTAATCCAATCACCATGAAATATGCAGATGTTGATTGTCTAAGAACATGGGAAGCGAAAGTTGTGAACAGGATGGTCCCACAGCTTTCACATTTAAAACTACTAATTCATATAAAAACCTGGCTAAGAGTCAACATATATTCAAAGGAAGTCTTAAAGCACAGCACACAATGGGCTCCAGTTACAAAGTGGTATTTTCCTCTTTAAAATTTGCGTCAAAATAGCTCATATTGTGCGGTATTTCATCAAAATATGCAATATTTATCACATGAAACATGTGGTATTTTATCTCATGGGATATCCAGTGGGATGGATAAAGTGGAGATGAATTAGAACCTATGTCATTTTTTATTGCTAATAAAGAGTTACAATGCTTTAATTCGTAGAAATATGCCAACTCACTAAGTCAGTGCGGTCCCTGCAGTATGTGTATTAATACAAAAGAAAAAAGGTGACTGGAATACAAGGAAAGCTGTTTTCACAGGGCACACATGGGGGCTGATTTACAAAGCATTTGCGCCATGACTTGTGGTGCACGCCGATGCGCAAATTACATTTTCGTATTTACAAAGCATTTGCGCTGGTAACACAGCGCGATCCCCCATTTACTATTCTCTTCCTGGCACACGGGAAGAGGTGATCTGTACGCCACTATAGACCTGGTGCACGGCATCTTTAACTTCAAATTTAAACAAGCTGGAAGTGCCAATAATATGGGGGTGATGTGGGGAAGTGTAGTACTAACTGCCCAAGTCACAAATATGGCCAAAATAGAATGAGAAAGTGACTTTCTCTGAACAAGCCGGCAGCGCCGGCAAATACATTTAAACTGCGGGAGGTGAATTTATGCACTGCGAATGCTCAAACGGCATTTGCGCTTGTTCAAATACTTTGGTTCACTGCGCCGGCAAAATATTAGTAAATGTCAGGCAACGTAAAAGCATTTGCATAGGTTGAACGGGCGCACCTCTAGACTTTTTTTTCTTTTTTTAACGCTGGTTCACTTCGTGCGGCTCTAATGAAATGTCGGTCCAGCAAAACACATAAAAGTTCAGTGATAAAAACAGCATTAAGAAAACAAACACAATTCAGAAAAAAAAATGCGTGGGGTTCCCCTGAAATTCAATACCAGGCCCTTCAGGTCTGGTATGGATATTAAGGGGACCCTATGCCAAAAATAAAAATGGTGTGGGGTTCCCCTAAAAATCCATACCAGACCCTTCAGGTCTGGTATGGATATTTAGGGGAACCCCACGCCAAAAAAAAAAAAAATGGCGTGGGGTTCCCCTAAAAATCCATACCAGACCCTTATCCGAGCACGCAACCTGGCAGGCCGCAGGAAAAGAGGGGGGGACGAGAGAGTGCCCCCCCTCCTGAACCGTACCAGGCCACATGCCCTCAACATTGGGAGGGTGCTTTGGGGTAGCCCCCAAAACACCTTGTCCCCATGTTGATGAGGACAAGGGCCTCATCCCCACAACCCTTGGCCGGTGGTTGTGGGGGTCTGTGGGCAGGGGGCTTATCGGAATCTGAAAGCCCCCTTTAACAAGGGGACCCCCAGATCCCAGCCCTCCCCCCTGTGTGAAATGGTAAGGGGGTACAAAAGTACCCCTACCATTTCACAAAAAAACTGTCAAAAATGTTAAAAATGACAAGAGACAGTTTTTGACAATTCCTTTATTTAAAGTCTTCTTCTTTCCATCTTCTATCTTCTTTCTTCCATCTTCTATCTTCTGTCTTCCTTCGATATCCTCCTTCATCTTCTTATGGTTCTTCCTCCGGTGTTCTCGTCCAGCATCTTCCTCCGTGGCGTCTTCTTCCCTTCTTCTCCTCAGGCCGCTCCGCATCCATGGTGGCATGGTGGGAGGCTCCTGCTGTGTGACTTTTTTCCTCTTCTGACGGTTCTTAAATAACGGAGGGCGGGGCCACCAGGTGACCCCACCCCCTCTGACACATGGGGACTTCCCTGTCCGCCCCCTTTGACGTCACGAGGAAAGCTTCGGGGAAGCCCCCGTGCGTCAGAGGGGGGCGGGGTCACTGGGTGGCCCTGCCCTCCGTTATTTAAGAACCGTTAGAAGAGGAGAAGCGTCACACAGCGGGAGCCTCCCATCCCATCATGCTGGATGCAGAGCGGCCCAGAAGACGAAGGGAAGAAGACACCGGTGCCGCGGAGGAAGATGCCGGACGAGAACACCGGAGAAAGAACCAGAAGAAGATGAAGATGAAGGAAGAAACCGAAGGAAGATAGAAGAAAGAAGAAGCATTTAAATAAAGGAATTGTCAAAAACTGTCTCTTGTCATTTTTAACATTTTTGACACCTTTTTTGTGAAATGGTAGGGGTACTCCTTTACCATTTCACACAGGGGGAGGGCCGGGATCTGGGGGTCTCCTTGTTAAAGGGGGCTTCCAGATTCCGATAAGCCCCCCGCCCGCAGACCCCCACAACCACCGGCCAAGGGTTGTGGGGATGAGGCCCTTGTCCTCATCAACATGCGGACAAGGTACTTTGGGGGGGACCCCAAAGCACCCTCCCAATGTTGAGGGCATGTGGCCTGGTACGGTTCAGGAGGGGGGGCGCTCTCTCGTCCCCCCCTCTTTTCCTGTGGCCTTCCAGGTTGTGTGCTCGGATAAGGGTCTGGTATGGATTTTTAGGGGGACCCCACGCCATTTTTTTTTATTTTGGCACGGGGTTCCCCTTAAAATTCATGCCAGACCTGAAGGGCCTGGTATGGATTTTGAGGGGGACCCTCACGCCATTTTTTTAAATTTTGCGCGGGGTTCCCCTTAATATCCATACCAGACCTGAAGGGCCTGGTATGGAATTTTTTTTTTCTTAATTTTCAATGAACTTTTATGTGTATTGCCAGACCGACATTTCATTATAGCCGCGAGTAGTTTTAAATAACTTTTATTCCTTAAGGGCCAGTTCACACCACATGCAGTCCAGTGCATTTTTTTTCTGCATCAAAAACGCATGGAAAGTAGGTTATATGGTTTTTAATGGCATAGTTCACACCAGTGCTTGCAGTTCCAGTGTGTTTCCACTTCCCAAAAAAAAAGTAGAGCATGCTGCATTTTTTATGCACTGCACTGGACTGTACTGGAACGCTGTAAAATGCAGCAAAAATGCACTGGAACGCACCTAAATGCACCAAAAATGCACTGCAACACACTTGTCCTTATTTAAGGTTAAGAAAAAAGAGGGGGGAGAAGCACTGGACTGCATCAAAAATGCACCAAAAACGCACTGGAAACACATAAAAAACATGCATGCAGAAAAGCACCTGGAACGCATCCGGACTGCGTTTCTAAGGTGTGATCTGGCCCTTAGCCTTAGGGCCAGTTTTTGATGCAGTCCAGTGCTTTTTTTCCGCCCTCTTTTTTCTTAACCTTAAATTAGGACAAGTGCATTTTTGATGCATTTTATAGCTTTCCAGTACAGTCCAGAAAAAATGCAGCATGTTCTACTTTTTTTTCTGGAACTGGAATGCACTGGAATGGCAAGCACTGGTGTGAACTATGCCATTGCAAACCATATAATCGAATTTCCATGCATTTTTGAAGCATAACATATGCACTGGACTGCATTGGTGTGAACTGGCCCTTAAGCAATTTGGCATATTTAAAGGCATTTCTCCTTGTTTCGTTTTTGGGGTTGTCCAATTGGTGACATTGATATATGTCCCTTAGGGTGGGACCTAGGCCACATACTCATTTTAAGGACAATAACTAGAAGATAAGCCAGCCAAGTGGGGACTAGTAAAATTGCCAAGTCAGTTCCCTTAGACTGCAATGGTATTTGTTGTATAACTTTTGCACGTTAGGCTCTTTATTTGCCCCCCTGGACTGGGGGGTGTTTTGTCCCATCTGTAATTTTGGTGCATGCTGGATGATGTACTTAATTTTGGACAGTGGGGTGGATTATTTTGTGTTAGCTGCATTTGGGTTGTTATGGGCATGCTCAGGATTTTTTTTGGTGGTGCTTTTTGTGTGTGAACAGCACTTGGATGTTTCTGGGAATGCTCAAAGTGTGTTTTTTGGGTTAGTAATTTAAGGACATCCTTAACAGGTGTACCCACTTTGAAGTTCAGTCTCTACATTGGGTGAACTTGCATTTTGTGTGTTTCATGGACTGTCCATGTGTTTGCAATTGCCTCATTAGCACACAAACCTATGGTGTGTGTGTACATTTGGGTGTCCTTATCAAGTTTCTAACACATGTATTTTATTTGTTATGTTGTTGCAAAACAGATGTGTTTTTATGCAATTTAGTTGTTACTTTGGTTTGTTGTTTTTTTTTTGGGGGGTGGTGGTTATTTTACTATGAAATTTTTTTTATGTTGGCAATTTTTGTTGGTTTTACATTGTTCACTTTGATTTAACTGTCTGTGCTGCCTTATTTTTAAAATTCTTTCTCAAGATGTTGTGCCTAATGTTGTTTTAATCCTTAATAGATGTCCATTTGTGGGTGCACTCCTTTTAACTCATGTTAATTTACACTGCAAAAAGGTCAAACCTATTCTGTTATGCCGCGTACACACGAGCGGACTTTACGGCAGACTTTGCCCGGCGGACAGGATTTCGTCAGACAATTCGATCGTGTGTGGGCTCCAGCGGACTTTGTTTGCTCAAAAGTTGGATGGACTTAGATTTGAAACATGTTTTAAATCTATCCGTCGAACTCGAGTCCGGTCGAAAAGTCCGTTCATCTGTATGCTAGTTCGACGGACAAAAAGCCACGCTAGGGCAGCTATTGGCTATGAACTTCCTAATTTTAGTCCGGTCGTACGTCATCACGTACGAATTCGACAGACTTTGGTGGATTGTGTGTAGGCAAGTCCATTCATTCAGAAAGTCCGTCGTAAAGTACGTCGAAAAGTCCGCCGGGCAAAGTCTGCCGTAAAGTCCGACAGTGTGTACGCAGCATTAGTGTCTCAAATTAACATACATGTGTGTATTTTGCTTTCCTTGCTTCTTTTCCAAGTCCTGTTTTTTTTTTTTGGACCAATAAAATTGTTTCAAATTCTTTGTTTTATGTGTTTTCTTTTCATGCATCGGATTTCCCAGCTGCAGCTTAACTAGGCTGATTGGCATGTCTTAGACAAATCCCTTTTTTATTTTTTTTTTTTTAGTTTTAAGTTACTTTGCTGGTGCTTTCATGGTAGCACATGCATGGATTGTGCGTATGCTGCCATAGATAGTGACCAGGAAAGTAACATTTCAGAGTGGTAAGTATTCTATTTTCTTTTTGAACAGTGGTTTTCAGCCTCAGTCCTCAAGTACCCCCCTGACAGGACATATTTGGGAAATTTTATCCTACCTAAAATAGCTGTCCAAAATACAAAGCCATTGACTTTGATTTAAAGCACCTGTCCAAGATGAAGGAAAACCTGCAAACATGGCCTGTTGGGGGGGTACTTGAGGACAGGGTTGAGAAGCACTGATTTAGAGCACTGAACTAAAATCAAGCTGAAGACAATCCTATTCTAATTGTGGACATTTGAGGGAAATCAAGATTTTTTTTTTTTTTTTTTTAAAGGTTGGGCTTTGTGTCCCTTTTCATAAAATTGGCTTCACTTCCTGTCACATAGCCAAACAGGAAGTGAGAGTAAAACCCTAATAATATTTTTCCTTGGGGACACACAGGTCAATCTAACTAGTGCCCCCATTATGCAAATTGCACTCTAGCACTTTGTTGTGTACACCCCAAATTATTAGGTATTTTGGGGTTTATTAAAGACAAATCCTCTCTGCAATACAAGTGTAGTTGATGAAAATCAGAGGGGTAGCACTGGTGATTTTATCATCCAATCATGTAGAGGCAAAGATGCTGTTTTTTTCTTTTCCTTGCATGTCCCCCTTTGGATCTCCAGCAACTGCACTTCTAAGTGCACTTGTAGTGCAAAGTGGATTTACCTTTTAGTAAGTAAACCCCAAAATACATAATAATTTGGGATGTACATGGCAAAATGCTAGAGTGAAATTTCCCGAATGGGGAAACTATTTAGATTGACCTGTGTGTCCCCAAGGACATACATTGGTAGGGTTTTACGCCCACTTCCTGTTTGGCTATGTGACAGGAAGTGAATAATTTTGAATGAGAAATTAGCAAAATTTGGGAGGTGTCTTCACCCTATCAGGGGTGTAGACATCCCCCAAAACTTATAGTCCCTCTGCAGTCTACCCCCAAGCAAAAATAAGAAAGTTTACCTGTGCAAAGACACATTCCCAAGTTCAATTGTGATGCATGTTAATGGCCCATTTAGACCTTTAATAGAAAGTCATCAGTTGCTTTTGACTCTAAACATTATTTTTGGCCAGTCCTAGAAATCTGCATCTGTTTTTCTATTAACCACTTGGTGTCTGTGCTATAGCCAAACGACGGCCACAGTGTGGACCTGAATTTCTGGGAGGCTGTCATAGAACGGGCTCCCTGTGTGCTCCCTGCTGCGCGAGTCACTGAGACTCGGGTGATCACAGATCGAAGTAAGGACCTATCTGTTTATTTTTTCTCCTCACGCTGACAGCATGAGGATAATAATAAAAGCTGATCACCAGCTTAGGTGCAAGGGACATTGGTCCCGAAGAGGCAATTCTGCCTCATCTGTGCCCACCCGTACCACCTGCCAGTGCCACCTATCAATGCCCACCAGTGATCCCAAGCAGTGCTGACTATCAGTGTAACCAATCAGTGCCGCCTCATCAGCGTACATCAATAAATGGAGAAAAATTATCTGTTTGCAAAATTTAATATCAAAATATCCAAAAATATACAAAATTATTTATAAAAATCTGTCTTTTCTTTTGTTTGAACAAAAGAAAAAAAACACACAGGTGATCAAATACCTCCAAAAGAATGTTCTATTTGTGGGAACTTAAAAAAAAACAAAAACATTTGTCTAAGTATGACCGCGCAATTGTCATTCAAAATGGATCAAAAATTGGTCAGGACAGCAGGGGGGTTTAAGTGCCCAGTAAGCAAGTGGTTAATTTCCATGCCAAATATGGATTTCTGTAATAAAGATGTGTACCCGCTGTGTATATGGCATGTGCGTAAGCAAGTCGCACACATATGAACGGTACTCATTGTAAATCATGGGGTACAACTTGTGATGCAACTTTTCAGTCCCAAGTGGCCTTAGGCTCTCTTTCCACTACTGCGAGTTGTTGTGCGACTTGACACATGTAAAGTCGCAGGACAAGTCAAAACACATGTATTTCAATGTTCCCCCGTTCTAATTGGTGCAACTCCAAAAAAAGTTCTTGCACTACTTTGTTCCAACTTCAGTGCGGCTTTTTCTCAGATGTTTTGAATTAGTCGCATGACACGGCATTAAGGCTCGGTTTCCACTATTGCAAGCCCAAAGTTGTGTGTTTTTTGACGTGAGTTTCGCGCAACTTTTTGCTAAAACTTGAAGCAATGCCTGTGTATTTTTGAGGTCTATGGACCTCAAGTCGCATCAAAGTGGGACCAAAGTAGTGCAGGGACTACTTTGAAGTTGCTGCAACTTGAAGTCGCACACATATGAACGGTACTCATTGTAAATCATGGGGTAGAACTTGTGATGTAACTTTTCAGTCCCTAGTGGCATGACAAGTTGCAATAGTGGAAAACAAGCCGAAAAAGCACATTGTAAATCATGCAACTTTGGGGTTGAAATAGTGAAAAGAGAGCATTAGGCTAAAGCGGTAATAGGAAGATGCACTGTAAGAATTACTTCTAATTGTAGAAAGTCAAACAGGCTCTTGCACTGAATCTAATTTATGGAAGATCTAACTGATTGGCCAGTGTATGGTAACCTTTAAAGATATGAAAACTTGAATTTCTGGTGTTTAAGCCTCATACACACGATGGGACTTTGTACCCCATGTACGGAGCCCGTTCTACTCAGCGGGGGATCGCTCCATCGATCCCCGCTGGGCAGGCAAATGACAGGTCTGTCTCTGCACACTGTGCAAGGACAGACCTGTCAGAGTGCTGCTCTCCTCTATGGGGGATCGGATGATGACGGACCGTAGAGTCAGTCGTCACCCAATCCGATCCGCAGATGGATGGAGAAATAGGTTTTTCCTCCGTTAGCAGTGAAACGGCGCTATTTTTTGTGCTGCTTTACCAGCGGTATTTGACCACTAGCGGTTTTAACCCCCGCTAGTGGCCAAAAAGGGGTTAAATCCGCACGCAAAACGCCACCGCAGCGGTGTTTTGCTGGAGGTATAGCCGCGTTGTCCCATTGATTTCAGAGCCCCCCCTGCCCCAAAGCACCCATCCCCCATGTTGAGGGCATTCGGCCTGGTATGGTTCAGGAGGGGGGGCGCTCGCGTGTCCCCTCCCTTTCCTGACCTGCTGAGCTGCTTAAATAAAAAATGTTTGCGCTGCGCTCAATAATCTAAAAAATGGTGTCAAAGATCACTGATATATAAATATCGAATAAACAAATGAATACAACTTGAGAACTTCCCATATATAGTGTGTACATTGACTTCTATATTGTGCTTACATATCAAACAATTAAAGTGCAATGTGCATATACAATCACGCCAAAGCAAAACTTAATCAAGTGATGTATCAAACAACATGCAATATCTCGCATCTAGTGCAGCATGCAAAAAATCAAATAACATAAAAATGAAATAGCATAAAAGTGCTCAGTGCTTCCTAAACGCAGTCAATATAATCTGCGTTTAGTAATCTCCATATTCTAGTGTCCATAAAATGTCCAAATCAAAAGTGCATCTGTGTCCAGCGAAATCCAAAACATCCAGTGCAATGAATTTGAGTGCTGCAAACAACCGTGATGTATTCTGGGGACCCCCCAAAGTGATTGCGCTCACCTCAGAGCGTGTGACACAGTGGCTAGCTATGTCAAATCACGCTTGGTAGCCACTCATTGGGCTCTGCTAGGTATAATGGATGCGATCTCCACTCACTCTGGGTTGAAAGTCAGAGAGCAGAACAGCACTCCTCTCTTCTCGCCGCTCGCTTGGAGCGCTGAGCTGTGGCGGATCCAGACTCCGTGGTCGTGATGACGCTTTGCTTGGACTCACACTCGTGACGTCAGCAGAGAGAGGACTTCAGTCTGCTCTCTGATGAAAACAGGTCACAGGAGTGCAATTCGTTTTTCATCCATAGCAGAACAATCAAAACAAAATATTCTTAAAAATGTCAAATATTGAATGAAAATATTATCAAAAATCACACATATATATATATATATAAATACCCTTCTTCCACCAATAAAAAAGACAATGTTGTATCTTTTATTGGTGGAAGAAGGGTATTATATATGTATATGTAATTTCTTACAATATTTTCCCTGGGTAATCTCTGGAGGAACCCTAGTTGAGAAATCCTGCTTTAAAGTAATTTTTGCTGTGATATTTGTCAAAGTCATTGCTATAGCTTTGGACATGTCTGTTTTGTCTTGTTAGGGAATATCCGTTGTCATTCTCCGATGTTCTTGAAAGTGTCACTCTGGTATCCATCTATCAAACCTTTAAATTGATGACACCCCTCCCCCAACAGCTCAAGTTCCACACCTTTGTAAGAATACTTGTCTATTTCTAATCCCATTCTGTTTTGCGAATATTTGAGCCAAATATATCTGTAAAAATAATTGTGAATAAGTAAGGTATTCCCACTACATATGGCATTTGTTCTAACAAGAGACTAGACCATTGTGATATGCATGTACATTGTATTATGTTTGGAGCGATTGGGAGGTTTTTTGCAGCAAATGATGTATATACTTGTATATTCACAAAAAAGTCTCCAAAAATCTGGCGAAATGATGGGGCTAAGCACTTTGCAAGTGCAGTTTCTCCGGAGCTTAGCAAATGAGGGGGTGCATTTTTTTCTTTGCATGTGATTGGGTATAATTATATTATTATTATACACGATTTATATAGCGCCAACAGTTTCTGCACCGCTTTACAATGTAGAGGGGGAACAGCACAATTACAGTACAGTTCAATACAGAAGGGACAGGAAGGCCCTGCTCATAGAGCTTACATTCTAAAAGTAGGAGGTGGTGGTACAAAAGGTAATAGATGCGGGGAATGATTGGATGGGGTTGTTAGGTGGGTGTGGGATAGGCTTCCCTGAATAAGTGAGTTTTCAGGGATCTCCTAAAGGTGGACAGGTTAGGGGCTGATCGGATACACCGGGGCAGGGAATTCCAGAGGATGGGAGAGGCTCTGGGGAAGTCCTGAAGGTGAGCATGAGAGGAGGTAACAAGGGAGCTAGAGAGCAGGAGGTCCTAGGAGGAGCGGAGGGGATGATTTGGGCAATATCTGCAGATGAGGTTTGTGATGTAGCTGGGGACGATGTTGTGGATGGCCTTGTATGTTGTGGTTAGCATTGTGAATTTTATACGGTGGGGTAGGGGAAGCCAATGAAGGGATTGGCAGAGAGGGGCAGCAGTCACGGATCGATTAGTGAGGTGTATTAGTCTAGCAGCATTCATAATAGACTGAAGGGGGGGTAGCCTGCGTAAGGGTAGGCCATTAAGGAGAGAGTTGCAGTAGTCAAGGCGGGAAATAATCAAGGAGTGAATAAGTTGCATTGTGGTGTCATTAGTCAGGAAGGGTCGAATTCTGGAGCTGTTGCGGAGATTAAGGCGGCAAGATTTAGCCAGTGATTGGATGTGGGGGCTGAAGGAGAGGTCAGAGTCAAGGATGACACCCAGCACCCTGGCATGTGTGGAGGGACCAATGGTTGTGCTGTTGATCTTAATGGTAAAGTCATGGGGGGGGACCGGGAAAGAGGAAATATGACAAGCTCAGTTTTAGAAAGATTGAGTTTGAGAAAGTGATGTGTCATCCATACTGATATGTCATTCAGTAAGTTTGAGATCCATGAGGAGATCGAGGGGGTCAAGGGGAGATCGAGAGTATTTTTTGTAAAGCAAAGCTTTACCTCATTTACTAAGCTCTGGAGCAACTTACACATTGCACAGTAAATTTGCCTTAAAGTGGAACTATAGACAACACTTTTTTTTTCATTATGTATAGAGTAAAGAAAGGGTTATAACCCCTGTCAGTTTTATTTTTTTGCCATCTGTGTCCCATTGGAAGATTTCCCCCTCTATTACTTTTCTGGGGACAACCCAAAATTTGGGATTTTCTTTTACTTTTATCTTCAATGATATTGGTAAACAGGACATATAGGGAGGGTGAATCTCCCTAATAGGGATACAGACAGCAATAAAAACCTGACAGGTGTTCTAATCCCTCTCCACTCCAAATCTAAAAAAAAGATTACCTTTAGTTATACTTTCAAGTAAATCAACCCTAATGATTTCCATATTTTCATATTTAGGTTTCTATACATGACTGTTGAGAGAACTGATCCAAACTGGCAGAAACTACTCAAAATTGGCTATTATATTTTTACATGATTAAGTACCGCATGCATGGACCACTACTTAATTTCTGCATGCATTTAATTATTTATTTTCTTCTGTGAATTGACTTTAATCCCTTTTCATGCAGTATTCACTGACAGTTTTGAGGGTTTTGCAGTAAATAACGCAAAAGAGAATAGTGAATTGACAATTTCAGGATCACATGAGATATTTAGGGGAAATGTGTCCGGACACCTAAATAGCACATGCAATATGCTTTAGTGAATGGAGCTCATTATCACAGAAAATTATCAATTTATTTGAAGATATGAATTACAAAAAAACACACATTAAAAAATCTTTGGACAAAGTATAACATTAAAAAAGAACAGACCACCCCCTCTTAAAATCCATGCCATTTCTACATAATGTTCAACTAGTCTGAGATTAAAGGAGAAGTATGGCCAAAGCTATTTTGGTCATACTACTCCTGCGGGTCACAGGGGGTGCACCTAGTTCTACACTCCTGTGACTAGGGATGAGCTTCGCGTTCAAGACGAACCCATGTTCGACTCGAACATCGGCTGTTCGATCGTTCGCCGAATTGCGAACGTTATGGGCCGTTCGCACCAAATTCGTGTGGCACGTCACGGCCCATAATTCACTGCGGCATCGCAGTGCATTGCTGGCTGATGATTGGCCAAGCATGCACTATGACCCGCATTCTTGGCCAATCACAGTGCCGCCGGTAGAGAGAGCTGTAACTGGCCAAAGCCAGGGTGTCTTTGGCCAATTATGGCTCAGGGGGTTTAGAACACGCCCCACACTATATAAGGCCACCTGCACGGCAGCCCTGTGTAGTTTGTTCCGGCGTGCTGAGAGATAGAGAGAGAGACAGTATCATTTCATTTGAGTTAGCTAGATTAGGCAAGACAGTCAGTGAGTTAGCTGCACTTATAGTGTATTGTGTATATATATATATATATATATATATATATATATATATATATATATATATATGCATCCCAGGTGTTATATATATATATATATATATACACTGTATTCAGTTTAGCTAGATCCGTTCCTGCTATCTTCCTACTGACAGGCAGGCTTGTCTTGTTACAGTATTTACAGCTACCTGAAGAAAATTGATGGTGTTCTTTTGATCCTATTAGTACCACAGTCAGGAAGCTAGACTATTTACAGTTAGTGTAGTGTGTCCTCCTCACAGTGTTCAGTTAAAGCTACAAGTTAGTATAGTGTGACCTCTGCGCTTTGTTCAGCTAAAACTTCAAGTTAGTGTAGTGCACAGTGTTCAGCTAAAGCTACAAGTTAGGGTAGTGCGTCCTCCTCACAGTGTTCAGCTAAAGCTACAAGTTAGTTTAGTGTGACCTCTGCACAGTGTTCAGCTAAAGCTACAAGTTAGGGTAGTGCGTCCTCCTCACAGTGTTCAGCTAAAACTAAAAGTTACTGTAGTGCGACCTCTGCACAGTGTTCAGCTAAAGCTACAAGTTAGTGTAGTGCGTCCTCCTCACAGTGTTCAGCTAAAGCTACAAGTTAGTGTAGTGAGACCTCTGCAGTGTTCAGCTAAAGCTACAAGTTAGTGTAGTACGTCCTGCTCACAGTGTTCAGCTAAAACTACAAGTTAGTGTAGTGAGACCTCTGCACAGTGTTCAGCTAAAACTACAAGTTAGTGTAGTGAGACCTCTGCACAGTGTTCAGCTGAAGCTACAAGTTAGTGTAGTGCGTCCTCCTCACAGTGTTCAGCTAAAACTACAAGTTAGTGTAGTGAGACCTCTGCACAGTGTTCAGCTAAAGCTACAAGTTAGTGTAGTGCGTCCTCCTCACAGTGTTCAACTAAAGCTACAAATTAGTTTAATGTGACCTCTGCACAGTGTTCAGCTAAAGCTACAAGTTAGGGTAGTGCGTCTTCCTCACAGTGTTCAGCTAAAACTACAAGTTAGTGTAGTGCGACCTCTGCACAGTGTTCAGCTAAAGCTACAAGTTAGTGTAGTGCGTCCTCCTCACAGTGTTCAGCTAAAGCTACAAGTTAGTGTAGTGAGACCTCTGCAGTGTTCAGCTAAAGCTACAAGTTAGTGTAGTACGTCCTGCTCACAGTGTTCAGCTAAAACTACAAGTTAGTGTAGTGAGACCTCTGCACAGTGTTCAGCTAAAACTACAAGTTAGTGTAGTGAGACCTCTGCACAGTGTTCAGCTGAAGCTACAAGTTAGTGTAGTGCGTCCTCCTCACAGTGTTCAGCTAAAACTACAAGTTAGTGTAGTGAGACCTCTGCACAGTGTTCAGCTAAAGCTACAAGTTAGTGTAGTGCGTCCTCCTCACAGTGTTCAACTAAAGCTACAAATTAGTTTAATGTGACCTCTGCACAGTGTTCAGCTAAAGCTACAAGTTAGGGTAGTGCGTCTTCCTCACAGTGTTCAGCTAAAACTACAAGTTAGTGTAGTGCGACCTCTGCACAGTGTTTAGCTAAAGCTACAAGTTAGTGTAGTGCGTCCTCCTCACAGTGTTCAGCTAAAACTACAAGTTAGTGTAGTGAGACCTCTGCACAGTGTTCAGCTAAAGCTACAAGTTAGTGTAGTGCGTCCTGCTCACAGTGTTCAGCTAAAACTACAAGTTAGTGTAGTTTGGCCTCTGCACAGTGTTCAGCTAAAGCTGCAAGTTAGTGTAGTGAGACCTCTGCACAGTGTTCAGCTAAAGATACAAGTTAGTGTAGTGTGTCCTGCTCACAGTGTTCAGCTAAAACTACAAGTTAGTGTAGTGCGACCTCTGCACGGTGTTCAGCTAAAGCTACGAGTGTAGTGCGTCCTCCTCACAGTGTTCAGCTAAAGCTACAAGTTAGTGTAGTGCGTCCTCCTCACAGTGTGCAACTAAAGCTACAAGTTAGATTAGTGTGACCTCTGCACAGTGTTCAGCTAAAGCTACAAGTTAGGGTAGTGCGTCCTCCTCACAGTGTTCAGCTAAAACTACAAGTTAGTGTAGTGAGACCTCTGCACAGTGTTCAGCTAAAGCTACAAGTTATTGTAGTGCGTCCTGCTCACAGTGTTCAGCTAAAACTACAAGTTAGTGTAGTGAGACCTCTGCACAGTGTTCAGCTAAAGCTACAAGTTATTGTAGTGCGTCCTGCTCACAGTGTTCAGCTAAAACTACAAGTTAGTGTAGTGCGACTACTGCACAGTGTTCAGCTAAAGGTACAAATTAGTGTAATGAGACCTCTGTACAGTGTTCAGCTAAAGCTACAAGTTAGTGTAGTGCGTCCTGCTCACAGTGTTCAGCTAAAACTACAAGTTAGTGTAGTGAGACCTCTGCACAGTGTTCAGCTAAAGCTACAAGTTAGTGTAGTGCGCCCTCCTCAGTGTTCAGCTAAAACTACAAGTTAGTGTAGTGAGACCTCTGCACAGTGTTCAGCTAAAGCTAGAAGTTAGTGTAGTGAGACCTCTGCACAGTGTTCAGCTAAAGCTACAAGTTAGTGTAGTGCGTCCTCCTCACAGTGTTCAACTAAAGCTACAAGTTAGTTTAGTGTGACCTTTGCACAGTGTTCAGCTAAAGCTACAAGTTAGGGTAGTGCGTCCTCCTCAGTGTTCAGCTAAAACTACAAGTTAGTGTAGTGCGACCTCTGCACAGTGTTCAGCTAAAACTACAAGTTAGTGTAGTGACACCTCTGCAGAGTGTTCAGCTAAAGCTACAAGTTAGTGTAGTGAGACCTCTGCATAGTGTTCAGCTAAAGCTACAAGTTAGTGTAGTGTGTCCTGCTCACAGTGTTCAGCTAAAACTACAAGTTAGTGTAGTCCATCCTCCTCACAGTGTTCAGCTAAAACTACAAGTTAGTGTAGTGAGACCTCTGCACAGTGTTCAGCTAAAGCTACAAGTTAGTGTAGTGCATCCTGCTCACAGTGTTAAGCTAAAACTACAAGTTAGTGTAGTGCGACTTCTGCACAGTGTTCAGCTAAAGATACAAATTAGTGTAGTGAGACCTCTGTGCAGTGTTCAGCTAAAGCTACAAGTTAGTGTAGTGCGTCCTGCTCACAGTGTTCAGCTAAAACTACAAGTTAGTGTAGTGAGACCTCTGCACAGTGTTCAGCTAACGCTACAAGTTAGTGTAGTGAGACCACTGCACAGTGTTCAGCTAAAGCTACAAGTTAGTGTAGTGCGTCCTTGTCACGTACCTGGTAGGTTGTGAGCCTGAAGTGCAGGAAAAGACCTCCCTTACAGCTCCCACTCCCGTTTCCCTGGAATGGAGACAGGGGGCCAGGAGTGAAGAGTGGTATGGGTGCCTGGCAGGATCAACAGTTGCTGAAAGTCCAGTAGTGGTGGCACCCTCTGGAGTCAGTAGTCTGAGGAGTAGACTGAGGACAGAGACTGGAATGCGGGACTGGAACCAGGAACAACAGCAGGTAATAGCAGACTGGAAGCTGGACTGGAACAACAGCAGAAGATAGCCTGGAACACTGGACTGGAACCAGGAACAACAGCAGGTAATAGACTGGAACGCTGGACTGGAACACAGCAGAAGATAGCCTGGAACGCTGGGCTGGAACACAGCAGAAGGTAGCCTTGAATGCTGGACTGGAGCACAGCAGAAGGTAGCCTGGAACGCTGGACTGGAACCAGGAACAACAGCAGGTAATAGCAGACTGGAAGCTGATGAACACAGCGGAGGGTCAACAAGCCGGTGGTCAGTAACGTTCGGACAGCAGAGGTACCAGAGGTAAGGCAGAGGGATGGTCAGGCAAGCCAAGAGGGTCTGGTGCAGGCAGATAGCAGGATCGTCAAACAGGAAGCCGGGTCAGATAACAGGAAACACAGATTAGATCAGGTAACACTCACAGAACGCTGTAGAGCAGACAGCGGGGATGGAGTGTGACAGGCAGGTTTAAATAGCCAGCCTGACACCAGCGGGAGTGCGCGCGCGCGTGCCCGTGCGTGACCGCACCCGTGAACGCGTGCACATGCGCAATGGGACCCGTGGCCGGGTTCCCGTGCGCCTGGGACGCCGGTTACTGGCAGGATCTTCGTGACATTGCCGCCCCCAAGGGGCAGCCTCCGGATGCCCCTTTGAAAAAATTTCTCTGGATGAGCTGTTTTAAAGGCTTGTAACAGGTCTTCAGCATGAATATTATCCTCTGGTTCCCAAGAATTCTCCTCTGGGCCAAACCCCTTCCACTTTATTAAGAATTGATTTTGGTTACCTCTTTTCCTGTGGTCCATGATAGCCTCCACCTCGAATTCCTCTTCCCCATCTACCAGGATTGGATCAGGAGGATCCGTACTTCGACCTGGAAATGGGTTAGTAATAGATGGTTTAAGCAAGGACACGTGAAAAACTGGATGTACCTTTAGTGAATCTGGGAGTTCAAGTTCATATGCAACTTCATTAATTCTCCGTTTAACAGGGAATGGTCCAAGAAATTTGGGACCCAATTTCTTGGAAGGGCAGGCCAACCTGAGATTTATGGTGGACAACCATACCTGATCCCCAGGTGCAAGTAAGAGCTCACCTCGCATCTTTTTATCGAAGGATGCTTTGTTGTACTCCTGGGTTCTAGTCATGGTGTCCTGTAAAACTTGGTTGTTAGAGGTAAAGAAATCCAATTTCTCCTGGACTGCGGGT
This sequence comes from Aquarana catesbeiana, assembly GCF_042186555.1. Classification (NCBI taxonomy): domain Eukaryota; kingdom Metazoa; phylum Chordata; class Amphibia; order Anura; family Ranidae; genus Aquarana; species Aquarana catesbeiana. The sequence goes on along the minus strand of NC_133334.1, from coordinate 93,294,171 downwards.
ACTGTGCATCTGGAAGAGAGTTTGGTAAAAATGAGGGGTGGAAACCATAATTCGCAAAAAACTGAGTTTGCTTGATAGCAGAATGAATAGAATTGTTATAAGCGAATTCGGCCAATGGTAAAACAGCAATCCAATTATCTTGGGCAAAGGAAGAAAAACAGCGCAAATATTGTTCAAGGGTCTGGTTTGTTCTTTCTGTTTGCCCATTAGTCTGGGGGTGATAAGCCGATGAAAATGAGAGTTCAATGTCCAAGGTTTTACACAAAGCCCTCCAGAATCGAGAGGTAAATTGTACCCCTCGATCTGAAACGATGTTAACTGGTACCCCATGGAGCCTGACGACCTCTTTAATGAATGCTTGTGCTGTTTCTGTAGCTGAAGGGGTACCCTTCATTGGGACAAAGTGCGCCATCTTCGACAACCGGTCCACTATGACAAAGATTGAAGTGAAGCCCCCGGCCGGGGGTAGTTCTACAATAAAATCTATTGAGAGCATTTTCCAGGGTCTATCTGGGACAGGCAAGGGGTTTAGTAGACCCCATGCCTTTGTTTTGTGCCCTTTGTTCCTAAGGCAGGTGGTACAGGACTCTACAAACTCTTTACAATCTTTGCGCAGCTGAGGCCACCAGAAGGTGCGCTGAACTAAATCAGTGGTCTTAGCCACACTGAAATGCCCAGCCAGCGCATGATCGTGGCAGAGCTCTAGTACTGGAACTCGTAGTGTTTCAGGTATAAAGATCCTACTCTCATGCCACAATAACCCATCCTTAACCTGTAGCTCTGTCTTAATGGAAGATTCTATTTCTGCAGAGGCCTGTTTAATCTGGGAAAGCAGGTTTCCCTGAAGTAGAAGAAAGTTCCCTGGAGACAAAATGATGTCTGGAGGGGAAATCTCTTGAGGTTTGTGAAACATCCTAGACAGGGCGTCAGGTTTGGTATTCTTGGAGCCAGGACGGTAAGTGACATGGAAGGAGAACCTGGAGAAAAAGAGAGCCCACCTGGCCTGACGTGGTTTCAACCTCTTTGCAGACCTCAAATACTCCAGGTTCTTATGATCTGTAAAGATTAAAACTGGATGAGCGGCACCCTCCAACAGATAGCGCCACTCCTCCAATGCTGACTTGATTGCCAACAACTCTCTGTCACCTACATCATAATTTCTCTCTGCCATGGATAATTTACGAGAAAAGAAAGCCACAGGATGCAGCAGGGCTTTGGTTCCCTGTCTTTGGGATAATACTGCTCCTACAGCAATTTCAGATGCATCCACTTCTAGAATAAATGGCAGAGAGGAATCTGGATGCTTTAGTACAGAGGTGGAGGTAAAAAGGCCCTTGAGAGTCTCAAAAGCCTTTTGAGCCTCGGCCGACCAATGGAAGCGTGTACCCTGTTTTGTAAGCTGTGTGATGGGTGCAATGATGGCTGAGAACCCCTTAATAAATTTGCGGTAAAAATTAGCAAATCCAACGAATCGCTGGATTCCTTTCTTATCAGTCGGGACTGGCCAATCTAGAACAGCCATGACCTTCTGGGGGTCCATTTTGATGCCCTTACTGGAGATGACTAACCCTAAAAATGGAATACTTTCCTGTTCGAATTCACATTTTTCAGCCTTTGCATATAGACCGTGTTGTCGAAGTCGGCCCAATATACTTCTGACGTGCCTGCGATGGGATTCAAGGGAACAAGAGAAAATCAATATGTCATCTAAATAGACGATGACAAACAGGTCTAGAAAGTCACGTAACACATCATTAATAAAGTATTGAAATGTGGCAGGGGCATTACACAGGCCGAAAGGCATCACGAGGTACTCAAAATGTCCATAACGGGTACGAAAAGCGGTCTTCCATTCGTCTCCATCCCTGATACGAACTAAATTGTAGGCCCCACAGAGATCAAGTTTGGTGAATATGGTAGCCGTCCCCAGTCTTTGAAACAACTCTGGTACTAAGGGGAGAGGGTACTGATTCTTCACAGTAATTTTGTTTAGTTCGTGGTAATCCACACACGGCCTGAGGGTTTTATCTTTTTCTGCACGAAGAAGATGCCTGCACCTGCGGGGGACGTGGATGGACGGATGAAGCCTCTTTTGAGGTTTTCATCAATGTATTCCTTCAATGCCCCTTGCTCCACCTCAGTCAGGGGAAATATTCTTCCAAAAGGAATTTCAGCACCAGGAAGTAACTCAATGGGACAGTCATAGGCCCGGTGAGGGGGTAACACCTCTGCCCTCTGTTTACTAAATACGTCCAGGAAATCATGATAGGCGGAAGGAATGGATTGAAGTAGACTAGGATCTGTATCTAGGCATAACAGAGTAGAGTTCTCCTGGATGTTCTGGGTTCTGCAAAACTGTTGGCAGTACGGAGAGGGAAAGGTCACCTCCCCCGTGATCCAATTTATGTCCGGATTATGGGCCTGTAACCATGGCATGCCGAGTATTATGGGGAACAGGGGTGAAGCGATAATGTCCAGGCACAGCTGTTCCTGATGGACGTTGGAAACAAAAACGGGTATTGGCATAGTCTCTTGGGTGACAGGTCCAGACTTGATAGCGGTCCCATCAGCTAGATGGATAGAAAGTCCATGGGCTTTAGGTGACAAGGGTATTTGGTGTTGGATGGCAAAACGAGAATCCATGAAACAGCTGCAAGCTCCTGAGTCAATAATGGCGGTGGTTTGTAGATCCTTCCCTGGAAGCTGTAGCAGAAGAGGAAGAGCAAGGTGAGTGGTATTTTTAACCAGAGGTGTCACATAGTCAGTAGATAGGGATAAACACTTACGAAGTTTGAGGGGACAGTTCCTGACATAGTGCCTGGGTTCCCCACAATACAGGCACAAGTTATTTACTCGACGACATTGTCGTTCCTCTGGGGTGAGTGAAGGCCGCAGGACTCCTAATTGCATTGGCTCAGGTAAGTTAAGCGTGGAGGTAGGTGGTGTTGATGATGGGTGATGGGGAACCTTAGGGGTAACCCAAGTTGGACGAGAAGACCCCATAGCTTTCTCAGACCTGCGCTCTCATAGGCGTCGATCGATCTGGATAGCTAGATCGATTAAAGCATTTAAAGTCTGTGGTGTACCCACCCTGGCCAGTTCATCCTTCAGAGGATCAGAAAGTCCCAACCGAAATTGATAATGGAGAGCCGCATCGTTCCAATTAGTATCCGCACTCCACTTCCTGAATTCAGCCACATAATCCTCTGCTGCTCTGCGACCTTGTTGAAGGGTGTGTAGAGCCGCCTCTGCAGTTACAGATAGCTGGGGGGTCATCATATAACTGGCCTAGTGCGTCAAAGAAAGTGGAGAGGTTGGTCAGAGATATGTCCTTTTGCTCTAAGAGGCGATGGGCCCAGGTTTGGGGGTCACCAGAGAGTAGAGAAATTACGTAGCCCACCTTTGTAGCCTCCAGGGAAAAGGTACGTGGCTGAAGAGCAAAAAATAGTTCGCAGGAGTTGCGGAAGGCTCTGAACTTATGGCGATTTCCAAAGAAACGTTCAGGTGTGGGAACCTTAGGTTCTGGAGGGAGCATCATCACCGTTGAGGAAGGCCCAACTGAAGGAGCAGGAGCAGAGGAAGCTCCCTGGGTCCCAATGGGGTTAGACAGGGTTAACACTCGTTCCTCCAGTCTGGCGTATCCTTGCTGCAGGTTTTTGACTGCTTCAGTCAATCCTGCCAGGTGTGCACAGAGTTCCTCCATGGGAGACGTTCCCTGCTCAGGCTCAGACATGGCTGTCTGCTACTGTCACGTACCTGGTAGGTTGTGAGCCTGAAGTGCAGGAAAAGACCCCCCTTACAGCTCCCACTCCCGTTTCCCTGGAATGGAGACAGGGGGCCAGGAGTGAAGAGTGGTATGGGTGCCTGGCAGGATCAACAGTTGCTGAAAGTCCAGTAGTGGTGGCACCCTCTGGAGTCAGTAGTCTGAGGAGTAGACTGAGGACAGAGACTGGAATGCGGGACTGGAACCAGGAACAACAGCAGGTAATAGCAGACTGGAAGCTGGACTGGAATAACAGCAGAAGATAGCCTGGAACACTGGACTGGAACCAGGAACAACAGCAGGTAATAGACTGGGACGCTGGACTGGAACACAGCAGAAGATAGCCTGGAACGCTGGTCTGGAACACAGCAGAAGGTAGCCTGGAACGCTGGACTGGAACCAGGAACAACAGCAGGTAATAGCAGACTGAGAGCTGGACTGGAACAACAGCAGAAGATAGCCTGGAACACTGGACTGGAACCAGGAACAACAGCAGGTAATAGACTGGAACGCTGGACTGGAACACAGCAGAAGATAGCCTGGAACGCTGGGCTGGAACACAGCAGAAGGTAGCCTGGAATGCTGGACTGGAACCAGGAACAACAGCAGGTAATAGCAGACTGGAAGCTGGACTGGAACAACAGCAGAAGATAGCCTGGAACACTGGACTGGAACCAGGAACAACAGCAAGTAATAGCAGACTGGAAGCTGATGAACACAGAGGAGGGTCAACAAGCTGGTGGTCAGTAACGTTCGGACAGCAGAGGTACCAGGGGTAGTGCAAAGGGATGGTCAGGCAAGCCAAGAGGGTCTGGTGCAGGCAGATAGCAGGATCGTCAAACAGGAAGCCGGGTCAGATAACAGGAAACACAGATCAGATCAGGTAACACTCACAGAACGCTGTAGAGCAGACAGCGGGGATGGAGTGTGACAGGCAGGTTTAAATAGCCCGCCTGACACCAGCGGGAGTGCGCGCGCGCGTGCCCGTGCGTGACCGCACCCGTGAACGCGTGCGCATGCGCAATGGGACCCGTGGCCGGGTTCCCGTGCGCCTGGGACGCCGGTTACTGGCAGGATCTTCGTGACAGTCCTCCTCACAGTGTTCAGCTAAAACTACAAGTTAGTGTAGTGAGACCTCTGCACAGTGTTCAGCTAAAGCTACAAGTTAGGGTAGTGCGTCCTCCTCACAGTGTTCAGCTAAAACTACAAGTTAGTGTAGTGCGACCTCTGCACAGTGTTCAGCTAAAGCTACAAGTTAGTGTAGAGCGTCCTCCTCACAGTGTTCAGCTAAAACTACAAGTTAGTGTAGTGAGACCTCTGCACAGTGTTCAGCTAAAGCTACAAGTTAGTGTAGTGCGTCATGCTCACAGTGTTCAGCTAAAACTACAAGTTAGTGTAGTGCGACTTCTGCACAGAGTTCAGCTAAAGGTACAAATTAGTGTAGTGAGACCTCTGCACAGTGTTCAGCTAAAGCTACAAGTTAGTGTAGTGAGACCTCTGCACAGTGTTCAGCTAAAGCTACAAGTTAGTGTAGTGCGTCCTCCTCACAGTGTTCAACAAAAGCTACAAGTTAGTATAGTGTGACCTTTGCACAGTGTTCAGCTAAAGCTACAAGTTACGGTAGTGCGTCCTCCTCACAGTGTTCAGCTAAAACTACAAGTTAGTGTAGTGTGACCTCTGCACAGTGTTCAGCTAAAACTACAAGTTAGTGTAGTGACACCTCTGCACAGTGTTCAGCTAAAGCTACAAGTTAGTGTAGTGAGACCTCTGCACAGTGTTCAGCTAAAGCTACAAGTTAGTGTAGTGCGTCCTCCTCACAGTGTTCAGCTAAAACTACAAGTTAGTGTAGTGAGACCTCTGCACAGTGTTCAGCTAAAGCTACAAGTTAGGGTAGTGCGTCATGCTCACAGTGTTCAGCTAAAACTACAAGTTAGTGTAGTGCGACTTCTGCACAGTGTTCAGCTAAAGATACAAATTAGTGTAGTGAGACCTCTGTACAGTGTTCAGCTAAAGCTACAAGTTAGTGTAGTGCGTCCTGCTCACAGTGTTCAGCTAAAACTACAAGTTAGTGTAGTGCGTCCTCCTCACAGTGTTCAGCTAAAACTACAAGTTAGTGTAGTGAGACCTCTGCACAGTGTTCAGCTAAAGCTACAAGTTAGTGTAGTGCGTCATGCTCACAGTGTTCAGCTAAAACTACAAGTTAGTGTAGTGAGACCTCTGCACAGTGTTCAGCTAAAGCTACAAGTTAGTGTAGTGAGACCTCTGCACAGTGTTCAGCTAAAGCTACAAGTTAGTGTAGTGCGTCCTGCTCACAGTGTTCAGCTAAAACTACAAGTTAGTGTAGTGAGACCTCTGCACAGTGTTCAGCTAAAACTACAAGTTAGTGTAGTGACACCTCTGCACAGTGTTCAGCTAAAGCTACAAGTTAGTGTAGTGCGTCCTCCTCACAGTGTTCAGCTAAAACTCCAAGTTAGTGTAGTGAGACCTCTGCACAGTGTTCAGCTAAAGCTACAAGTTAGTGTAGTGCGTCATGCTCACAGTGTTCAGCTAAAACTACAAGTTAGTGTAGTGCGACTTCTGCACAGAGTTCAGCTAAAGGTACAAAATTAGTGTAGTGAGACCTCTGCACAGTGTTCAGCTAAAGCTACAAGTTAGTGTAGTGAGACCTCTGCACAGTGTTCAGCTAAAGCTACAAGTTAGTGTAGTGAGACCTCTGCACAGTGTTCAGCTAAAGCTACAAGTTAGTGTAGTGCGTCCTCCTCACAGTGTTCAACTAAAGCTACAAGTTAGTTTAGTGTGACCTTTGTACAGTGTTCAGCTAAAGCTAAGAGTTACGGTAGTGCGTCCTCCTCTCAGTGTTCAGCTAAAACTACAAGTTAGTGTAGTGCGACCTCTGCACAGTGTTCAGCTAAAACTACAAGTTAGTGTAGTGACACCTCTGCACAGTGTTCAACTAAAGATACAAATTAGTGTAGTGAGACCTCTGTACAGTGTTCAGCTAAAGCTACAAGTTAGTGTAGTGCATCCTGCTCACAGTGTTCAGCTAAAACTACAAGTTAGTGTAGTGAGACCTCTGCACAGTGTTCAGCTAAAGCTACAAGTTAGTGTAGTGCGTCCTCCTCACAGTGTTCAACAAAAGCTACAAGTTAGTATAGTGTGACCTTTGCACAGTGTTCAGCTAAAGCTACAAGTTACGGTAGTGCGTCCTCCTCACAGTGTTCAGCTAAAACTACAAGTTAGTGTAGTGTGACCTCTGCACAGTGTTCAGCTAAAACTACAAGTTAGTGTAGTGACACCTCTGCACAGTGTTCAGCTAAAGCTACAAGTTAGTGTAGTGAGACCTCTGCACAGTGTTCAGCTAAAGCTACAAGTTAGTGTAGTGCGTCCTCCTCACAGTGTTCAGCTAAAACTACAAGTTAGTGTAGTGAGACCTCTGCACAGTGTTCAGCTAAAGCTACAAGTTAGGGTAGTGCGTCATGCTCACAGTGTTCAGCTAAAACTACAAGTTAGTGTAGTGCGACTTCTGCACAGTGTTCAGCTAAAGATACAAATTAGTGTAGTGAGACCTCTGTACAGTGTTCAGCTAAAGCTACAAGTTAGTGTAGTGCGTCCTGCTCACAGTGTTCAGCTAAAACTACAAGTTAGTGTAGTGCGTCCTCCTCACAGTGTTCAGCTAAAACTACAAGTTAGTGTAGTGAGACCTCTGCACAGTGTTCAGCTAAAGCTACAAGTTAGTGTAGTGCGTCATGCTCACAGTGTTCAGCTAAAACTACAAGTTAGTGTAGTGAGACCTCTGCACAGTGTTCAGCTAAAGCTACAAGTTAGTGTAGTGAGACCTCTGCACAGTGTTCAGCTAAAGCTACAAGTTAGTGTAGTGCGTCCTGCTCACAGTGTTAAGCTAAAACTACAAGTTAGTGTAGTGAGACCTCTGCACAGTGTTCAGCTAAAACTACAAGTTAGTGTAGTGACACCTCTGCACAGTGTTCAGCTAAAGCTACAAGTTAGTGTAGTGCGTCCTCCTCACAGTGTTCAGCTAAAACTCCAAGTTAGTGTAGTGAGACCTCTGCACAGTGTTCAGCTAAAGCTACAAGTTAGTGTAGTGCGTCATGCTCACAGTGTTCAGCTAAAACTACAAGTTAGTGTAGTGCGACTTCTGCACAGAGTTCAGCTAAAGGTACAAAATTAGTGTAGTGAGACCTCTGCACAGTGTTCAGCTAAAGCTACAAGTTAGTGTAGTGAGACCTCTGCACAGTGTTCAGCTAAAGCTACAAGTTAGTGTAGTGAGACCTCTGCACAGTGTTCAGCTAAAGCTACAAGTTAGTGTAGTGCGTCCTCCTCACAGTGTTCAACTAAAGCTACAAGTTAGTTTAGTGTGACCTTTGTACAGTGTTCAGCTAAAGCTAAGAGTTACGGTAGTGCGTCCTCCTCTCAGTGTTCAGCTAAAACTACAAGTTAGTGTAGTGCGACCTCTGCACAGTGTTCAGCTAAAACTACAAGTTAGTGTAGTGACACCTCTGCACAGTGTTCAACTAAAGATACAAATTAGTGTAGTGAGACCTCTGTACAGTGTTCAGCTAAAGCTACAAGTTAGTGTAGTGCATCCTGCTCACAGTGTTCAGCTAAAACTACAAGTTAGTGTAGTGAGACCTCTGCACAGTGTTCAGCTAAAGCTACAAGTTAGTGTAGTGCGTCCTCCTCACAGTGTTCAACAAAAGCTACAAGTTAGTATAGTGTGACCTTTGCACAGTGTTCAGCTAAAGCTACAAGTTACGGTAGTGCGTCCTCCTCACAGTGTTCAGCTAAAACTACAAGTTAGTGTAGTGTGACCTCTGCACAGTGTTCAGCTAAAACTACAAGTTAGTGTAGTGACACCTCTGCACAGTGTTCAGCTAAAGCTACAAGTTAGTGTAGTGAGACCTCTGCACAGTGTTCAGCTAAAGCTACAAGTTAGTGTAGTGCGTCCTCCTCACAGTGTTCAGCTAAAACTACAAGTTAGTGTAGTGAGACCTCTGCACAGTGTTCAGCTAAAGCTACAAGTTAGGGTAGTGCGTCATGCTCACAGTGTTCAGCTAAAACTACAAGTTAGTGTAGTGCGACTTCTGCACAGTGTTCAGCTAAAGATACAAATTAGTGTAGTGAGACCTCTGTACAGTGTTCAGCTAAAGCTACAAGTTAGTGTAGTGCGTCCTGCTCACAGTGTTCAGCTAAAACTACAAGTTAGTGTAGTGCGTCCTCCTCACAGTGTTCAGCTAAAACTACAAGTTAGTGTAGTGAGACCTCTGCACAGTGTTCAGCTAAAGCTACAAGTTAGTGTAGTGCGTCATGCTCACAGTGTTCAGCTAAAACTACAAGTTAGTGTAGTGAGACCTCTGCACAGTGTTCAGCTAAAGCTACAAGTTAGTGTAGTGAGACCTCTGCACAGTGTTCAGCTAAAGCTACAAGTTAGTGTAGTGCGTCCTGCTCACAGTGTTAAGCTAAAACTACAAGTTAGTGTAGTGAGACCTCTGCACAGTGTTCAGCTAAAACTACAAGTTAGTGTAGTGACACCTCTGCACAGTGTTCAGCTAAAGCTACAAGTTAGTGTAGTGCGTCCTCCTCACAGTGTTCAGCTAAAACTCCAAGTTAGTGTAGTGAGACCTCTGCACAGTGTTCAGCTAAAGCTACAAGTTAGTGTAGTGCGTCATGCTCACAGTGTTCAGCTAAAACTACAAGTTAGTGTAGTGCGACTTCTGCACAGAGTTCAGCTAAAGGTACAAAATTAGTGTAGTGAGACCTCTGCACAGTGTTCAGCTAAAGCTACAAGTTAGTGTAGTGAGACCTCTGCACAGTGTTCAGCTAAAGCTACAAGTTAGTGTAGTGAGACCTCTGCACAGTGTTCAGCTAAAGCTACAAGTTAGTGTAGTGCGTCCTCCTCACAGTGTTCAACTAAAGCTACAAGTTAGTTTAGTGTGACCTTTGTACAGTGTTCAGCTAAAGCTAAGAGTTACGGTAGTGCGTCCTGCTCACAGTGTTCAGCTAAAACTACAAGTTAGTGTAGTGAGACCTCTGCACAGTGTTCAGCTAAAGCTACAAGTTAGTGTAGTGCGTCCTGCTCACAGTGTTCAGCTAAAACTACAAGTTAGTGTAGTGGGACCTCTGCACAGTGTTCAGCTAACGCTACAAGTTAGTGTAGTGAGACCTCTGCACAGTGTTCAGCTAAAGCTACAAGTTAGTGTAGTGTGTCCTCCTCACAGTTGTTCAGCTAAAACTACAAGTTAGTGTAGTGAGACCTCTGCACAGTGTTCAGCTAAAGCTACAAGTTAGTGTAGTGCGTCCTGCTCACAGTGTTCAGCTAAAACTACAAGTTAGTGTAGTGAGACCTCTGCACAGTGTTCAGCTAAAACTACAAGTTAGTGTAGTGACACCTCTGCACAGTGTTCAGCTAAAGCTACAAGTTAGTGTAGTGCGTCCTCCTTACAGTGTTCAGCTAAAACGCCAAGTTAGTGTAGTGAGACCTCTGCACAGTGTTCAGCTAAAGCTACAAGTTAGTGTAGTGCGTCATGCTCACAGTGTTCAGCTAAAACTACAAGTTAGTGTAGTGCGACTTCTGCACAGAGTTCAGCTAAAGGTACAAAATTAGTGTAGTGAGACCTCCGCACAGTGTTCAGCTAAAGCTACAAAATAGTGTAGTGAGACCTCTGCACAGTGTTCAGCTAAAGCTACAAGTTGGTGTAGTGAGACCTCTGCACAGTGTTCAGCTAAAGCTACAAGTTAGTGTAGTGCGTCCTCCTCACAGTGTTCAACTAAAGCTACAAGTTAGTTTAGTGTGACCTTTGCACAGTGTTCAGCTAAAGCTACAAGTTACGGTAGTGCGTCCTCCTCTCAGTGTTCAGCTAAAACTACAAGTTAGTGTAGTGCGACCTCTGCACAGTGTTCAGCTAAAACTACAAGTTAGTGTAGTGACACCTCTGCACAGTGTTCAGCTAAAGATACAAATTAGTGTAGTGAGACCTCTGTACAGTGTTCAGCTAAAGCTACAAGTTAGTGTAGTGCATCCTGCTCACAGTGTTCAGCTAAAACTACAAGTTAGTGTAGTGAGACCTCTGCACAGTGTTCAGCTAAAGCTACAAGTTAGTGTAGTGCGTCCTGCTCACAGTGTTCAGCTAAAACTACAAGTTAGTGTAGTGGGACCTCCGCACAGTGTTCAGCTAACGCTACAAGTTAGTGTAGTGAGACCTCTGCACAGTGTTCAGCTAAAGCTACAAGTTAGTGTAGTGTGTCCTCCTCACAGTGTTCAGCTAAAACTACAAGTTACTGTAGTGAGACCTCTGCACAGTGTTCAGCTAAAGCTACAAGTTAGGGTAGTGTGTCCTGCTCACAGTGTTCAGCTAAAACTACAAGTTAGTGTAGTGAGACCTCTGCACAGTGTTCAGCTAAAACTACAAGTTAGTGTAGTGACACCTCTGCACAGTGTTCAGCTAAAGCTACAAGTTAGTGTAGTGCGTCCTCCTCACAGTGTTCAGCTAAAACTCCAAGTTAGTGTAGTGAGACCTCTGCACAGTGTTCAGCTAAAGCTACAAGTTAGTGTAGTGCGTCCTGCTCACAGTGTTCAGCTAAAACTACAAGTTAGTGTAGTGGGACCTCTGCACAGTGTTCAGCTAACGCTACAAGTTAGTGTAGTGAGACCTCTGCACAGTGTTCAGCTAAAGCTACAAGTTAGTGTAGTGTGTCCTCCTCACAGTGTTCAGCTAAAACTACAAGTTACTGTAGTGAGACCTCTGCAGAGTGTTCAGCTAAAGCTACAAGTTAGGGTAGTGCGTCCTCCTCACAGTGTTCAGCTAAAACTACAAGTTAGTGTAGTGCGACCTCTGCACAGTGTTCAGCTAAAGCTACAAGTTAGTGTAGAGCGTCCTCCTCACAGTGTTCAGCTAAAACTACAAGTTAGTGTAGTGAGACCTCCTGCACAGTGTTCAGCTAAAGCTACAAGTTAGTGTAGTGCGTTCTGCTCACATTGTTCAGCTAAAACTACAAGCTAGTGTAGTGAGACCTCTGCACAGTGTTCAGCTAAAGTTACAAATTAGTGTAGTGAGACCTCTGTACAGTGTTCAGCTAAAGCTACAAGTTAGTGTAGTGCGTCCTGCTCACAGTGTTCATCTAAAACTACAAGTTAGTGTAGTGAGACCTCCGCACAGTGTTCAGCTAAAGCTACAAGTTAGTGTAGTGAGACCTCTGCACAATGTTCAGCTAAAGCTACAAGTTAGGGTAGAGCATCCTCCTCACAGTGTTCAGCTAAAACTACAAGTTAGTGTAGTGCACCCTCTGCACAGTGTTCAGCTAAAGCTACAAGTTAGTGTAGTGCATCCTCTTCAGAGTGTTCAGCTAAAACTACAAGTTAGTGTAGTGAGACCTCTGCACAGTGTTCAGCTAAAGCTACAAGTTAGTGTAGTGCGTCCTGCTCACAGTGTTCAGCTAAAACTAAAAGTTAGTGTAGTGCGACCTCTGCACAGTGTTCAGCTATAGCTACAAGTTAGTGTAATGCGTCCTCCTCATAGTGTTCAACTAAAGCTACAAGTTAGTTTAGTGTGATGTCTGCACAGTGTTCAGCTAAAGCTACAAGTTAGGGTAGTGCGTCCTCCTCACAGTGTTCAGCTAAAACTTCAAGTTAGTGTAGTGCGACCTCTGCACAGTGTTCAGCTAAAGCTACAAGTTAGTGTAGTGCATCCTCCTCACAGTGTTCAGCTAAAACTAGAAGTTAGTGTAGTGAGACCTCTGCACAGTGTTCAGCTAATGCTACAAGTTAGTGTAGTGTGACCTCTGCACAGTGTTCAGCTAAAGCTACAAGTTAGTGTAGTGCATCCTCCTCACAGTGTTCAGCTAAAACTACAAGTTAGTGTAGTGAGACCTCTGCACAGTGTTCAGCTAAAGCTACAAGTTAGTGTAGTGCGTTCTGCTCACAGTGTTCAGCTAAAACTACAAGTTAGTTTAGTGTGACCTCTGAACAGTGTTCAGCTAAAGCTTCAAAATCGGGTAGTGCGTCCTCCTCACAGTGTTCAGCTAAAACTACAAGTTAGTGTAGTGCGACCTCTGCACAGTGTTCCGCTAAAGCTACATTTTAGTGTAGTGAGACCACTGCACAGTGTTCAGCTAAAGCTACAAGTTAGTGTAGTGTGTCCTCCTCACAGTGTGCAGCTAAAACTACAAGTTAGTGTAGTGAGACCTCTGCACAGTGTTCAGCTAAAGCTACAAGGTAGTGTAGTGAGACCTCTGCACAGTGTTCAGCTAAAGCTACAAGTTAGTGTAGTGCGTCCTGCTCACAGTGTTCAGCTAAAGCTACAAGTTAGGGTAATGCGTCCTCATCATAGTGTTCAGCTAAAACTACAAGTTAGTGTATTGCGACCTCTGCACAGTGTTCAGCTAATGCTACTAGTTAGTGTAGTGCGTCCTCCTCACAGTGTTCAGCTAAAACTACAAGTTAGTGTAGTGAGACCTCTGCACAGTGTTCAGCTAAAGCTAAAAGTTAGTGTAGTGCGTCCTGCTTACAGTGTTCAGCTAAAACTACAAGTTAGTGTAGTGAGACCTCTGTACAGTGTTCAGCTAAAGCTACAAGTTAGTGTAGTGCGTCCTGCTCACAGTGTTCAGCTAAAACTACAAGTTAGTGTAGTGGGTCCTCCTCACAGTGTTCAGCTAAAACTACAAGTTAGTGTAGTGAGACCTCTGCACAGTGTTCAGCTAAAGCTACAATTTAGTGTAGTGAGACCACTGCACAGTGTTCAGCTAAAGCTACAAGTTAGGGTAGTGAGTCCTCCTCACAGTGTTCAGCTAAAACTTCAAGTTAGTGTAGTGCGACCTCTGCACAGTGTTCAGCTAAAGCTACAAGTTAGTGTAGTGCATCCTCCTCACAGTGTTCAGCTAAAACTACAAGTTAGTGTAGTGAGACCTCTGCACAGTGTTCAGCTAAAGCTACAAGTTAGTGTAGTGCATCCTGCTCACAGTGTTCAGTTAAAACTACAAGTTAGTGTAGTGAGATCTCTGTACAGTGTTCAGCTGAAGCTACAAGTTAGCGTAGTGCGTCCTGCTCACAGTGTTCAGCTAAAACTTCAAGTTAGTGTAGTGCGACCTCTGCACAGTGTTCAGCTAAAGGTACAAGTTAGTGTAGTGAGACCTCTGTACAGTGTTCAGCTAAAGCTACAAGTTAGTGTAGTGCGTCCTGCTCACAGTGTTGAGCTAAAACTACAAGTTAGTGTAGTGCGTCCTCCTCACAGTGTTCAGCTAAAACTACAAGTTAGTGTAGTGAGACCTCTGCACAGTGCTCAGCAAAAACGACAAGTTAGTGTAGTGAGACCTCTGCACAGTGTTCAGCTAAAGCTACAAGTTTGTGTAGTGCGTCCTGCTCACAGTGTTCAGCTACAACTACAAGTTAGTTTAGTGAGACCTCTGCACAGTGTTCAGCTAAAACTACAAGTTAGTGTAGTGCATCCTGCTCACAGTGTTCAGCTAAAACTACAAGTTAGTGTAGTGAGACCTCTGCACAGTGTTCAGCTAAAGCTACAAGGTAGTGTAGTGAGACCTCTGCACAGTGTTCAGCTAAAGCTACAAGTTAGTGTAGTGCGTCCTGCTCACAGTGTTCAGCTAAAGCTACAAGTTAGGGTAATGCGTCCTCATCATAGTGTTCAGCTAAAACTACAAGTTAGTGTATTGCGACCTCTGCACAGTGTTCAGCTAATGCTACTAGTTAGTGTAGTGCGTCCTCCTCACAGTGTTCAGCTAAAACTACAAGTTAGTGTAGTGAGACCTCTGCACAGTGTTCAGCTAAAGCTAAAAGTTAGTGTAGTGCGTCCTGCTTACAGTGTTCAGCTAAAACTACAAGTTAGTGTAGTGAGACCTCTGTACAGTGTTCAGCTAAAGCTACAAGTTAGTGTAGTGCGTCCTGCTCACAGTGTTCAGCTAAAACTACAAGTTAGTGTAGTGGGTCCTCCTCACAGTGTTCAGCTAAAACTACAAGTTAGTGTAGTGAGACCTCTGCACAGTGTTCAGCTAAAGCTACAATTTAGTGTAGTGAGACCACTGCACAGTGTTCAGCTAAAGCTACAAGTTAGGGTAGTGCGTCCTCCTCACAGTGTTCAGCTAAAACTTCAAGTTAGTGTAGTGCGACCTCTGCACAGTGTTCAGCTAAAGCTACAAGTTAGTGTAGTGCATCCTCCTCACAGTGTTCAGCTAAAACTACAAGTTAGTGTAGTGAGACCTCTGCACAGTGTTCAGCTAAAGCTACAAGTTAGTGTAGTGCATCCTGCTCACAGTGTTCAGTTAAAACTACAAGTTAGTGTAGTGAGATCTCTGTACAGTGTTCAGCTGAAGCTACAAGTTAGCGTAGTGCGTCCTGCTCACAGTGTTCAGCTAAAACTTCAAGTTAGTGTAGTGCGACCTCTGCACAGTGTTCAGCTAAAGGTACAAGTTAGTGTAGTGAGACCTCTGTACAGTGTTCAGCTAAAGCTACAAGTTAGTGTAGTGCGTCCTGCTCACAGTGTTGAGCTAAAACTACAAGTTAGTGTAGTGCGTCCTCCTCACAGTGTTCAGCTAAAACTACAAGTTAGTGTAGTGAGACCTCTGCACAGTGCTCAGCAAAAACGACAAGTTAGTGTAGTGAGACCTCTGCACAGTGTTCAGCTAAAGCTACAAGTTTTTGTAGTGCGTCCTGCTCACAGTGTTCAGCTACAACTACAAGTTAGTTTAGTGAGACCTCTGCACAGTGTTCAGCTAAAACTACAAGTTAGTGTAGTGCATCCTGCTCACAGTGTTCAGCTAAAACTACAAGTTAGTGTAGTGCGACCTCTGCACAGTGTTCAGCTAAAGCTACAAGTTAGTGTAGTGCGACCTCTGCACAGTGTTCAGCTAAAGCTACAAGTTAATGTAGTGCATCCTCCTCACAGTGTTCAGCTAATACTACAAGTTAGTGTAGTGCGACCTCTGCACAGTGATCAGCTAAAACTACAAGTTAGTGTAGTGCATCCTCCTCACAGTGTTCAGCTAAAACTACAAGTTAGTGTAGTGAGACCTCTGCACTGTGTTCAGGTAAAGCTACAAGTTAGTGTAGTGCGTCCTGCTCACAGTGTTTAGCTAAAACTACAAGTTAGTGTAGTGAGACCTCTGCACAGTGTTCAGCTAAAGCTACAAGTTAGTGTAGTGCGTCCTGCTCACAGTGTTCAGCTAAAACTACAAATTAGTGTAGTGCGACTTCTGCACAGTGTTCAGCTAAAGCTACAAATTAGTGTAGTGAGACCTCTGTACAGAGTTCAGCTAAAGCTACAAGTTAGTGTAGTGTGTCCTGCTCACAGTGTTCAGCTAAAACTACAAGTTAGTGTAGTGAGACCTCTGCACAGTGTTCAGCTAAAGCTACAAGTTAGTGTAGTGAGACCTCTGCACAGTGTTCAGCTAAAGCTACAAGTTAGTGTAGTGCGTCCTGCTCACAGTGTTCAGCTAAAACTACAAGTTAGTGTAGTGCGACCTCTGCACAGTGTTCAGCTAAAGCTACAATTGAGTGTAGTGCGTCCTGCTCACAGTGTTTAGCTAAAACTACAAGTTAGTGTAGTGCGACCTCTGCACAGTGTTAAACTAAAGCTACAAGTGAGTGTAGTGCGTCCACCTCACAGTGTTCAGCTAAAGCTACAAGTTAGTTTAGTGTGACCTCTGAACAGTGTTCAGCTAAAGCTTCAAAATCGGGTAGTGCGTCCTCCTCACAGTGTTCAGCTAAAACTACAAGTTAGTGTAGTGCGACCTCTGCACAGTGTTCCGCTAAAGCTACATTTTAGTGTAGTGAGACCACTGCACAGTGTTCAGCTAAAGCTACAAGTTAGTGTAGTGTGTCCTCCTCACAGTGTGCAGCTAAAACTACAAGTTAGTGTAGTGAGACCTCTGCACAGTGTTCAGCTAAAGCTACAAGTTAGTGTAGTGAGACCTCTGCACAGTGTTCAGCTAAAGCTACAAGTTAGTGTAGTGCGTCCTGCTCACAGTGTTCAGCTAAAGCTACAAGTTAGGGTAGTGCGTCCTCATCATAGTGTTCAGCTAAAACTACAAGTTAGTGTATTGCGACCTCTGTACAGTGTTCAGCTAATGCTACTAGTTAGTGTAGTGCGTCCTCCTCACAGTGTCCACCTAAAACTACAAGTTAGTGTAGTGAGACCTCTGCACAGTGTTCAGCTAAAGCTAAAAGTTAGTGTAGTGCGTCCTACTTACAGTGTTCAGCTATAACTACAAGTTAGTGTAGTGAGACCTCTGTACAGTGTTCAGCTAAAGCTACAAGTTAGTGTAGTGCGTCCTGCTCACAGTGTTCAGCTAAAACTACAAGTTAGTGTAGTGCGTCCTCCTCACAGTGTTCAGCTAAAACTACAAGTTAGTGTAGTGGGACCTCTGCACAGTGTTCAGCTAACGCTACAAGTTAGTGTAGTGAGACCTCTGCACAGTGTTCAGCTAAAGCTACAAGTTAGTGTAGTGTGTCCTCCTCACAGTGTTCAGCTAAAACTACAAGTTACTGTAGTGAGACCTCTGCACAGTGTTCAGCTAAAGCTACAAGTTAGGGTAGTGCGTCCTCCTCACAGTGTTCAGCTAAAACTACAAGTTAGTGTAGTGCGACCTCTGCACAGTGTTCAGCTAAAGCTACAAGTTAGTGTAGAGCGTCCTCCTCACAGTGTTCAGCTAAAACTACAAGTTAGTGTAGTGAGACCTCCTGCACAGTGTTCAGCTAAAGCTACAAGTTAGTGTAGTGCGTTCTGCTCACAGTGTTCAGCTAAAACTACAAGCTAGTGTAGTGAGACCTCTGCACAGTGTTCAGCTAAAGCTACAAATTAGTGTAGTGAGACCTCTGTACAGTGTTCAGCTAAAGCTACAAGTTAGTGTAGTGCGTCCTGCTCACAGTGTTCATCTAAAACTACAAGTTAGTGTAGTGAGACCTCCGCACAGTGTTCAGCTAAAGCTACAAGTTAGTGTAGTGAGACCTCTGCACAGTGTTCAGCTAAAGCTACAAGTTAGGGTAGAGCATCCTCCTCACAGTGTTCAGCTAAAACTACAAGTTAGTGTAGTGCACCCTCTGCACAGTGTTCAGCTAAAGCTACAAGTTAGTGTAGTGCATCCTCTTCAGAATGTTCAGCTAAAACTACAAGTTAGTGTAGTGAGACCTCTGCACAGTGTTCAGCTTAAGCTACAAGTTAGTGTAGTGCGTCCTGCTCACAGTGTTCAGCTAAAACTAAAAGTTAGTGTAGTGCGACCTCTGCACAGTGTTCAGCTAAAGCTACAAGTGAGTGTAGTGCGTCCTGCTCACAGTGTTCAGCTAAAACAACAAGTTAGTGTAGTGAGACCTCTGCGCAGTGTTCAGCTATAGCTACAAGTTAGTGTAGTGAGACCTCTGCACAGTGTTCAGCTAAAGCTACAAGTTAGTGTAGTGCGTCCTGCTCACAGTGTTAAGCTAAAACTACAAGTTAGTGTAGTGAGACCTCTGCACAGTGTTCAGCTAAAACTACAAGTTAGTGTAGTGACACCTCTGCACAGTGTTCAGCTAAAGCTAAAAGTTAGTGTAGTGCGTCCTACTTACAGTGTTCAGCTATAACTACAAGTTAGTGTAGTGAGACCTCTGTACAGTTTTCAGCTAAAGCTACAAGTTAGTGTAGTGCGTCCTGCTCACAGTGTTCAGCTAAAACTACAAGTTAGTGTAGTGCGTCCTCCTCACAGTGTTCAGCTAAAACTACAAGTTAGTGTAGTGGGACCTCTGCACAGTGTTCAGCTAACGCTACAAGTTAGTGTAG
The DNA here is from genome assembly GCF_042186555.1 of Aquarana catesbeiana. Classification (NCBI taxonomy): domain Eukaryota; kingdom Metazoa; phylum Chordata; class Amphibia; order Anura; family Ranidae; genus Aquarana; species Aquarana catesbeiana. The sequence goes on along the minus strand of NC_133334.1, from coordinate 93,275,637 downwards.
TGAGACCTCTGCACAGTGTTCAGCTAAAGCTACAAGTTAGTGTAGTGTGTCCTCCTCACAGTGTTCAGCTAAAACTACAAGTTACTGTAGTGAGACCTCTGCACAGTGTTCAGCTAAAGCTACAAGTTAGGGTAGTGCGTCCTCCTCACAGTGTTCAGCTAAAACTACAAGTTAGTGTAGTGCGACCTCTGCACAGTGTTCAGCTAAAGCTACAAGTTAGTGTAGAGCGTCCTCCTCACAGTGTTCAGCTAAAACTACAAGTTAGTGTAGTGAGACCTCCTGCACAGTGTTCAGCTAAAGCTACAAGTTAGTGTAGTGCGTTCTGCTCACAGTGTTCAGCTAAAACTACAAGCTAGTGTAGTGAGACCTCTGCACAGTGTTCAGCTAAAGCTACAAATTAGTGTAGTGAGACCTCTGTACAGTGTTCAGCTAAAGCTACAAGTTAGTGTAGTGCGTCCTGCTCACAGTGTTCATCTAAAACTACAAGTTAGTGTAGTGAGACCTCCGCACAGTGTTCAGCTAAAGCTACAAGTTAGTGTAGTGAGACCTCTGCACAGTGTTCAGCTAAAGCTACAAGTTAGGGTAGAGCATCCTCCTCACAGTGTTCAGCTAAAACTACAAGTTAGTGTAGTGCACCCTCTGCACAGTGTTCAGCTAAAGCTACAAGTTAGTGTAGTGCATCCTCTTCAGAATGTTCAGCTAAAACTACAAGTTAGTGTAGTGAGACCTCTGCACAGTGTTCAGCTTAAGCTACAAGTTAGTGTAGTGCGTCCTGCTCACAGTGTTCAGCTAAAACTAAAAGTTAGTGTAGTGCGACCTCTGCACAGTGTTCAGCTAAAGCTACAAGTGAGTGTAGTGCGTCCTGCTCACAGTGTTCAGCTAAAACAACAAGTTAGTGTAGTGAGACCTCTGCGCAGTGTTCAGCTATAGCTACAAGTTAGTGTAATGCGTCCTCCTCATAGTGTTCAACTAAAGCTACAAGTTAGTTTAGTGTGATGTCTGCACAGTGTTCAGCTAAAGCTACAAGTTAGGGTAGTGCGTCCTCCTCACAGTGTTCAGCTAAAACTTCAAGTTAGTGTAGTGCGACCTCTGCACAGTGTTCAGCTAAAGCTACAAGTTAGTGTAGTGCATCCTCCTCACAGTGTTCAGCTAAAACTACAAGTTAGTGTAGTGAGACCTCTGCACAGTGTTCAGCTAACGCTACAAGTTAGTGTAGTGTGACCTCTGCACAGTGTTCAGCTAAAGCTACAAGTTAGTGTATTGCGTCCTCCTCACAGTGTTCAGCTAAAACTACAAATTAGTGTAGTGAGACCTCTGCACAGTGTTCAGCTAAAGCTACAAGTTAGGGTAGTGCGTCCTCCTCACAGTGTTCAGCTAAAACTACAAGTTAGTGTAGTGCGACCTCTGCACAGTGTTCAGCTAAAGCTACAAGTTAGTGTAGAGCGTCCTCCTCACAGTGTTCAGCTAAAACTACAAGTTAGTGTAGTGAGACCTCCTGCACAGTGTTCAGCTAAAGCTACAAGTTAGTGTAGTGCGTTCTGCTCACAGTGTTCAGCTAAAACTACAAGCTAGTGTAGTGAGACCTCTGCACAGTGTTCAGCTAAAGCTACAAATTAGTGTAGTGAGACCTCTGTACAGTGTTCAGCTAAAGCTACAAGTTAGTGTAGTGCGTCCTGCTCACAGTGTTCATCTAAAACTACAAGTTAGTGTAGTGAGACCTCCGCACAGTGTTCAGCTAAAGCTACAAGTTAGTGTAGTGAGACCTCTGCACAGTGTTCAGCTAAAGCTACAAGTTAGCATAGAGCATCCTCCTCACAGTGTTCAGCTAAAACTACAAGTTAGTGTAGTGCACCCTCTGCACAGTGTTCAGCTAAAGCTACAAGTTAGTGTAGTGCATCCTCTTCAGAATGTTCAGCTAAAACTACAAGTTAGTGTAGTGAGACCTCTGCACAGTGTTCAGCTTAAGCTACAAGTTAGTGTAGTGCGTCCTGCTCACAGTGTTCAGCTAAAACTAAAAGTTAGTGTAGTGCGACCTCTGCACAGTGTTCAGCTAAAGCTACAAGTGAGTGTAGTGCGTCCTGCTCACAGTGTTCAGCTAAAACAACAAGTTAGTGTAGTGAGACCTCTGCACAGTGTTCAGCTATAGCTACAAGTTAGTGTAATGCGTCCTCCTCATAGTGTTCAACTAAAGCTACAAGTTAGTTTAGTGTGATGTCTGCACAGTGTTCAGCTAAAGCTACAAGTTAGGGTAGTGCGTCCTCCTCACAGTGTTCAGCTAAAACTTCAAGTTAGTGTAGTGCGACCTCTGCACAGTGTTCAGCTAAAGCTACAAGTTAGTGTAGTGCATCCTCCTCACAGTGTTCAGCTAAAACTACAAGTTAGTGTAGTGAGACCTCTGCACAGTGTTCAGCTAACGCTACAAGTTAGTGTAGTGTGACCTCTGCACAGTGTTCAGCTAAAGCTACAAGTTAGTGTATTGCGTCCTCCTCACAGTGTTCAGCTAAAACTACAAATTAGTGTAGTGAGACCTCTGCACAGTGTTCAGCTAAAGCTACAAGTTAGTGTAGTGCGTCCTCCTCACAGTGTTCAGCTAAAACTACAAGTTAGTGTAGTGAGACCTCTGCACAATGTTCAGCTAAAGCTACAAGTTAGTGTAGTGCGTTCTGCTCACAGTGTTCAGCTAAAACTACAAGTTAGTGTAGTGAGACCTCTGCACAGTGTTCAGCTAAAGCTACAAGTTAGTGTAGTGCGTCCTGCTCACAGTGTTCAGCTATAACTACAAATTAGTGTAGTGCGACTTCTGCACAGTGTTCAGCTAAAGCTACAAATTAGTGTAGTGAGACCTCTGTACAGAGTTCAGCTAAAGCTACAAGTTAGTGTAGTGTGTCCTGCTCACAGTGTTCAGCTAAAACTACAAGTTAGTGTAGTGAGACCTCTGCACAGTGTTCAGCTAAAGCTACAAGTTAGTGTAGTGAGACCTCTGCACAGTGTTCAGCTAAAGCTACAAGTTATTGTAGTGCGTCCTGCTCACAGTGTTCAGCTAAAACTACAAGTTAGTGTAGTGCGACCTCTGCACAGTGTTCAGCTAAAGCTACAATTGAGTGTAGTGCGTCCTGCTCACAGTGTTTAGCTAAAACTACAAGTTAGTGTAGTGCGACCTCTGCACAGTGTTAAACTAAAGCTACAAGTGAGTGTAGTGCGTCCACCTCACAGTGTTCAGCTAAAGCTACAAGTTAGTTTAGTGTGACCTCTGAACAGTGTTCAGCTAAAGCTTCAAAATCGGGTAGTGCGTCCTCCTCACAGTGTTCAGCTAAAACTACAAGTTAGTGTAGTGCGACCTCTGCACAGTGTTCCGCTAAAGCTACATTTTAGTGTAGTGAGACCACTGCACAGTGTTCAGCTAAAGCTATAAGTTAGTGTAGTGTGTCCTCCTCACAGTGTGAAGCTAAAACTACAAGTTAGTGTAGTGAGACCTCTGCACAGTGTTCAGCTAAAGCTACAAGTTACTGTAGTGAGACCTCTGCACAGTGTTCAGCTAAAGCTACAAGTTAGTGTAGTGCGTCCTGCTCACAGTGTTCAGCTAAAGCTACAAGTTATTGTAGTGCGTCCACATCATAGTGTTCAGCTAAAACTACAAGTTAGTGTATTGCGACCTCTGCACAGTGTTCAGCTAATGCTACTAGTTAGTGTAGTGCGTCCTCCTCACAGTGTTCAGCTAAAACTACAAGTTAGTGTAGTGGGACCTCTGCACAGTGTTCAGCTAACGCTACAAGTTAGTGTAGTGAGACCTCTGCACAGTGTTCAGCTAAAGCTACAAGTTAGTGTAGTGTGTCCTCCTCACAGTGTTCAGCTAAAACTACAAGTTACTGTAGTGAGACCTCTGCACAGTGTTCAGCTAAAGCTACAAGTTAGGGTAGTGCGTCCTCCTCACAGTGTTCAGCTAAAACTACAAGTTAGTGTAGTGCGACCTCTGCACAGTGTTCAGCTAAAGCTACAAGTTAGTGTAGAGCGTCCTCCTCACAGTGTTCAGCTAAAACTACAAGTTAGTGTAGTGAGACCTCCTGCACAGTGTTCAGCTAAAGCTACAAGTTAGTGTAGTGCGTTCTGCTCACAGTGTTCAGCTAAAACTACAAGCTAGTGTAGTGAGACCTCTGCACAGTGTTCAGCTAAAGCTACAAATTAGTGTAGTGAGACCTCTGTACAGTGTTCAGCTAAAGCTACAAGTTAGTGTAGTGCGTCCTGCTCACAGTGTTCATCTAAAACTACAAGTTAGTGTAGTGAGACCTCCGCACAGTGTTCAGCTAAAGCTACAAGTTAGTGTAGTGAGACCTCTGCACAGTGTTCAGCTAAAGCTACAAGTTAGGGTAGAGCATCCTCCTCACAGTGTTCAGCTAAAACTACAAGTTAGTGTAGTGCACCCTCTGCACAGTGTTCAGCTAAAGCTACAAGTTAGTGTAGTGCATCCTCTTCAGAATGTTCAGCTAAAACTACAAGTTAGTGTAGTGAGACCTCTGCACAGTGTTCAGCTTAAGCTACAAGTTAGTGTAGTGCGTCCTGCTCACAGTGTTCAGCTAAAACTAAAAGTTAGTGTAGTGCGACCTCTGCACAGTGTTCAGCTAAAGCTACAAGTGAGTGTAGTGCGTCCTGCTCACAGTGTTCAGCTAAAACAACAAGTTAGTGTAGTGAGACCTCTGCGCAGTGTTCAGCTATAGCTACAAGTTAGTGTAATGCGTCCTCCTCATAGTGTTCAACTAAAGCTACAAGTTAGTTTAGTGTGATGTCTGCACAGTGTTCAGCTAAAGCTACAAGTTAGGGTAGTGCGTCCTCCTCACAGTGTTCAGCTAAAACTTCAAGTTAGTGTAGTGCGACCTCTGCACAGTGTTCAGCTAAAGCTACAAGTTAGTGTAGTGCATCCTCCTCACAGTGTTCAGCTAAAACTACAAGTTAGTGTAGTGAGACCTCTGCACAGTGTTCAGCTAACGCTACAAGTTAGTGTAGTGTGACCTCTGCACAGTGTTCAGCTAAAGCTACAAGTTAGTGTATTGCGTCCTCCTCACAGTGTTCAGCTAAAACTACAAATTAGTGTAGTGAGACCTCTGCACAGTGTTCAGCTAAAGCTACAAGTTAGGGTAGTGCGTCCTCCTCACAGTGTTCAGCTAAAACTACAAGTTAGTGTAGTGCGACCTCTGCACAGTGTTCAGCTAAAGCTACAAGTTAGTGTAGAGCGTCCTCCTCACAGTGTTCAGCTAAAACTACAAGTTAGTGTAGTGAGACCTCCTGCACAGTGTTCAGCTAAAGCTACAAGTTAGTGTAGTGCGTTCTGCTCACAGTGTTCAGCTAAAACTACAAGCTAGTGTAGTGAGACCTCTGCACAGTGTTCAGCTAAAGCTACAAATTAGTGTAGTGAGACCTCTGTACAGTGTTCAGCTAAAGCTACAAGTTAGTGTAGTGCGTCCTGCTCACAGTGTTCATCTAAAACTACAAGTTAGTGTAGTGAGACCTCCGCACAGTGTTCAGCTAAAGCTACAAGTTAGTGTAGTGAGACCTCTGCACAGTGTTCAGCTAAAGCTACAAGTTAGGGTAGTGCGTCCTCCTCACAGTGTTCAGCTAAAACTACAAGTTAGTGTAGTGCGACCTCTGCACAGTGTTCAGCTAAAGCTACAAGTTAGTGTAGAGCGTCCTCCTCACAGTGTTCAGCTAAAACTACAAGTTAGTGTAGTGAGACCTCCTGCACAGTGTTCAGCTAAAGCTACAAGTTAGTGTAGTGCGTTCTGCTCACAGTGTTCAGCTAAAACTACAAGCTAGTGTAGTGAGACCTCTGCACAGTGTTCAGCTAAAGCTACAAATTAGTGTAGTGAGACCTCTGTACAGTGTTCAGCTAAAGCTACAAGTTAGTGTAGTGCGTCCTGCTCACAGTGTTCATCTAAAACTACAAGTTAGTGTAGTGAGACCTCCGCACAGTGTTCAGCTAAAGCTACAAGTTAGTGTAGTGAGACCTCTGCACAGTGTTCAGCTAAAGCTACAAGTTAGGGTAGAGCATCCTCCTCACAGTGTTCAGCTAAAACTACAAGTTAGTGTAGTGCACCCTCTGCACAGTGTTCAGCTAAAGCTACAAGTTAGTGTAGTGCATCCTCTTCAGAATGTTCAGCTAAAACTACAAGTTAGTGTAGTGAGACCTCTGCACAGTGTTCAGCTTAAGCTACAAGTTAGTGTAGTGCGTCCTGCTCACAGTGTTCAGCTAAAACTAAAAGTTAGTGTAGTGCGACCTCTGCACAGTGTTCAGCTAAAGCTACAAGTGAGTGTAGTGCGTCCTGCTCACAGTGTTCAGCTAAAACAACAAGTTAGTGTAGTGAGACCTCTGCACAGTGTTCAGCTATAGCTACAAGTTAGTGTAATGCGTCCTCCTCATAGTGTTCAACTAAAGCTACAAGTTAGTTTAGTGTGATGTCTGCACAGTGTTCAGCTAAAGCTACAAGTTAGGGTAGTGCGTCCTCCTCACAGTGTTCAGCTAAAACTTCAAGTTAGTGTAGTGCGACCTCTGCACAGTGTTCAGCTAAAGCTACAAGTTAGTGTAGTGCATCCTCCTCACAGTGTTCAGCTAAAACTACAAGTTAGTGTAGTGAGACCTCTGCACAGTGTTCAGCTAACGCTACAAGTTAGTGTAGTGTGACCTCTGCACAGTGTTCAGCTAAAGCTACAAGTTAGTGTATTGCGTCCTCCTCACAGTGTTCAGCTAAAACTACAAATTAGTGTAGTGAGACCTCTGCACAGTGTTCAGCTAAAGCTACAAGTTAGTGTAGTGCGTCCTCCTCACAGTGTTCAGCTAAAACTACAAGTTAGTGTAGTGAGACCTCTGCACAATGTTCAGCTAAAGCTACAAGTTAGTGTAGTGCGTTCTGCTCACAGTGTTCAGCTAAAACTACAAGTTAGTGTAGTGAGACCTCTGCACAGTGTTCAGCTAAAGCTACAAGTTAGTGTAGTGCGTCCTGCTCACAGTGTTCAGCTATAACTACAAATTAGTGTAGTGCGACTTCTGCACAGTGTTCAGCTAAAGCTACAAATTAGTGTAGTGAGACCTCTGTACAGAGTTCAGCTAAAGCTACAAGTTAGTGTAGTGTGTCCTGCTCACAGTGTTCAGCTAAAACTACAAGTTAGTGTAGTGAGACCTCTGCACAGTGTTCAGCTAAAGCTACAAGTTAGTGTAGTGAGACCTCTGCACAGTGTTCAGCTAAAGCTACAAGTTATTGTAGTGCGTCCTGCTCACAGTGTTCAGCTAAAACTACAAGTTAGTGTAGTGCGACCTCTGCACAGTGTTCAGCTAAAGCTACAATTGAGTGTAGTGCGTCCTGCTCACAGTGTTTAGCTAAAACTACAAGTTAGTGTAGTGCGACCTCTGCACAGTGTTAAACTAAAGCTACAAGTGAGTGTAGTGCGTCCACCTCACAGTGTTCAGCTAAAGCTACAAGTTAGTTTAGTGTGACCTCTGAACAGTGTTCAGCTAAAGCTTCAAAATCGGGTAGTGCGTCCTCCTCACAGTGTTCAGCTAAAACTACAAGTTAGTGTAGTGCGACCTCTGCACAGTGTTCCGCTAAAGCTACATTTTAGTGTAGTGAGACCACTGCACAGTGTTCAGCTAAAGCTACAAGTTAGTGTAGTGTGTCCTCCTCACAGTGTGAAGCTAAAACTACAAGTTAGTGTAGTGAGACCTCTGCACAGTGTTCAGCTAAAGCTACAAGTTAGTGTAGTGAGACCTCTGCACAGTGTTCAGCTAAAGCTACAAGTTAGTGTAGTGCGTCCTGCTCACAGTGTTCAGCTAAAGCTACAAGTTAGGGTAGTGCGTCCACATCATAGTGTTCAGCTAAAACTACAAGTTAGTGTATTGCGACCTCTGCACAGTGTTCAGCTAATGCTAGTAGTTAGTGTAGTGCGTCCTCCTCACAGTGTTCAGCTAAAACTACAAGTTAGTGTAGTGAGACCTCTGCACAGTGTTCAGCTAAAGCTAAAAGTTAGTGTAGTGCGTCCTGCTTACAGTGTTCAGCTAAAACTACAAGTTAGTGTAGTGAGACCTCTGTACAGTGTTCAGCTAAAGCTACAAGTTAGTGTAGTGCGTCCTGCTCACAGTGTTCAGCTAAAACTACAAGTTAGTGTAGTGCGTCCTCCTCACAGTGTTCAGCTAAAACTACAAGTTAGTGTAGTGAGACCTCTGCACAGTGTTCAGGTAAAGCTACAATTTAGTGTAGTGAGACCACTGCACAGTGTTCAGCTAAAGCTACAAGTTAGGGTAGTGCGTCCTCCTCACAGTGTTCAGCTAAAACTTCAAGTTAGTGTAGTGCGACCTCTGCACAGTGTTCAGCTAAAGCTACAAGTTAGTGTAGTGCATCCTCCTCACAGTGTTCAGCTAAAACTACAAGTTAGTGCAGTGAGACCTCTGCACAGTGTTCAGCTAAAGCTAGAAGTTAGTGTAGTGCATCCTGCTCACAGTGTTCAGTTAAAACTACAAGTTAGTGTAGTGAGATCTCTGTACAGTGTTCAGCTGAAGCTACAAGTTAGTGTAGTGCGTCCTGCTCACAGTGTTCAGCTAAAACTTCAAGTTAGTGTAGTGCGACCTCTGCACAGTGTTCAGCTAAAGCTACAAGTTAGTGTAGTGAGACCTCTGTACAGTGTTCAGCTAAAGCTACAAGTTAGTGTAGTGCGTCCTGCTGACAGTGTTGAGCTAAAACTACAAGTTAGTGTAGTGCGTCCTCCTCACAGTGTTCAGATAAAACTACAAGTTAGTGTAGTGAGACCTCTGCACAGTGCTCAGCAAAAACGACAAGTTAGTGTAGTGAGACCTCTGCACAGTGTTCAGCTAAAGCTACAATTTTGTGTAGTGCGTCCTGCTCACAGTGTTCAGCTAAAACTACAAGTTAGTTTAGTGAGACCTCTGCACAGTGTTCAGCTAAAACTACAAGTTAGTGTAGTGCATCCTGCTTACAGTGTTCAGCTAAAACTACAAGTTAGTGTAGTGCGACCTCTGCACAGTGTTCAGCTAAAGCTACAAGTTAGTGTAGTGCGACCTCTGCACAGTGTTCAGCTAAAGCTACAAGTTAATGTAGTGCATCCTCCTCACAGTGTTCAGCTAATACTACAAGTTAGTGTAGTGCGACCTCTGCACAGTGTTCAGCTAAAACTACAAGTTAGTGTAGTGCATCCTCCTCACAGTGTTCAGCTAAAACTACAAGTTAGTGTATTGAGACCTCTGCACTGTGTTCAGGTAAAGCTACAAGTTAGTGTAGTGCGTCCTGCTCACAGTGTTTAGCTAAAACTACAAGTTAGTGTAGTGAGACCTCTGCACAGTGTTCAGCTAAAGCTACAAGTTAGTGTAGTGAGACCTCTGCACAGTGTTCAGCTAAAGCTACAAGTTATTGTAGTGCGTCCTGCTCACAGTGTTCAGCTAAAACTACAAGTTAGTGTAGTGCGACCTCTGCACAGTGTTCAGCTAAAGCTACAATTGAGTGTAGTGCATCCTGCTCACAGTGTTTAGCTAAAACTACAAGTTAGTGTAGTGCGACCTCTGCACAGTGTTAAACTAAAGCTACAAGTGAGTGTAATGCGTCCACGTCACAGTGTTCAGCTAAAGCTACAAGTTAGTTTAGTGTGACCTCTGAACAGTGTTCAGCTAAAGCTTCAAAATCGGGTAGTGCGTCCTCCTCACAGTGTTCAGCTAAAACTACAAGTTAGTGTAGTGCGACCTCTGCAGAGTGTTCCGCTAAAGCTACATTTTAGTGTAGTGAGACCTCTGCACAGTGTTCAGCTAAAGCTACAAGTTAGTGTAGTGCGTCCTGCTCACAGTGTTCAGCTAAAGCTACAAGTTAGGGTAGTGCGTCCTCATCATAGTGTTCAGCTAAAACTACTAGTTAGTGTATTGCGACCTCTGCACAGTGTTCAGCTAATGCTACTAGTTAGTGTAGTGCGTCCTCCTCACAGTGTCCAGCTAAAACTACAAGTTAGTGTAGTGAGACCTCTGCACAGTGTTCAGCTAAAGCTAAAAGTTAGTGTAGTGCGTCCTACTTACAGTATTCAGCTAAAACTACAAGTTAGTGTAGTGAGACCTCTGTACAGTGTTCAGCTAAAGCTACAAGTTAGTGTAGTGCGTCCTGCTCACAGTGTTCAGCTAAAACTACAAGTTAGTGTAGTGCATCCTCCTCACAGTGTTCAGCTAAAACTACAAGTTAGTGTAGTGAGACCTCTGCACAGTGTTCAGCTAAAGCTACAATTTAGTGTAGTGAGACCTCTGCACAGTGTTCAGCTAAAGCTACAAGTTAGTGTAGTGCATCCTCCTCACAGTGTTCAGCTAAAACTACAAGTTAGTGTAGTGAGACCTCTGCACAGTGTTCAGCTAAAGCTACAAGTTAGTGTAGTGCATCCTGCTCACAGTGTTCAGTTAAAACTACAAGTTAGTGTAGTGAGATCTCTGTACAGTGTTCAGCTGAAGCTACAAGTTAGCGTAGTGCGTCCTGCTCACAGTGTTCAGCTAAAACTTCAAGTTAGTGTAGTGCGACCTCTGCACAGTGTTCAGCTAAAGCTACAAGTTAGTGTAGTGAGACCTCTGTACAGCGTTCAGCTAAAACTACAAGTTAGTGTAGTGCGTCCTCCTCACAGTGTTCAGCTAAAACTACAAGTTAGTGTAGTGAGACCTCTGCACAGTGTTCAGCTAAAGCTACAAGTTAGTGTAGTGCGTCCTGCTCACAGTGTTCAGCTAAAACTACAAGTTAGTGTAGTGCGACCTCTGCACAGTGTTCAGCTAAAGCTTCAAGTTAGTTTAGTGCAACCTCTGCACAGTGTTCAGCTAAAGCTACAAGTTAATGTAGTGCGTCCTCTTCACAGTGTTCAGCTAAATCTACAAGTTAGTGTTAGTGTAAAGCTACCTGTAGAAGGTTGGTGGTGTTTTCCTGATCCTATCACTACCGCAGGCAGCTAAATAAGCTACAAGTTATTTTTTGGCGAGCTCTGCACAGTGTTCACCTAAAGCTACCTGTCGAAGGTTGGTGGTGTTTTCCTGATCCTATCACTACCGCAGGCAGCTAAATAAGCAACAAGTTAGTGTAGTTCGAGCTCTGCACAGTGTTCAGCTAAAGCTACCTGTAGAAGGTTGGTGGTGTTCTCATACTACAGGCAGGCAGTTGATTTTGCTAGCTGCAGTATCAGTACATATATATATATATATATAAAGCAGGCTCTGTGTCTAGAGGCAACAGTGCTGGTCGTGGAGACGGTGCATCCTCATCAGCACGTGGCCGTGGGACACGCTTGCCCTTTTTTTCGGCAGCTGGCCGTGTTGAGCCGCAACATGCGGAAGACTTGGTCGAGTGGATGACCAAGCCGTCCTCATCCTCCTCATCCTCTCTCACCCATGCTCAGGGTACTTTGTCTGGCAAAGCAGCGGCCTCTTCCCTCGGCTCAATGTCATCAGTGACTACTTCCCTAGCCCCACCATGTCCTCCTGAGGAGTCCCTCGAACTGTTTGACCACAGTGTTGGGTACATGCTCCAGGAGGATGCCCAGTGTTTGGAAGGCTCTGATGATGATACTGAGCTGGATGAAAGCAGTAACGTGAGCACGGACAGAGAGGGTGCCCAAGAAGGACAGCAATCTGGCAGTCATGCTCCCCCTGCTGCAGCATACTGCCAGGTTTGCTCCAGTGATGAGGAGGGAGGGGATGATGAGGTCACTGACTCAACGTGGGTGCCTGATAGGAGAGAGGAGGAGGAGGAGGCGGCATATCACCAACGAGGCAGGATGCCCTCCAGGGGCCAGCATAAGGGAAGCACACTGACTGCATCACACCCCAAAGCTCTGCATGTGCAGGGCGCTGCAGTCTCTGCGTGTTAATCAAAAAGTTCTTTGGTGTGGGCCTTTTTTGAGGCGAGTGCATCAGATCGCACCGCTGCTATTTGCAACATATGTCTCAATCGTATCTCGCATGGCCAAAACATCTCCCGCTTGGGCACCACATGCTTGACCAGACATATGTTGACCTGCCATGCAGTTCATTGGCAAGTGTATTTAAAAGACCCACACCAAAGAACAAAGAGGACCTCTCCTTGCTCCTCATCAGCTGAGATCTCCAACCCCACTATACCTTCAGTCCTCTCTGAGACCTGCACTGAGAGGAATGAAGGTGTAGAATTAGGTGTGTCACAGCCAAGTACTTGTGGGCAATCTGCTTTCGGTACACCGACGTCAGATTGTACCAGGCAAATTTCCCTGCCCCAGCTGCTGCACCGCCGAAAGAAGTTCGCTCCCAGCCATCCACATGCCCAGCGGTTGAATGCTAGCTTGGCAAAATTGCTAGCACTTCAACTGCTGCATTTTCAGTTGGTAGACTCTGGCCCCTTCCGTGAGTTTGTGTAATGTGCGGTTCCTCAGTGACATGTACCCAAATGCCACTTTTTCTCACGGAAGGCGATTCCAGCTCTCTACCGGCATGTGGAAGGCAATGTCTTGGCCTTGCTGGACAGGGCGGTCAGCGTTAAGGTGCATATTACCGCTGACTCATGGTCCAGCAGGCATGGACAAGGACATTACCTTAATTTCACCGCGCATTTGGTGACTCTGCTGGCAGCTGGGAAGGATGCAGGAGAAGGTGCAGTAGTGTTGGAGGTTGTTCCGCCACCATGCCTCCAAAATGTCACTATTAATGATTGTGACACACCTCTCTCCTCCACCCCCTCCTCTTCTTCTTCCTCCATGGCCTCTTCCTGTGCTTTGTCCTCGGAACCAGCGGTGCTCCGTAGCCATTCAAGGGGCTACGCAAGTATGCATGCCAAAAGATGCCATGCGGTGCTTGAGCTGGTGTGCTTGGGGGACAGGAGCCACACTGGGGCAGAGGTTCTGTCAGCTCTGCAGGGGCAGGTTCAGAGGTGGATGGCGCCACGCCAACTTAAGGCAGGAATTGTGGTTTGCGACAATGGCACCAACCTCCTCTCTGCCCTCCGACAGGGACAAATGACCCATGTGCCCTGTTTGGCTCACGTCCCTAACTTGGTGGTGCAGCTGTTCTTGGGCAGGTACCTGGGCTTACAGGATGTCCTGAGGCAGGCCAGGAAAGTCTGTGTGCATTTCCGCCGGTCATATAATGCCAGTGCTCAGCTGGCAGACCTCCAAAAGGAGTTTAACCTGCCAAGAACCGCCTAATCTGTGACATGCCCACCAGGTGGAACTCAACGTTGGCCATGCTGCAGTGGCTGCACACGCAGCAGAGGGCCATCAATGAGTACCTGTGCGACTATGGCACCAGGACAGGGTCAGGGGAGCTTGTTTTATTTTCCTCACGCCAGTGGGCCATGATCAGGGATGTATGCACCGTCTTGTCACCATTTGAGGAGGCCACGAGGATGGTGAGCAGTGACAGTGCATGCATCAGTGACACTTCCCCCTTGTCCACCTGTTGGAGCACACGCTGCGTGGAATAATGGACAGGGCACTTGAGGCAGAACAGAGGCAGGAAGAAGAGGACTTCCTTAGCTCTCAAGGCCCCCTTTATCCAGACAGTGTTCCTGCATGCTCGCCAATCACACAGGAAGAGGATGAGGAGGAGGAGGAGGAGGATTGTGTCAGTATGGAGGTGGAGCCTGGCACTAAGCATCAGCAGCAGTCTTTAAGGGATCAGTCCCAAGAAACACATGGACTTGTACGTGGCTGGGAGGAGGTGGCTGCGGACCATGTCGTCCTTAGTGACCCAGAGGACTCCGGACCGAATGCCTCAGCAAACCTACGCTGCATGGCCTCCCTGATCCTGCAAAGCCTGCGTAAGGATCCTCGTATTCGTGGTATGAAGAAGAAGGACCAATACTGGCTGGCAACCCTCCTTGATCCACGTTACAAGGGTAAGGTTGCGGACCTTATCTTGCCATCGCAGAGGGAGCAGAGGATGAAACATCTTCGGGAGGCCTTGCAGAAAGGTCTGTGCAATGCGTTCCCAGAGACTGGGAGGTTACAAACTCCTGTTTCTGGACAACGTGTTGCTGAGGCTTCGGTCAGTCAAAGAAGGAGCGGTGGAGAAGGTGGCCGTCTGACCGATGCGTTCAGACAATTTTTTGGTCCGCAGCCCCAAGGTATGATTGGTTCCAGCAACCATCGCCAGTGTCTGTTTTACATGGTGCAGGAATACCTAGGGGCAAGATCTGACTTGGACACCTTTCCCACCGAAAATCCTCTGGGTTACTGGGTCTTAAGGATGGATCACTGGCCAGAGCTTGCACAGTATGCAATTGAGCTACTGGCCTGTCATGCATCCAGCGTTCTTTTGGAACGCACATTCAGTGCTGCTGGAGGCTTTGTAACGGATCACAGGGTGCATCTGTCCACCGACTCGGTCGATCGACTGACCTTCATAAAAATGAATCAGTCTTGGATCACCACCAGCTACCAAGCACCTGATGTCGAATAATTTTTTTTGAAATCTCAGATCTCTTCAAAGACTGCCTATGCTGATGCTGAGTGACTATCCTGAGTAATTATCCTCTTCCTCTTCAATGATCACGCTGATAGCTTGTAAGAACATTTTTGGTTCTGGGCGCCACCACCAGTGCCTAAGGCCCAATTTTTCAGCCCCTGTTTAACAGGGGCGTGTAATTACAATTTTTGATGCAATACTTTGCAGCAGGGCTCATTCCTGCGTTCCAACTAGAGTATCTGTGAGGGGTTGCAGTGTTGTGGCACCAGCACCAGTGCCTAAGGCCTAATTTTTCAGCCCCTGTTTAACAGGGGCATGTGATTACAATTTTTGATGCAATACTTTGCAGCAGGGCTCGTTCCTGCGTTCCAACTAGAGTATCTGTGAGGGGTTGCAGTGTTGTGGCACCAGCGCTTAAGGCCCAATTTTTCAGCCCGTTTAACAGGGGCGTGTAATTACAATTTTTGATGCAATACTTTGCAGCAGGGCTCATTTCTGCGTTCCAACTAGAGTATCTGTGAGGGGTTGTAGTGTTGTGGCACCAGCACCAGTGCCTAAGGCCCAATTTTTCAGCCCCTATTTAACAGGGGCGTGTAATTACAATTTTTGATGCAATACTTTGCAGCAGGGCTCGTTCCTGCGTTCCAACTAGAGTATCTGTGAGGGGTTGCAGTGTTGTGGCACCAGCACCAGTGCCTAAGGCCCAATTTTTCAGCCCCTGTTTAACAGGTGCGTGTAATTGCAATTTTTGATGCAATACTTTGCAGCAGGGCCCGTTTCTGCGTTCCAACTAGAGTATCTGTGAGGGGTTGCAGTGTTGTGGCACCAGCAGCAGGGCCTAAGGCCCAATTTTTCTGCCCCTGTTTAACAGGGGCGTGTAATTACAATTCTTGATCTAATATTTCACAGCAGGCCCCGTTTCTGTGCGCACCAAGAGCGAGTGAGGACTTACAGTGTTGTGGCACTAGCACCACTACCACCACCACCAAAGGCCCAATTTTTCTGCCCCTGTTCAACAGGGGCATGTAATTACAATTCTTGATCTAATATTTCACAGCAGGGCCCTGTGAGGGCTTACAGTATTGTGGCCACAACAACACCTAAGGCCCAAATTTCTGCTGAGTATATAGGACAGACCCCTACTTTCAAACATCCAACTTACAAACGACTCCTACTTGCAAACGGAAGAAGACAACAGGCAGTGAGATGAAATCTATCCCTAGGAAGGGAAATTCTCTCCTGTAAGAGTTAATATGGGAAAAACATTTCTCCTTTCCACAAATGCTTTATCACCAATCCTTGTTTTTCTCAAAAAACCCCAAATTTTCAAAAAACATTTGTCATTGGGTCAAAAAATGAGGTGAAATCTTCTGAAGAGGAGCACAGACAGCAAAACAAATGTCACAGGGGTGATAACCCTTCCCTATGTTTTCCAAAAAGCTTAAAATAGATTTTTTGGCTGGAGATAAACACGTTAAAAATGTACCAGTTCAAAATTACAAACAGATTCTACTTACCAGGCCCTACAAACCTACAGTCCCTGTCTTGTTTGCACCGCCTGTATACTGCTGTTCAGAGTATATAGGGCCTGGTGGCCCCACGACTTTCCTTTTTTTAATTTAGGTGCGGGGTTCCCCTTAATATCCATACAATACCCAAAGGGCCTGGTAATGGACTGGGGGGTACCCATGCTGTTTGTCTCACTGATTTTCATCCATATTGCCAGGACCCGACATTACATTAAAGCCGCAAGCAGTTTTAAATGATTTTTTTTCCTTTAAAAATGACATTTTGTGCAGGGACTGTTCTAAGCACGGGAAACACGCGCCACTTTATAGGCGTACTATAGGCACCCCCCAGGTACGATATTTAAAGGAATATTTCACTTTTTTTTTTAACTTTAAGCATAATTAAAATCACTTCTCCCGAAAAAACGGCCATTTTTAAAAGTTTTTTTTGCATTGATACATGTCCCCTGGGGCAGGACCTGGGTCCCCAAACCCTTTTTAGGACAATACCATGCAAATTAGCCTTTAAAATGAGCACTTTTGATTTCGAACGTTCGAGTCCCATGGATGTCAATGGGGTTCTAACATTCGTGCAAATTTTCGGTCCGTTCGCAGGTTCTGGTGCGAACCGAACCAGGGGGTGTTCGGCTCATCCCTACCTGTGACCCAGATTCATCCAAAAGCAGGCAAAAGTCCACTGTCAGCTGACATTACAGAGCAGGTCCAGGCTCTACAGGGATCCCGACAACAATGTCAGGATCTGCCCAGCTGCCTGACGGGCAAGTGGCTCAGCCTCTCAGCGCACCTCTGAGAGTCTGGGCCAGCCACTACCGCCCCCTCCAAATCCAGCCCTCCAGTAACTGCTGGAGGGGAAGAGAAGAGAACTGGTGACTGACAATCACTGCTCTCTGCTCACTGAAGACTGAGAGAACTGAGCAAACAGCAGTCTTTAATTGTGCAGATCTCTGTCTTAGAGGTGGCAGGGGAGAGATGCAGCATCGGAACAATGCCGCATTCACCTAGGTGAGTATATATGTTTGTTTTTGTGAAAACCTGTCTCTTTAAAAACGTGATGTTTAAAACTTATTGATATTTATTGTAATTTCAGTTTCCTGTGGACCTTCAATAACTCATAGGGCAGACATTATCCAAAATAGGAAACAGGGTTTGTATAATGGATGCAGAGAATATAATGTATGTCATACCAAGTGGCAAATCCCATGCGTGATAGCACTTCTGTACAGTTCTGCACAATTCAGTTCATACAGACTCCGTCATCTTCAATGCATCCAATCTTGTGCGTATACACCTGTGTGTTATAGCTTGTGCCAAGCATTAAAGCTATTGATCCTACACAAGATTGTATGTGTGTTGCTCTGCTGTTTGTATGTGAATTGTACAGAAGTGCTGTCAAGCAAGGGATTTGCCACTTGGTACAACATACATTTTATACTCAGTATCCAGTATAAAAACCCTCTTGGGAATAATGTCTGCTCTATTGCCCCGTACACACGGTCGGATTTTCCGATGGACAATGTCCGATCGGAGCGTGTTGTCGGAAATTCCGACCGTGTGTGGGCGCCATCGGACATTTTCCATCGGATTTTCCGACACACAAAGTTGGACAGCAGGAGATAAAATTTTCCGACAACAAAATCCGATTGCGTCAATTCCGACCGTGTGTGGCCTGTTCCGACGCACAAAGTGCCACGCATGCTCAGAAGAAATTCCGACACGGGACAGCTCGTTCTGGTAAACTTAGCGTTCGCAATGGATACAGCACTTTCGTCACGCTGCAATGTAAAAAATGGTTTAATACAGCTCACTCTCTTCTTCTTTATAATGTGACAAGAATTAAGTAGTTTTGCTGCTCATATTCACACACACTTCTCACAAACTTTTATTTGTGTTTTTTTAGTGGGATTCCCTCAATATATTGTTATTAGTTGTCACATCTGACAGTTTTATATTTTTTATGTTTTTTTTATTTTGTTTTTAAGCCTTTTTTTTTCTTTAATGTTTGTATTTTTTCCAAGGCTGATCTTTGTTCAATGTTATTTTTATTTTTACTCCAGAATATTTTTGTGTGTGTTTTGTGTGGCAAGTTACCCCAACACCATTGATATCTTTTATTATTTAATCTCAAGGAGATTGTTTGGTGTTGGTGTCCCTTGTTCATTTCACATTGTATATTAGAAATGTACCTGAATCCTCACAAACAAACTGTCATTTTTGAAGTAAAACACATAGGAGAGTATAATTCAAAACAAAAATCCTTTATTAAGGGATCAGAACCAAACAAAGAGGGAGGCAACACTGGATCAACAGGAGAAATTAGCGAAGCCTGGGACCCCCACAGCAGACATCAATTCTTCAACATCAAAATTGGTGGCCTGAGGAGTCCATATGTAAGGGAGTGCAGTCTGGTCCAGAATTCGAAGAGATCCGGATTGCAGCAGATGACATCTGTGTCCCCAGGCTGTGGTACCACAAGAGGCTGCATTTTTTGGCCGACCAGACTGGACCCAGGCCAATCACTGTCTGGTCTTCCTTTCACACTTCCTTCCGGGCTGTGGCTGTGCAGTTGGAGATGTGGCAGGAGGAGGAGTAGGACCTGGAGGAGGAGGAGGAGGACTGGGGGGACCTGGAGGAGGACTGGGAGGACCTGGAGGAGGACTGGGAGGACCTGGAGGAGAGGGAGGAGGAGGAGGACCATCCCAAAGCTGTGTGTGAGGTGTAATTTGGCCCCTCATACCTTTCTCCAGAGCCTCTGATATGAGGGCCTCACACATGGCTTTTTGGCCCTCCTCCATCCTCTGCATTTTATATGCTATGAAG
Organism: Aquarana catesbeiana; assembly: GCF_042186555.1. Taxonomy (NCBI): domain Eukaryota; kingdom Metazoa; phylum Chordata; class Amphibia; order Anura; family Ranidae; genus Aquarana; species Aquarana catesbeiana. The sequence continues at coordinate 93,256,854 of NC_133334.1, read as the reverse complement.
GCAGCAATGTTCTCCTGCCTGGTCTGTGGTGCTCCCAGGACCTCTGTAGCCCTCCAAAAGAATCTGATAGCCGCCTCCTCTAGGGCACTCGTCCTACTGCCACTTTCTCTTTTCAGGGGGGGTGGAGGGACCTTGATATCAGCCAGCCGGCTCGGCCCGGCCACCTCCTGGCTGAGACTTCCCTGTGTATGAAAAAGGGACATAGTTGTAATGTTTTGCATCATCAATCACAATCCTAAATTAGTACTCCAAACTAACATCTAGTTAACATCATTGATTGGACAAGCAGAAATATTTAGAGGAATGCTATACCTGGCTCAATCTGGGCTCCTCCACATGCGGCCTGGAAGGCCCAGGTTGGGCGTCAGAAGCCTCAGCCGGGGGGGAAGGAAGTGTGGAAGGAAGACTGGAGAGGGATGGCCTGGGTTCAGTCTGGCCTGCCAGAAAGTGCAGCCTGTCGTAGTACAACATCCTGGGGACATAGATGTCACCTGCTGCTCCGGATCTCTGTGAATCCAGGACTTTCTTGCGCTCCCTCAGATATGTGCTCCTCAGGCCACCAATGAAAATCTTTAAATAAGTGATGTCTGCCGTGGCGATCACCTGCTTCACAATTTCACACAATTGCTCCAGTGCTGCCTTCCTCTTTGCTTGGTTCTTGAAATGGGGGTGGGTAATCTCCCACAGACAGGGCAGCTCACTTAGCATATCAATGAATAGTGACATGAAGTCAGTATCTCTCATTAAGATATCCACGTTCACTGCAAGACACAACACAAGACAAAGCCTAATGTCAGACAAAACTCTCCTAATCTTGTTACAATATAGGCCTCAATCTAGAAGCAGTATAGGCACAAGTTTGTCTCTTACCTTCGTTCTTATGATCGGCGCGTCCAATGCTCCTTCCTCCGCTCACAGATCGTACGTAATACGCACGCGTGTTACGCTTTATACACACTGCGCATGCGTGTAACTCCGCCCGCCCCTGACGTTCTTTCTAGTGTATTCCCCGCCCCTTTTCGTTCGGCGCAGTGGGTGAAGAGCATGATGGCAGAGTTACAGCAGGTGCGGGCTAATTATAGCAACGAGGAGGAGGAGGAGGAAAGGCCGGATCCAGGCACGTCCCGATCCAGAAGGAGACGTTTTAAGGCCACAAATATGTCGTTTGGGGAGATGTTGGAGATGGTACACATCATGAGGAAGTCCGACTTTGACGGAAAATATGGGCCTTACCCCAACCCCAACATCCAAAAGGCAAAAATCATTGGTAAAGTGGTCAGGAGTCTAGAGCGGAATTTCGGGGTACGAAGGTCTAAAGATCAGCTCAGGAAGCGGTGGTCGGACCTGAAGTTGAGAGAGCCAGAGCAGTACCGAAAGATCCGGAGAGTGCTGCAAAAAAGTAAGTAGTTGTGCTGTGTTCCTATTCTTTCTGTCTTTATTACGTTCGTTCTGCTCCATATGCTTTTATTAATTGTAACGTTTAAAAGGGCAACTTTAATGTTCATGGGCCCATTATTCGTTCGTATCAAACATTTTTATTTCGGCCTCTAGAACACCATTGTTTAGGCCATATGCATTTTCACACATTTTTTGGGGCCTACTTGGATGCCAAAGATTTGTTTGTGTAGATGGGTTTGTTACTAGAATGAAATGACAACTAGATTGTGTGTAAAGAGAGGACACTGAGCAGCTGTTTTCACATCTGGACACTGGAGCACTAGTGTGGGACCCCAGAACACCATTTTTATTAGGGGGGCACACAGGTGTTCCAGTGTATACTATAGGGGGGGCTACATCTGTGAAGCTTGTACCAAACAGGTAAAGTATTGCAGCTTGACAAAGGGCAATAAAAAAAATATACATCTTGGAACTCGGCTAAAATACACAATTGTACCCCACTTCCAAGCAATGTTTCCTATTTCTAGTTCTGCCATCAAATATCTGTGTGCTAATTATACCATTTTTGTTTTACATAGGGGAGAAAAGACTCGGAGGACACCCCTCATCCGAGGAGACCACAGACCCCCCACCTATGGAAGAAGGTGAAATACCCCCAAACGAAGAAGAAGAGCAGGAGGAAGAAGAAGACGTGGTGGAGATTGGCACCACAACAGGTGAGTGTCTGCGACCACAGGCTCAGGTAAAAGAGATGGATGGTGGCAGATTTTTGAGACCTTTTTTTTGTTCTTTATCTCTTTTTAGGTGATCGTGATGTGAGGGATCCTGAACGCTTTACTTCAGAAAGTGCCCAGATACTTATCGGGGAGATCATGGGGTGTAATCTCCAATTGCAAAACATCCAGAACCAAATCAGTGATGTTATTAAAAAAAATAATAACATCATTGATGTTTTGGGGCGAATTTAAACCCCACAAAATCACCTGTTTTCTTAATGTGGTCCAATCTTCAAAAAATTTTTAAAATGTTTAGAAAAGCCAAATTTGGAGGATGCACACAGTGTGCCAACATGTGCTATCTGCCATCACGGGAGATCAATGGACGCGTTTTGGGGGTGCAACACCTTCCTCAATTATAAAGTCGCATTGAGGAAAGGCTTTCTCCCCCAAAACACGTCCCTTGATCCCCCCTGATGGCAGATAGCACATGTTGCCATTCGTAAATTGGTGTGCATCTTCCAAATTTGGCTTTTCCAGGGGTGATTTCCCCCCATCTGAACGCTAGATCAAACCCAGTTCCTAAATACTGATGTCTGATCTAGCCTTCAGGTTTTACCTAATGTGAACTTTGTAAGTTCAAGTTTTTTGGCTTTCTTGTTGGTTTTACACAGGCCTGTTTTATCTGAAATGGATATTTTGATTTTTCATAATGCTACTGCAAACATTGTTATACAACAAACATGTTGGTTTGTTTTAAAAACCTTTGGTAAATGCGCATGTGATTGTGCAGGTATAAAAAAGTGCCTTACTCAAGAATGTGTGGATTATTGTCTCAACACTACAACACTTTTGGGGTGATGTAATTGTTGTTTTATGCACAAATGGGGGTTATTTCCTAAGGGCAAATCCTCTTTGCACTACAAGTGCAGGTTCAGTGCAGTTGCAAGTGCACTTGTAGTGAAATGTGTTTTTGCATTTAGGAAGTACCAGCCAACACTGTTTTTTATAAGGTTACCCAATCACGACATTTTCTGCACTCAACACATTTCTGGCAGGGTCAGCTAAAACAAACACAAGCAGTAAATGTCCACCAAGAATTTCTTTTGGTTGTTTTTTATTTGAAAAAGGTGTCACAGATTGTCTGGCATATTGATAGCCCCCCTACCCGCAAAGAACTCCAGGTATCGTAACCGGACATCACGGGCATTCAGGGAGGGCAAGCCAGGACGGCCGCTTTCAAGTGCCGTCATTGTTGATGTATTTGGGATTCCGGCCTCAGGCCCAACTGAGCCAGCATAGTTGGCTGAATGTTTTTGTAGAAAATTATGGAGAACACAGCAGGCAAGTATTATATGGTTCAGTTTATACTCCGCCATATGGATGGGTGTCATAAATAATCGGAACCGGCTGGCCAGGATTCCAAATGTGTTCTCCACCACTCTTCGGGCTCTGGCCAGCCGGTAATTAAAAACCCTCTGTTCCGGGGTGAGGGTCCTCATCGGGAATGGCCGCATCAGGTGGTCCCCCAGCGCAAATGCTTCATCAGCAACGAACACAAATGGGAGACCTTCAACATTGTCCTCTGGAGGTGGCAAGTCCAAGCTGCCATTCTGGAGACGCCTGTAGAACTCCGTCTGGGCGATGACTCCACCATCGGACATCCGGCCATTCTTCCCCACGTCCACATACAAGAAGTCGTAATTAGCCGACACCACCGCCAACATCACTATACTATTAAACCCCTTGTAATTATAATAGTACGACCCCGAGTTGGGTGGTGGGACGATGTGGACGTGTTTACATCAATTGCCCCTCCGCAGTTAGGAAAGTCCCACCGCTGGGCAAAGTGGGAGGCCACAGTCTGCCATTCCTGTGGCGTGGAAGGAAACTGTTGAGGAAAAAACAATAAACATTACTATTTTTTCACAGAAACCTGGCAAGCAGATTAGACACAAACATTATGGGTCAACCTCCAGATAGCATTTATTAAGGGGAATTTAACAACAACAAAGTATAAGGTACACCTATCATATTCCCCCTCCCCCCCTCATGGGCCATTTCTAACATTATAGGGGGGGGGGAACTCTTGGACAGGTAACCCTCTTCACTTCATTGAGAGATGAATGCCTAAATACAGGGTATTACTTGGAACAGCCCCTCCTTAGTTACACTATTGGCAGCCCACTGGACAGGTAAGAAGTGTCATAATACAAAGATATAAATACACACTGTACACATTTGAGCACATTTGGACATTCTGCTATTACCTATCAAGATCATAATAGGATACAAGAACTTTAAACAGTACCATTGGAAAGTATACAGGCAGGCCCTTGCACTACATGCTTTGGGGAATTAATCCATAAATCTGAGCACTAAAGAGATGGGTATAGTGTGTATGGGTTTGGCAAAGTCAGCAGATAGATGATTGAAGATAGAGAATTGGGATCAGCTGACTTAGCAGTTGGGGGAGGGAGGGTTACAAAAAATTTGGGGACACCACAAAAAAAAGCCTCTGCCACTCTGCCTGAATTTAAATCAAAAATAACATTTCAAAACATTTTAGGGGGTGTTTGGGGTAAAGCACTACTATGGAACTGATAAAATACATTGTTAAGTGACTACATGAGGTGAATATAGGCCAGGAGACACCATGCTGGGGAGGTTATTGAAGGGCAAATATGTATGAAGGACCTAAAATAATAATTACATAAAAATCCAGCATGCATGAGGACAAAGGGGACATTCACAGCATATTACAATCATGGTAATTATGGAATGAGGGAAGAAATACAATATATTATCAAACATTCAATACAATAAAATGTGATATAAAAGGATAAAAATCTTACCTTCATATACTCCTTCTGCAGGACCTGGATGATGGCAGAACAGGTCTCTGGGATAATGATCCCCAGAGCCTGGGGGGAGATGCCTGTCGAGAACTTCAAGTCCTGCAGACTTCTCCCTGTGGCCAAATACCGCAAGGTAGCGACCAACCTCTGCTCCGGAGTGATGGCTTGCCTCATGCAGGTATCCTGCCTGCTAATATAGGGGGTCAGCGAAGCCAACAAACGGTGAAATACGGGGTCCGTCATCCTGAGAAAGTTCCTGAAATCATCAGGATTATTCTCACGGATCTCACGGAGCAAAGGCATATAACAGAACTGGTCACGCTGAAGCAACCAATTCTTGGTCCATGAACTCCTCCCCACCCTGTTCATGGACTGGACTTGTGTCAAGGTCAGGACCCCAACACCAAGCCCCCGCACAGCACGAACTCTACGAGGAGTACGCATACGAAACATGGCTAGAAAATGGTCGGCTGCTCAGAACGAAGTAACAGAACGCACTGAAGAACAGCAAGGCCTGTGAAGAGCGACCTGAAAAACAGCAACGAGCGGACAAGATCGCACAGAAAACTCCAATACGAACTGACTGCACGCACTGAAGAGCAGATACAAACCCACAAGCACAAACTGAACGGCAGAAAACGATCTGAAAGCCACGAGTCTGAAAAAGCGCGAATCGTCTCTCACCAAACTTTTACTAACACGAGATTAGCAAAAGGAGCCCAAAGGGTGCCGCGCTTGGTTCTGAACTGGCCTTTTCTAGTCTCGTCGTACGTGCTTGATGTCACCGCGTTCTTGGCGATCGGAAATTCCGACAACTTTGTGCGACCGTGTGTAGGCAAAACAAGTTTGAGCCAACATCCGTCGGAAAAAATCCTAGGATTTTGTTGTCGGAATGTCCGAACAAAGTCCGACCGTGTGTACGGGGCATTAGAGTTATATGAGTTATTGGAGATCTACTGGAACTGAGTTTATCTATATTTTAATCTCTAACCAGGTGGCACATTATGTAGAAATTATATGATTTAAGAGGTTGGTTGGTCCTTCTTTGTGTTATACTTTGGCCAAAGATTTTTTAATATGTGTATTTTTTGCAATTCATATTTTCTAATAAATAATTAATTATTTTTGATAATTTGTGCTGTGCTTTAAAACTGCCATTGGATACTGTATATGATTTTTGTCATTTTGTTATAAGAGGTTTTGGTGGAGTTGACTCCTGGCCAAGTTTTTATATGAATTTTGTTTTTTGTGTAACATTCAGGTATGACTCATCCACATACAGTATCTCACAAAAGTGAGTACATCCCTCACATTTTTGTAAACCTTTTTTTATACCTTTTGATGTGACAACACTGAAGAAATGACACTTTGCTACAATGTAAGGTAGTGAGTGTACAGCTTGCATAACAGTGTAAATTTGCTGTCACCTCAAAATAACTCAACACACAGCCATTAATGTCTAAACCACTGGCAACAAAAGTGAGTACACCCCTAAGTGAAAATGTCCAAATTGGGCCCAAAGTGTCAATATTTTGTGTGGCCACCATTATTTTCTAGTACTGCTTTAACCCTCTTGGGCATGGAGTTCAAGAGAGCTTCACAGGTTGCCACTGGAGTCCTTTTCCATTCCTCCATGATGACATCATGGAGCTGGTGGATGTTAGAGACCTTGCGCTCCTCCACCTTCCATTTGAGGATGCCTCACAGATGCTCAATAGAGTTTAGGTCTGGAGACATGCTTAGCCAGTCCATTACCTTTACCCTCAGCTTCTTTAGCAAGGCAGTGGTCGTCTTGGAGGTGTGTTTGGGGTCGTTATGTTGGAATACTGCCCTGCGGCCCAGTCTCCGAAGGGGGGGGGGTCATGCTCTGCTTCAGTATCTTACAGTACATGTTGAAATTCATGGTTCCCTCAATGAACTATAGCTTCTCAGTGCCGACAGCACTCATGCAGCCCCGGACCATGACACTCCCACCACAATGCTTGACTGTAGGCAAGACACACTTGTCTTTGTACTCCTCAACTGGTTGCTGCCACACACGCTTGACACCATCTGAACCAAATAAGTTTATATTAGTCTCATCAGACCACAGGACATGGTTCCAGTAATCCATGTCCTTAGTCTGCTTGTCTTCAGCAAACTGTGGGCTTTCTTGTGCATCATCTTTAGAAGAGCTTCTTTCTGGGATGACAGCCATGCAGACCAATCTGATGCAGTGTGTGACATATGATCTGAGCACTGACAGCTGACCCCCCACCCCTTCAACCTCTGCAGCAATGCTGGCAGCACTCATACGTCTATTTCCCAAAGTCAACCTCTGGATATGACACTGAGCATGTGCACTCAACTTCTTTGGTCGACCATGGCGAGGCCTTTTCTGAGTGGAACCTGTCCTGTTAAATCGCTGTATGGTCTTGGCCACTGTGCCACAGCTCAGTTTCAGGGTCTTGGCAACATACATATGTAAGGATTTACAACGGCTTTAACCATCACACTTCCCATCCTCTTCTCGAACAATCAATATACTGTATACACATTCCATGGTGATTGGATTAGTATGTCTATGCTACCTTTGTGGATATAAATGCAGGGGTATCTTCCTGACACACATCGGAACTGAAGAGGTGGCTTGGAAAAACTCAAAAAAAAAACTAAAAAAAAACAAAATGTCTTCAGCGTTACTAAATATGAAAAAAATATTTTGGAGCTCTACTATAATTAAACCCACTATTAAAAGGGGTTGTAATCCCTCGTGTTTTTTCACCTTAATGCATCCTGTGCATTAAGGTGAAAAAACTTCTGACACTGACCAGCCCCCCAACCCCCCCCCCCGTTTTACTCACCTGAGCCCAGACATGCTCTACCTCTCTGCCTGTTGTCTCAGCTCTTGATTGGACAGATTGTGCAGCCATTGGCTCCTGCTGCTGTCAATCAAATACAATGACGCAGGTGCTGGGGGGCAGGGCCAAGTCCGGCATTCTGTGTCTATGGATGCAAAATCTGGACTCGGGATCGCGACCCCCAAGTAGAGCGCTTCTCATAGGTGGTATTTAGATGCGGGGAGGCGCTGATAGCGCCACCGGGGGGACCCCAGAAGAGGTGGATCAGGGCTGCTCTGTGCATAACAAACTGCAAAGTGGAGGTAAGTATTACATGTTTATTATTTAAAAAAAAAGGGTTTACAACCCCTTTAACTGTATAAGAGTATGGCAAAAACAGTTGTTTAATCCCTGATTAAGTGGGAAACCTGTAGCTCCTGAAAAGTGTTGGAGTGTTCTTTTTTTCTCTTCGGATTTCTGTGACGAAATAAACATACTTTGACTCCTAAATCTATGGTGTGACACTATTGTTTTCCAAAAGTCTACTACATCTGATGAAGCAATCAAAATCAGCACATAATATCATCTTGTGAAAATACAAGATCAGCTTTAGGCAGGCTCATAAAAATTGAGCAGAATGCTACTGTAAGGCCGGTCCCCACAGTGTCTTCTCCCCCATGCTTCAGTAATCTGTTATTAAGACCAATGCAGGGTCCTCAGCCATCTAACTTTATTTTCTATACCATATGATTAAATGAATGATCAAGAGCTGACATAGAATCAGAGACAATGTCCATACAAAACTCTAACATGTTGGAATCTGTTGAAAAAAACACTATTTGGAAAGCTGCTAAACTCAGAATATGATCCTAATAAATTTGAAAGTGATATAACAGCAGGCAATTCTTGGATGTATCATTGTGACTGATCATAGATCTGTCCAGCCAGCACCATTATAGTTAAGTTGAAGCTGAATGCCAGACAAACAGAAATATACACATAAAATACACATGCATAAACTGTTATACTGACTAAAGGATTATTATTTCTATGGTTGAGCTGAATGTACAGTTCCTGCATAGGCATGTGCACAGGGTGTGCCAAGTGTGCCCAGGCACACCCTAATCACCCTGTGCAGCAAAGATTCCCCCTACTGCCCTAGCTCCCCCTCCCCTTCCCCCCACACCGCTGCTGGCTTCCCTCCTCTCCTCTCCCGATGGCTGTTTCTGTGGGGATGATTTAGGATGAATGGGGGAAGGGGCCAGTAAATATGTAATTTACTGACCCCTTCCCTTTCGGAATGAACACAGTGAGCGATTGGTAGTGTGTGTTTGAGCTTTGGGGTGCAAACCCTAATGCAAAAGGCTGGGCACACCTATGAGTTCCTGGGATACATTTCTGAGGACACTCACCAAACAGCTCAGAACCACTGAATGTTAATCCAAATGGAATCCAAATCAACTGGTGTTGAATCTTTAAAATCAATTCTGACCATTTTCAAAGAATATACACAAGGGAGGACATGTCAATGCAAACAATTTTTTTGAGGGGACAGTGATTTGATTAATTTTTAAAGTAAAACATAAAAAATTACAAATTCCTTAAAAAAACATGTCTGGGGGTTGTCTTAAACCTGCCTGTGAAGTGGAGCCCACGTACAATGTATACAATGTACTACAGCAAAACTGACATTTGCAAAGAAAGAAAAATGCTGTTTTAATTGCTGGTAAATAAAATTCCCATGCAAGCTTGTTTTTGTTTTGTAAAAAACAGCATGAAGACATAAGACATAAGGGTCTTAAAGCTGATCTCGTATTTTCACAAGATGATATTATGTGCTGATTTTGATTGCTTCATCAGATGTATTAGGCTTATGGAAAACAATAGTGTCACACCATAGGCTTAGGAGTCAAAGTATGTTTATTTCATCACAGACATCCAATGATAGAAAAAGGACAAGCCAACACCCTTAAGGGTCTAATATGTATTTTGGGGGGACCTTTGGGGGGGTGTCTCCATACCACATGCATCAAATACAAAGCCTGTGAGCTGAATCTTGCCTCGCACCCAGCTCTGGCTCTCCCTCAGCTCCCTGTAAACCACTGTTACTTGTAAACACAGAAGCTTTCTGTATTTACAAGAACAGCCTTCACAGATCCCTGCCTGTCCTGCACTCAAGGCAGGGACAAGGGAGATGCAGATAGAGGAAAGTGGTGCATAGGTCAGAGCCAAGTAGACGTTGAAGTGAGACGTGGAGAGCTAAATCATGCACACTGTGCTTAGCACAACCCTAAACCCTGCACTCTGTATGTAGTGTGCCTCCTGAACTCTGCACCCTGTACATAGTGCACCCCTGAACTCTGCACTCTGTAAATAGCGCATCCCTAAACTCCACACATAACACACTCCTGATATTTATTGCCCTTTAAGATCCTCCACAAAAGTTATTCCAGACCCGTCTTGGTTTTGTGTGAGTTCTACTAATGCGCTCTCTTCTCCCTCCAACTCGCTAAAGTTGTCCTTGAACATTGTGCCATTCTGTAAAACCATGTACAGCATTAACATATCCCCCAAACCTGTAAGTTAAAGGATTTGTGTATTTTCAATGTATTCATTGGAGCTGCTTAAAAAAGCGCTCTCCCTGCTGTATAGTCATTTTATATTTCAATTTTGCCATTAGTACATGCCCCTAATGGCAGTGCCCAGCTTCCTATCCTTCTTTTCTGATAATGGTTTCATTAGTAGTCCCACCAAAGGAACACATTGCATAACAAGATTGCTCCCCCCATAGTAGGGTTCACGGAAAGTTCAGTTTATTCGAATTTAGGGACTTATTGCAAAACTGGACACAAATCAAACCAGAGCAGATTTAGTCATCCCTAATCTCCACAGATCTGCATTAAAAAATTTAGGAAAATAAAAAATAAACAAATAGAGATTCTCCTGATTTGATCATCACTATAGGAGAGTTGGAATCGATAGGGAATAAGTACAGCGCTGCTCCGATGGTGTTATAAAGATGGTTACACAATAAGCAGCTAACACACCTCTAAGACACAGGTAGAAGTAAATTAACAAAAAATATATATATAGTGTAGCGCTGTGTGTGTAAATGGTAAAGGGTATAAAAACAGTGGGTTAGGCTCGAGCCATCTCTTAATGGCCAGCAAATAGACAGAAAATACTTCAAAATTAAATAAAAGTGACTCAATACAATCAAAAGTGCACTATATGTTATAAAATGACATGTAAATTATAATAATTACAACAAACCAGTGATTAATGGTGAACAAGAACAAATTATATATAGATAAAAGTTCAGCCAAAAGAGTCCATAAATATTAGAAAATGTGTTCCTGATAAAAATCAAAAACCACCACCGAAAGGTCTCTGAGGGTCAACTGGTGAAAAAAACGATGGAAAGCTTCTGGTAGATGAAAAGGTAGAGCACCAAAATGAAATGAGACGTCTAAATATAAGACAGGACCATCACCAGAGTATCTGAGGAGGCTTACCGGAAGCAGGGGACTTGAAAAGACATACGTCTTACAAGTCTCAGAAAGCTTAATGAGCCGCCAGGGCTGGCAAGATGGATCATCGGGTGTCCACAACTTCAAATGGGGGGGAAAGGAAAATCCTTGCACAGCCGGCAAATCAGCAGCACCTCCTCATTGCTAAGCAAAGCAAAGAGCAAAAGAGGAGGTGCTGCTGATTTGCCGGCTGTGCAAGGATTTTCCTTTCCCCCCCATTTGAAGTTGTGGACACCCGATGATCCATCTTGCCAGCCCTGGCGGCTCATTAAGCTTTCTGAGACTTGTAAGACGTATGTCTTTTCAAGTCCCCTGCTTCCGGTAAGCCTCCTCAGATACTCTGGTGATGGTCCTGTCTTATATTTAGACGTCTCATTTCATTTTGGTGCTCTACCTTTTCATCTACCAGAAGCTTTCCATCGTTGTTTTCACCAGTTGACCCTCAGAGACCTTTCGGTGGTGGTTTTTGATTTTTATCAGGAACACATTTTCTAATATTTATGGACTCTTTTGGCTGAACTTTTATCTATATATAATTTGTTCTTGTTCACCATTAATCACTGGTTTGTTGTAATTATTATAATTTACATGTCATTTTATAACATATAGTGCACTTTTGATTGTATTGAGTCACTTTTATTTAATTTTGAAGTATTTTCTGTCTATTTGCTGGCCATTAAGAGATGGCTCGAGCCTAACCCACTGTTTTTATACCCTTTACCATTTACACACACAGCGCTACACTATATATATTTTTTGTTACTATAGGAGAGTTACCTGAGAATGACAGGCTTTGAAGGTGTCACTGAGGATGACACTGCATTGTCTTTGTGCCCATGGCTTTCTAAATGGGTTAACATCACAGGGTTCTATTATTGCTTTAACATCGTTGCATGTTGGTTTCATTTTCCAGCTGTTGCCAAATTCCAAAATATCCTCAACAGTACAGTGGCTTCTTGTATTAAAATCATTGTTTGAATTGCCATCATAATTTCCACAAAGTCCACAGACTTTATGCTGGAAAAGAAGTAAAAGAAGTTAAAGTGTATGTAAGCCTTAACAATGGGTTATTTTATTTACGGCCTTCTGGTCTTCTAAAAATACCATTGAAAGATGTTTTATAATATTTTTTCGATAAATGCAAAAACACTTGTTGATTTTCAGCAGAAATTGTGTGAGCTAGTAACTTGCTCTTCTCTCTGCCAGTGCGCAAGGAGGGGTTATGGAGATGAGGATAAGGGGAGAAGATGAGAAGTCTGCATTCTCTGTAATGAAGTAGGACATGCTGAAACATTGTGCAATTCAACGTTGAAAATATATGTTGTCATGTTAGAAATAGAGGTAGGAGCATGCTATATTTCTGGCACAGAATGGGAAATGTGCATGTATTCTAGAGATGTGCTACATATGAATTTTGGCATTCACTGAGGAACACAGGATTGAAGTAATTCTTGCACATTTGGGTTACCTTCACTGCCTACGAGGGAATTGAACACTGGCAAATGTTAAGCATTGAACATGTCATGTATAACAAGCCTCCAATTGCCGTTCCTTAGCTGTTTGCTAGTATAATAGGAGGTTCTACAAAAAATTTCCCTCAGCTCTGGGTGCTTTTACTGTATTTTCTTTTCTTCATTCAAACATTCTTTTTCACTAAGGATATTTTTAGCTGCTTAATCTCATGTCTTCAGAGCAGCCAACTAAATTGTCTAATCCTCAGTGGTGCTTTTGAGGCTGTACTTGGACCTCACTGGACCAATGACTGCAGGCCTGCCTGGAATGTGGCCTTCAGGCACTGGGCTTTCCAGACCTTAGTGTACTGAGTTAGTTAGCCACAGAACACTCGCTGAAGGTACAAAGCTGTGGCAGAGCCCCTGGTATGACACAGTAGTTGAGAACTCTCTGGTGAGTATGCTTATGGAAATGGTGAAAATTATCTTGACAAGTCATCTAAGGATACCCAGCCTGACATTGTGGTGCAGCCGCGAAGAATTTTTATCTAAACCTTGGGTTAAGGAACTATCTCTGGTGTGACCCAATCTCTGCCGACAACCCTGTTACTGTGGTAATTGTTAAAAGAAAAGTTTGGGTTTTTTTCTTTTTTAAATCATACCTACCTTGGTGGATTCAGCATTGATGTGATGCTGCATCTGTCCACCATCGGCTCTAAGGCTGAGAACTGAGATATCAAACAGCACAGATCGCTCAGTTCTCCCTCTGCCGCTCTGAGCAGAGAGCTGTGACTGAGAGTCACCACTGCCTGCTCTGCCCTTCCAGTGTTCACTGGAGAGCCGAGCCAGGAAGGGGAGGGAGCAGCTGGCTCAGTCTCCTAGCTGTGCAGCTGAGAGTCTGAGCTAGGTGCAGAGCATATGGTCGCAATCTTTCCCCAGCTTGGACTGGCTCTGTGACATCAGCTGACAGCGGGCTTTAGCCTGCTATTAGCTGAAAACGGGTCCCCAGAGTGCAGAACTAACTGCACTCCTGTGATCCACAGGAGAAGTACAGACAAATAAGCTTTGGCTGTACTTCTCCTTTAGGTTATTCTGGTCTGAGACCCTGACTCACTAAGCTCTGTGTTCCAGCACTTTCTATATGTTGTTTACTGTGTTAGATAACCACAACATTTTTTATCAGGGTTCAGAGCTGTGGCACTGCCTCTGGGGTAACCCACTCTCTTCAAACTAATTGTAGCATTAGCTACAGGCTTTAACATTTGGGCATTTCCTCAGCATAGCTTGGGGAGGCCTAACTGCACCTCACCAATGTGAAAGGTTGTAAGTCTCATCTGTGACCTTCATTCACTGAACTTTGCCTTCTAGCACTTTCCACAACTTTATACTATATTAGTATGTGGAGTTTTTCATCTAGTACATAGCTGTAGAACTGCCTCTGGTGTGACCAACTCATTGGCCATATTAGATGAATGATGTCACGTGTATCCCTGCCTATTTTTATGCGTGCGGCTGTGGGGCAGGGAATCTCCCACCCAAAGTTCATTGACCCAGGGATCCACAATAACCACAGTTTAATGTAACAGTGCTATCTCTGTGAGTGTGTGACAGCACAGTGTGTCCAGACTGTTTAGTTGGGGACCAATTACCCATAAAGACCTGGCACTATCAAACTATGCCCCTGAAAACGCTGATATTTTGTCCACACTCCAAAATTGCGAGCTGTCCAACCCTGTATAACCCAAGGATTCCAAAACTTCCTAAATATACAAAGTAAAGAAAAAAAAAACAAATTAATCTTACCTGAAACTGTTCTGGGACCTTGATTGAAAGACCTGTCTTCTTATCCCAAACCAGGATAATTCCATTTTTTGCTTTGATGATCAAATTAAGACTATTGTTTTTGATGTGATAAGGGGTTTCTTCTGCATCTCCCACATTAATAACCTCCACTTCGCCATCACTAAGAAGGAGTTCATAACCCTGAAAAATATAGGAACACATTTTAAATCTAAGGGAAAGTCATTCTTCATGATGTTTTTGTAAATTCTCTCCATATTGGCAATATATTGTAGGTGTGATAGCTGCAGTAATTTTTGACAGTCATTAAAAAGAAAACCACTCTTGGGACATGTTGGTAAGAACACTGGAAGCTGTGTAGGAAAATATTGTTCTGTTCAGATTAAATTAGTTATATATATATATATTTCTAACATATGAAGGTTCAATTTAATAAGCTTTAACCTTCCAATGTTCCACCACTTGCTCCAGGGTCAACTGTTTAAGAGAGGAATTTCCCTTGCTTCAAAAATATCTCCTCTCACTTCCTATCTTGCCTTGAGACAGGCAGTAGAAAAAAATCTTCCCAGTGCGCCACAGCAGAAAAGGATCTTGACTTTTGATATACTATAACTGTTAGTACTAGGGTTGCACCGATACTGATACCGGTATCAGTATCGGTGCAGATACTAAGCATTGGTACTCGTGCAAATGCGCCAATACCTAAAACCGATACTCCGAGGCTTGGTTCTTTCAGCTGTCAGTGGGTTTCCCTGCTGACAACTGAAATGTAAAGAAATGAATGTCAGCAATCATTCGTTGTTAAGGAACGGGGCCGCCACATCCTTAACAACCAATGACATTTCAGCTGTCATCAGGATTCCCCTGCTGACAGATGAAATTTAAACAACAAAAGAATGCCAGCAATAGTTAGTTATCTATGCATCCACCAGAAATATTGACTCCCCCCCATCATCTAGTGTTCCAGCGCTATCTCCCCTTCCTCCACCAGCATCAATCCCATTGTAGCCACTTACCCCTCTCCTGAAGCAAGGGGCCTTGGATAAATGGGGGGGGTGAAGAGCATTGGTGATGGATGTGTATGGTGGGAATCCAGTTGTGGCAGATGTATGTTGGAGGTGGGGTGGAGGGTAGTTGCAGAGGTGTGCAAGGAGATACAGTGATGACAGAGTTGGTTGAAGGGGCACCATGATGTCAGAGATGTGCGGTGGGAGTGCAGTTTTTAGCAGAGGTGTGCTCAAGGGGTGCAGAGTTGTATGAGCAGGTATTTGGCGAGGATGACAAAGTGATTGCAAAGGTGTGATAGTAAAGTTGTGGGATGGGGTACAGCGGTGGCAAAGGTGTGTAATAAACAAAAGTGATTTGCTGTAATTTCTAGTAACCAATCAGTGAGTAGTAATGTTATTCTGTAACCTCTGGCAAGTAGCAACCAATTTCAATTGTTGTCTGATCTGCTACAGTAAATTGAATTTGAATCTAGCTGCTATTTTTTGTATGTCTCAGAGCAGGGGGGCCAATAAAATTTTTCCAAATGCCTTCTCCGTCTTCTCCTTCCCTCTGCCAGCTGTCACCACTGCCCACATGTCTTTCCAGATCCCATCTCCTCCACCCCCACCATCTTCCCTCTCAACATTGTCTTCAACTACTAAAGCCTCCTACTATTATCCATTGCTGTAAATAACTGGCTGACCATACATTCCTTTAACTACTTGACATCCGGCCGTAGCCGAATGACAGGTACAGCGTGGATCTCAATTCCCGGAAGGCCGTCATATGACGGCCTACCCTTTCCTCGCTCCCTGTGCATGCTCACGAGCGCACATCGGGCAAATTCTGTGTTGGCCATGTCCCTTGGACACAGCCAATCACAGATCGTTGTAAATGGCCAATCACAGCGGCCATTAACAGCGCGATCGCCATGGCCAATGAGCGATGATCTCAAATGTAAACATCATCTCTCATTGCCGGCTCTCTCTCTTCACATAGAGACAGCGTGTGAGGAGAGAGAGAATCTGTCAGCGATCTGTGAGTTTTTGTGAGTAAAAAAAACGTTTACAGTGCTGCCAACAGTGCCCCATCAGTACAGTGCCAATCAGTACAGTGCCCCATCAGTACAGTGCCCACCTGTGCAAATCGATGCCCCCTTGTGCCAATCGGCCCACCTGTCTGCACAGCGGTGATCAGTGTCCATCTGCACATCTTCACAATCAGTGCCCACCTGTGCCACCTCATCAGTGCCCACCTGTGCCACCTCATCAGTGCCCACCTGTGCCAATCAGTGCCCATCTGTGCTGCCTCAGTGCACATCTGTGCAATCAATCAGTGCATATCTGTGCCGCCTCATCAGTGCCCATCTGTGCCACCTCATCAGTGCCCATCTGTGCTGCCCCATTTGTGCCACCTCATCAGTGCTCAGCTGTGCCACCTCATCAGTGCACATCTGTGCCATCTCAGTAAACATCTGTTCCACCTTAGTGCCCATCTGTGCCATCTTATCAGTGCGCACCTGTGCCACCTCATCAGTGCCCACTTGTGCCAATCAGTGCCCATCTGTTCCACCTCATCAGTGCACATCTGTTTCATCTCATCAGTGCACATCTGTGCCACCTCATCAGTGCCCACCTGTGCCACTTCATCAGTGCCCATCTGTGCCACCTCATCAGTGCACATCTGTTCCACCTCATCAGTGCACATTTGTTTCACCTCATCAGTGCACATCTGTGCCACCTCATCAGTGCCCACCTGTGCCACTTCATCAGTGCCCATCTGTGCCACCTCATCAGTGCACATCTGTTCCACCTCATCAGTGCACATTTGTTCCACCTCATCAGTGCCCACCTGTGCCGCCTCATCAGTGCCCACCTGTGCTGCCTCATCAGTGCCCACCTGTGCCACTTCAGTGCCCACCTGTGCCACCTCATCATTGCCCACCTGTGCCACCTCATCAGTGCACATCTATTCCACCTCATCAGTGCACATCTGTGCCACCTCAGTGCCCATCTGTGCTCATCAGTGCAGGCTTAGCAACCATGTCCAAAAGATGCTTTTCCGCCGAGGAGGTGTACCAAATACTTTCCCAGGCCGAAGAGAGCAACGGAGAGCTCTCTTTTTTGGATTCCCTTTCAGACTCCGATTCTGAGTCGGACATAAATTATGAGCCAGTCCTCAGTAGTGGAACACTGAGTGACTCAGAGGAGGAAGATATTTGGCCAGCCAAACGAAGGCGTTCTGGTGAGGAGGCAGTGGCATCCACCAGCACCCCAGTGCCATCCACCAGCACTGCAGTACCTCGGCAAGAAAGGCCAAGGACCCATGCCAGCCTTCCCTATGCCCTGCAGAACCCCTTGTGGCTTCCTCCTAATTCAGGAGAAACCAACATTCCCCCTTTCACTGCCCAGCTAGGAGTCCAGGTGGACACAGAGAATTTTTCCCCAATAATTTTTTTTTATTTAATTTTTACTGAGGACATGCTATCAAATATTGTGGCCCAGTGCAACCTTTATGCACAGCCATTTATTTTAAATAATCCAACGACCTACTATGCCCGTCCCTACGAGTGGAGAGACCTAACTGTGGAGGAGTTGAAGGTTTTTTAGGCCTCACATTTAATATGGGACTCACCAAAAAAAAAAACTTTGATGTCCTATTGGTCAACCCACCCCATCCACCACATGCCAGTATTCTCCAAGGTAATGCCCAGAAACAGATACCTCATGATAATGAGGTTCCTTCATTTCAATGACAATACCCAGTGCCCTCCCCAAAATGACCCAAACTATGACAGGCTTTTCAAAATTCGGCCACTTCTAAATTATTTTTCTGAAGTATTCCCCCAGCTGTTTACCCCGGACCAAAACATATGTGTGGATGAGTCCCTTGTTAAGTTTAGTGGCAGGCTTAAAATAAAACAATTTATTCCCAGTAAAAGGGCCCGCTATGGGGTGAAGGTATACAAATTATGTGACCGAGTCACAGGGTACATATATGCCTTCAAAGTGTACGAAGGGAAGGACACCCAGCTGCAACCCCCTAATTGCTCAGACTACTTGGGATCAAGCAGGAAAATTGTTTGGGACCTCATATACCCCCTACTGGAGAAAGGCTACAATTTATAGGTAGACAACTTCTACACATCTCTGCCCCTGTTCCACAACCTTCACTGAAAAAAGACGCCAGCATGTATCACTGTAAAAAAGAACCAGAAGGTCTTTCCTCAAAGTCTTGTCAATAAGAAATTGAGAAAAGGAGAAATGGCAAGTCTACGAAACAAGGAGATTTTGGCAGTGAAGTGGAGGGACAAAAGGGATGTCTAAATGTTGTCTTCAATCCACAATGATACCTTCGTGGAAATTACCAGAAGGAATGGCCCCATACAAAAACCTAAATGCATCTATGATTATAATTTGTTTATGGGGGGAGTCGTCTTCAATGACCAGATGCTGGAATCCTACCTTGCCACAAGATGGACATACCATTGGTATAAAAAAGTTGCAATTTATTTTTTTCAATTGGCCATATACAATTCATATGTAATTTACCGCAACTCCATCCAAAACCCCAAACGCTTCCTTGGCTACCAAGAGGAAGTTTTCACTGCCCTTATATTCCCGAACGGCCCACCAGAAAATATCCGATCAGATGTTCTTAGTCGACTCTCCGAACGCCACTTTCCCAATAAAATCCCTCCCAAACCAACAGGCCAACGACATAAAAAAAATGTAAGATGTGTACCAGAGCAGGATTCAGAAGAGACACATCTTTTTATTGTGCACAATGTCCTTCCGAACCAGGCCTCTGCCTAGGTGAATGTTTTCGCCGTTACCATACTTCAGTAAATTATTAGTGAAGTATGGTAAACGTAAGCCTCAGTTCCTGCAATTTACCCACACCCCTTATGCCACTGCCTGCTCTGTAACTGACCCTGGCTTGTTATTTGACCACGCTTCTGTCTGCCGATTCTGTACATACCTCTGCCTGATCTGGAACTGACCCTGGACTGTTATTCGACCGTGCTTCTGCCTAACAATTCTGTACATACCTCTGCCTGATCTGGAACTCACCCTGGACTGTTATTCGACCTTGCTTCTGCCTAACGATTCTGTACATACATCTGCCTGATCTGGAACTGACCTTGGACTGTTTGACCATGTTTTTTTCCTGCCTCATGGACTGATCTTGTACCCTGCTACTGGACTAGTGGGATTCAACAAAGGGGTCTCACATATGTGAGGGGCTCCAGAATTGTTTTTCTGGATGAAGAAAACAATTTTTTTTTGTTTTCTCAATCCTAGATTAGGGTCTGGAGACTCGGAGGCTTCAAAGAGATTTGGGTGGGAGAAGCCTCTGCCCCTGTCCCCATTCTGTCCTGAACGAGGCCCTACTTTTGCCTGTAGGACTTACTGCCATCATGCCTCTGCCTGTCGCACTGACCACACCACATGGACCTGCCTACTACCAGGACCAATATTTTTGACACTGCTAACAAGATCTCTGCCTGCACTGACCCTGGACTTTATATGGACAGTAACCCTACCTGCTGCCTGGACAATTATGTTTGCCGTTGCTGACCAAGTCCCTGCCTGTTACCTGGACCAGTGCTATTCTCCTGTGTACAACTGCACTACTACAACCACAGGTAATCTTTTGTTTACACTTTGCTCAGCATAATGTATTTTGGGGTGTAATTCTTGGTATGTGCATGCTATGTGTCCCTGGAACACCTGACGGTGTTCCTTGCATGTTGGATCTCTGTATGTGGCCAGGCTGTGTAGAAGTCTCACACATGTGGTATAGCCATACTCAGGAGGAGTAGCAGAATGTTTTTTCGGGTGTTATTTTTGCTATCTAAATGCTATGTGTTGGAGATATCTTATAAACTGACAACTTTGTGTAAAAAAAATGCGTTTTCATTTTTTCCCACATTTTCCAAAAACTTCTGGAAAAAAATGAACCGTTCAAAAGACTCATTATGTATGCAAAACAAGTTTGAGCCAACATCCGTCTAAAAAAATCCATGGATTTTGTTGTCGGAATGTTCGATCAATGTCCGATCGTGTGTACAGGGCATAATAGGTGGTTGAGAAATGTGATGTGTAATTTATGCTCCTAGAACACCTGATGGTTGTTGGGCCTCTGTATGTGGCCAGGCTGTGAAAAAGTCACACACATGTGGTATCATAATACTCAGGAGGAGTAGCAGAATGTATTTTGGGTTGTCATTTTTGCTATCTAAATGCTATGTGTTGTAAATATATTAAAAAATGGACAACTTTGTGTAAAAAAAAAAGCGTTTTCATTTTTTTTTTCCACATTTTCTAAAAACTTCTGGAAAAAAATAAACCGTTCAAAAGACTCATTATGCCTCATAGATTATATGTTGGGGTGTAAGCTTTGCAAAATGGGGTAATTTTGTGGGTGTTTCCATTGTCCTGATGCTCCAGGGCCTTCAAAAGTGTAATGCCCTGTACACACGGTCGGATTTTCCAACGGAAAATATGCGATCGGAGCTTGTTGTCGGAAATTCCGACCGTGTGTGGGCTTCATCGGACTTTTTCCATCGGATTTTCCGACACACAAAGTTTGAGAGCAGGCTATAAAATTTTCCGACAACAAAATCTGATCGCGTCAATTCCGACCGTGTGTGGACAATTCTGACGCACAAAGTGCAACGCATGCTCAGAAGAAATTCCAAGACGGAACAGCTCGGTCTGGTAAAATTAACGTTCGGAATGGATATAGCACTTTTGTCAGGCTGCAGTGTTTAAAATTGTTTAATGCAGCGCACTCTCTTCTTCTTTATAATGTTAGAAGAATGAAGCAGTTTTGCTGCTGATATTCACACAGACTTCTCACAAACTTCTTTCTTTATTATTTATCGTGATTTCATCAATATATTTTGATTTGTCACATCTGACAAAAAAGATATATATTTTTTTTTTAGGTTTGTATTTTTTTCAAGCCTGTTCATGTTTTTATTTATTTTTTTTTATTTTACTCGGGAATATTTTTGGGTGTGTTTTGTGTGTCAAGTTACCACAACACGATTATTATCTTGCATTATTTAATCTCAAGGAGATTGTTTGGTGTTGGTGTCTCTTGTTAATTTCACATTGTATTTTTGAAATATACCTGCCTCCTCACAGAAAACTGTCCTTTTTGAAGGAAAACACACATAGGCAAGTATAATTGAAACCAAAAATCCTTTATTAAGGGCTCAGAACCAAACAAAGAGGGAGGGAACGCTGGAGAAACAGCAGTAATTGGCGAAGCCTTTGGCCCCCAGGGCACACATCAATTATTTTACAGCAAAATTGGTGGCCTGAGGAGTCCATATATAAGGGAGTGCAGTCTGGTCCAGAAGTCCAAGAGATCCTGAACAGCAGCAGATGACATGTATGTCCCCAGGCTGTGGTCATACAAGAGCCTGCATCTTTTGTCAGACCAGACTGAACCCAGGTCATCACTCTCTGGTCTTCCTTCCATGCTGTGGCTCTGGTGGTGGAGTTGTGGCAGGAGGAAGAGGAGGAGGAGGGAGATGGTCCAACTCACCCCCTTAGTTAGTGTTTTGTAAAGAAGGTCCTCACACATGAGGCGTTGGCCCTCCTGCATGCCCTGCAGTTTGGTGGCAGCCATGCAGGCAAAGGCCTCTTCAGGAGTGGGGGTGGCTCTGAGGGACACAGAAGCCTCCTGTATCAGCCTGAGTGCTGAATCCTGCACATTACTCCCCTTCCTGGGTCTTTTGGTTGGAAAGCGGAGGGGAGGGACCTGAGATTCTGTCAGGCTCCTACTGGGCTTGGCTTTCTCCTGGCTGCCACTTAGCCCCGCCTCCTCCTGGCTGCCATTAACCCCTGCCTTCTGCTGGCTGCCACATTCCACAGCCTCCTCCTGTGTGCCACATTCCAGAGCCTCGTCCTGGCTGAGGTCTTCCTGTGTATGAAAAAGGGACATAGTTTTAGTTTTTTCTTCATCAATCACACACAATTTTCACCTCATGATTGTTGCAAATTGAATGTTAACAAATATAACAGACTATCATTCTGAGCCCAGCATTTTTCATTCTTGTCCCAATTTTTTGTGCTCACTACTGTCTATTGCTATGTAAAACACTTTATGAAATCAGCAATTAGTGATCAATAATAACATCTAGTAAACATCATTTATTGACCAGAAATCTGTTGAACAATGCTATACCTGGCTCCAGCTGGGCTCCTCCACCTCTTCCTGGCTGGAAGTCCCAGGTTGGACATCAGAAGCCTCAGCTGGGGTGGAAGATAGGGTGGAAGGAAGAGTGGAGAGGGATTCCCCGACTCCAGTCTGGTCTGACAGAAAACGAAGTCTCTCATAGTACCACAGCATGGGGACATAAACGTCATCTGCTGCAGCTCCGGATCTCTGGGAATCCGTGACCTTCTTGCGCTCCCTTAGATAAGTGCTCCTCAGGACACCAATTTTGGCTTTTAAATAGGGGATGGTTGCCGTGGGGACCCCTGGCTTCACCAACTCCAGCAGTTTCTCCAGCGCTGCCTGCCTCTTTTGTTTATTATTATATTGTGGGTGTTTCACCTGCCACAGACAGGGCAGCTCCCTGTATTTGTCTATGAACAGGGGGAAATTGTGGTCATTGAAGCCATCCATTTTATCTGCAAGACACAAGACAATCCTTAATGTCAGGCTAAAGTCTCCTAATCTTGTTACAATATAGGCCTCAATCTAGAAGCAGTATAGGCCCAAGTTTAGATCTTACCTTCATTATCACGATCGGCGCCTCTGATACTCCTTCCTCCGCTCACAGATCGTACGTTCTACGCACGCGTGTTACGCTTTATATACACTGCGCATGCGTGAAACTCCGCCCGCCCCTGACGTTCTTTCTAGTCTATTCCCCACCCCTTCTCGTTCGGCGCAGTGGGGGAAGAGCACATGGCGGAGACACAACAGGTGCGTGCTAATTACAGCAATGAGGAGGAGGAGGAGGAGGAAAGCCCGGAGCCTGAAACGTCCCAATCCCGGAAGAGATGATTTAAGGCCTCAAATATGTCCTTTGGGGAGATGTTGGAGATGGTCGACATCCTGAAGAGGACCGACTATGACGGGAAGTATGGACCTTACCCCAACCCCAATGTCAGAAAGGCCAAGATCATGGCGAAAGTGGTCAAAAGTCTGCTGAAGAATTTCGGAGCACGACGATCCAAGGATCAGCTCAGGAAGCAGTGGTCAGACCTCAAATTAAGAGAGCATGAGCAGTACAGAAGGATCAGGAGAGTGCTGCAAAAAGTAAGTAGTTCGTGCTGCTCCATGTGTTTTTCTTTACTGTTGTACAGTTTAAAATGGCAACTTTCATGTTCATGGGCACATTGTTCATTCGTATGAAACATTGTTCGTTCGGCATAGAAAACACCATTGTTTTGGCCATATGCATTTGAATACATTTTTGCAAGCCTACTTCTCTTAAAATAATTTTTGAGTCTAGATGGGTTTGTAACTAGAATGTAATGCAAACTAGATTTTGTGTAAGGAGAGGACACTCAGCAGCTGGTTACACATCTGGACGCTGGAGCACTAGTGTGGGACACAAGAACACCCTTTTTATTAGGGTGCCTACACAGGTGCTTCAGTGTATACTATAGGGGTGTCTCCATCTGAGAAGCTTGTACAAAACAGGTAAGTAATCAAGCTTGACAAAGGACAAAAATATTTCTTCATCTTGGAACTCTGCCAAAATAGACAATTGTACCCCACTTCCAAGCAATGTTTCATATTCCTATTTCTGCCATCAAATATCTGTGTGCTAAGTCTACCTATTTTTTTTTACATAGGGGAGAAAAGACTCGGAGGACACCCCTCATCAGAGGAGACAACAGACCCCACACCTCTGGAAGAAGGTGAAATCCCCCAAAGCCAACAGGAGGAGGATGTGGGAGATGTGGTGGAAATTGTTACAACAACAGGTGAGTGTCTGCGACCACAGGCTCAGGTAAGAGATGGATGCCGGCAGACTTATAATACATGGTATGTTTTTGTTTCTATATTTTTAGGTGATCGTGATGTTGTGGATCCAGGTCATTTCACCAGTGAAAGTGCACAGATCCTGATCGGGGAGATCATGGGGTGTAATAGGGACTTGGAAAACATCCAGAAAAACATCAATGATGTTAAAAACAAAATGAAGAACATCATTGATGTTTTAGAGAGAGTTTAAAACACCTCCAAATCCATAACTTTTTTGTATTTGTAATGGAACAATTTTTAACATTTTTTGCCAGTTTATAGAAAAGCCAAATTTTGAAGATGCACACAGTGTGTCAACATGTGCTATCTGTCATCACGGGAGGTCAATGTAGGCGTTTTGGGGGTGCAACCCCTTCCTCAATAATAACGTAGCTGAGAGGAAGGGGCTGCACCCCCAAAATGCGTCCCTTGATCCCCCGCGATGGCAGCTAGCACATTGAAATTTGGCAATTTGTGTGCATCTTCAAAATTTGGCTTTTCCAGGGGTGACTTCACCCCATCTGAACGCAATATCAAACACAGTTTATAAATACTCATGTCTGATATTGCCTTCAATTTCTACAAAAGTTGAACTTTGTAAGTTCCAGATTTGTGTATTTCTTGTTTGTTTGAAACATGCCTGTTTTACCTTAAATGGACATTTCTACTTTTATTAATGTGACCCAAAAAATTGTTATACAACAAACATGTTGGTTTGTTTTAAAACCTTTTATAAATGCACATGTGATTGTGCTGGTATTAAAAAGATTGATACTCAAGAATGTGTGGATTATTGTTTCAATGCTCCTAAAATTTTGTAGTGGTAAAATTGTTGTTTTCAGTGACAATGGGGGTTATTTCCTAAGGGCAAATCCACTTTGCACTACAAGTGCAGTTTCAGTGCAGTGTCAAGTGCACTTGTAGTGCAAATTGTATTTTCCTTTAGTAAATAACACCCAACAGTGCTTTCTAATGTTACACAATCACGACATTTTCAGGACTCCCAACATTTCTGTCAGGGTCAGCTAAAAGAAACACAAGCAGTAAATGTCACCAAAGATTTTAGTAGTTAAAATGATTTTTTGTATCAGACATTGTCTGGCATATTGATGGCCCCCCTACCCGCAAAGTAATCAAGGTCTCTAGGACGGACCTCGCGGGCACTCAGGGGGGGCAAGCCAGGACGGCCAGCCTCAAGCGCCGCCAGGGTTGGTTCATTTACTTGAATTCTGACCTCAGGCCCAACTGAGGCAGCATAGTTGGCAAAATTCCGCCTTAAAAAGTTGTGGAGAACACAGCACGCCAGGATGATATGATTCAATTTATACTCCGCCATGTGTATGGGTGTAAGAAATAGGCGGCACCAGCTGGCCATGATTCCAAACGTGTTCTCCACCACTCTTCTGGCTCTGGCCAGCCGGTAATTAAAAACCCTTTGGTCCGGGGTGAGGGTCCTCATAGGGAATTGCCACATAAGATGGTCCCCCAGCACAAGTGCTTCATCTGCAACAAAGATGAATGGGAGTCCTTCCGCATTGTCTTCTGGAGGTGGCAAGTCCAAGATGCCATTCTGGAGACGCCTGTAGAACTCCGTCTGGGTGATGACTCCACCATCGGACATCCGGCCATTCTTCCCCATGTCCACATACAGGAACTCATAAGTAGCCGACGCCACTGCCAACATCACAATACTATTGAACCCCTTGTAGTTGTAATGGTATGACCCCGAGTTGGGTGGTGGGATGATGTGGACGTGTTTCCCATCAAATGTCCCTCCGCAGTTAGGAAAGTCCCACGGCTGGGCAAAGTGGGAGGCCACAGTCTGCCATTCCTGTGGTGTGGAAGGAAACTGTGGAGTCAAACAAGAAAAATAAATTAATCATTTTGCACATAAACATGGAAAGCAGATTAGACACAAACATTCTTGGCCAACATCAGTATAACATTTATTTTAGGGAGTATTTAAAGACAAATGTAAAAGGTCCACCTATCAGATTCCCCCCTCCCCTCCCATGGGCCATTTGTAAAATTTTATGGGGGGATATGTTTTGGACAGGTAACCCTCTCCACTTCATTGAGAGATGAATGCCTAAATAATGTGTCTTACTTTGGCCAGCCCCTCCTTACTTTACACTATTGGCAGCCCACTGGACAGGTAAGAAGTGTCATAATACAAAGATATAAATACACACTGTACACATTTGAGCACATTTTTACATTATGCTATCACCTATCAAGATAATAATAGGATGCAAAAACTTTAAACAGTACCATTTGAAAGTATTCAGGCAGGCCCTTGCACTACATGCTTTGGGGAATTCATCCATAAATATGACCACTAAAGAGGTGGGTATAGTGTGTATGGGTTTGCCAAGGTCAGCAGTTAGAGGATTGTTATCAGCTGAGTTAGCAGTTGAGGGGAGGGAGGGTGTTTCTACATTTTAGGGAGTTTTTAGGGTAAAGCACTACTATAGAGCTGACAAAATACATTGTTAAGTGACTACACGAGGTGAATATAGGGCCAGGAGAGCATGCTGGCGAGGTAAGTGAAGGCAAATATGTATGAAGGACAAAAATAAAATACCTAAAATTCCAACATGCATGAGGACAAAGGGGACATTCACAGCATATTACAATCATGGTAATTAGGGAATGAGGAAATAAATACAATATATTAACAAACATTCTAGACAATAAAATGTGATATTAAAGGATACAAATCTTACCTTAATATACTCCTTCTGCAGGACCTGAATGATGGCAGAACAGGTCTCTGGGATAATGATCCCCAGAGTCTGGGGGGAGATGCCTGTCGAGAACTTTAAGTCCTGAAGTTTTCCCCCCATCGCCAAGTACCGCATGGTGGCGACTAGCCTCTGCTCCGGAGTGATGGTTTGCCTCATGCAGGTATCCTGCCTGCTGATATAGGGGTCAGTAAAGCCAACAAACGGTGAAATACGGGGTCCGTCATCCAGAGAAAGTTCCTGAAATCATCAGGATTAATCTCACGGATCTCAAGGAGCAAAGGCATATGACAGAACTGGTCACGCTGGAGCAACCAATTCTTGGTCCATGAACTCCTCCCCACCCTATTCATGGACTGGGCTTGTGTCAAGGTAAGGACCCCAACACCAAGCCCCCATAGAGCACGAACTCCACGAGGAGTACGTATATGCAACATAGCTAGAAAACAGTCGGCTGCTCAGAACGAAGTAACAGAACGCACTGAAGAACAGCAAGGCCTGTGAAGAGCGACCTGAAAAACAGCAATGAGCAGACAAGAACACAATGAATAATCAAATACGAACTCACTGCATGCACTAAAGACCAGATACACCCCACAAGCACAAACTGAACAGCAGAAAACGATCTGAAAACCACGAGTCTGAAAAAGCGCGAATCGTCTCTCACCATACTTTTACTAACACGAGATTAACAAAAGGAGCCCAAAGGGTGCCGCGCTTGGTTCTGAACTGCCCTTTTATAGTCTCGTCGTACGTGGTGTACGTGACCGCGTTCTTGGCGATCAGAAATTCCTACAACTTTGTGCGACTGTGTGTATGCAAAACAAGTTTGAGCCAACATCCGTCTGAAAAAATCAGTGGATTTTGTTGTTGGAATGTCCGATCAATGTCCGATCGTGTGTACAGGGCATATTAGGTGGTTGAGAAATGCGATGTGTAATTTATGCTCCTAGAACACCTGATGGTGCTCCCCGCATGTTGGGCCTCTGTATGTGGCCAGGCAGTGAAAAAGTCACACACATGTGGTATCGTAATACTCAGGAGGAGTAGCAGAATGTATTTTGGGGTGTCATTTTTGCTATTTAAATGCTATGTGTTGGAAATATCTTATAAACTGACAACTTTGTGTAGAAAAAATGCGTTTTCATTTTTTTCCACATTTTTAAAAAACTTCTGGAAGAAAATAAACCGTTCAAAAGAATCACTATGCCTCATAGATTATACGTTGGGGTGTAAGCTTTCCAAAATTGGGTCATTTTGTGGGTGTTTCCATTGTCCTGGTGCTCCAGGGCCTTCAAAAGTGTAATAGGTGGTTGAGAAATGTGATGTGTAATTTATGCTCCTAGAAAACCTGATGGTGCTCCCTGCATGTTGGGCTTCTGTATGTAGCCAGGCAGTGAAAAAGTCACACACATGTGGTATCGCTATACTCAGGAGGAGTAGCAGAATGTATTTTGGGTGTCATTTGTGATATACACATGCCATGTGAGAGAAATAAGCTATTACAATGACAATTTTGTGGGGAAAAAAAAAAATCTCAATTTTGCAAAGAATTGTGAGAAAAAACTACAACTTCCAATAACTCAGCATGCCTCTAACTAAATACATTGAAATGTCTACTTTCCAAAAAGGGGTATTTTGGGGGACATTTGTACTTTCCTGGCTTGTTAGGGTCTCAGAAAATGAGATAGGCCACCAGTACATCAGATGTGATATTTTTTTTATGATTTGCACCATAGCTTGTAGACTCTAAAACTTTCACACAGACCAAATAATTTCCACAAGTTTTTGGTTATTTTTACCAAAGATATGTAGCAGTATAAATTGTGGCCAAAATTTATGAAGAAAAATTACTAATTTGCAAAATTTTATCACAGAAATTAAGAAAAATTTGTTTTTTTTTTCAAAATTTTCGGTCTTTTTTCATTTATAGCGCAAAAAATAAAAAACCCAGAGGTGATCAATTACCAGCAAAAGAACGCTCTATTTGTATGAAAAAAAGTACAAAAAAATCATTTGGGTACAGTGTTGCATGACTGAGTAATTGTCATTCAAAGTGTGAGAGCACTGAAAGCTGAAAATTGGTCTGGATAAGAGGGGGGTTTAAGTGCCCAGTAAGCAAGTGGTTAATATGTTCACAGCCACCAATACATAGCCCAACCCCCAACCTCCAGAGGTCCCTTCCGGCCATCCAGCAATCTCCAAATGACCCTCCCATCCCCCTCCTCTCCCCCCCCCGAGTGATCACAGCCTTTTCCATCCCAACCACACCAGCCCTCCCTCCCCAGAAACCATATCCCACTCCACCCTCAACTACCCTGCCCTCACCCCCAACTCCCCCCTCCCACCTTTCCCACCCTGCCCTAAACCCAGCCCCACCCAACTCCCTAACTCCCCCTCTGCACCTTCCAAAACACCCCTCTACCTACCCTTCCTAGGAAATTTGTATTGGTAATTGTTATTGGCAAGTACTTAACCACTTCAGCTTTCACACTTGTTTACCCCCTATTGACCAGGCCATATTTTCATGTGTCTATTCATGAGGCTATAATTTGCAATTACTTATGATACAGAATTAAAACATATATCATTTTTTGGGAGACAAACAGAGCTTTCTTGTTATCTTAAGGTCTTCCGGGAATTTTTTATGAATTTCATTTTAAGGGGAAAAACGAATAAAAATTTGAAAAAAAATAAAATTCTTTCAAGTTTGATCAGCAATATTTTTAACACAAGTACCATTACTATGGGGAAAACATATATATTTTATTCTGCTGCTTGTTTTATTTACTTCAACACTAAAATAATTTTTTTGGTACAAAGCATGTTAAACTTATTTACAAAAAAACAAGGTTTCTTTCGAAACTGTTAAACAGGGCTTTTACAGGGTGATTTACTGAAATGAATGGGTTAAATGGTATAATGAAGGTTAAATAAGGGCATGTATAGATTAATTAAGCATTAAAATTCCCTATGCACACACGCATCTGTGTTAGCTGCAGCCCTCTCATCTCACAAATCACTGTCTGTCAGTCTCCAAGATGTACAAGACATGCCTGAAGTACAGAGGAAGAGATTTATTAAAAAAAGTTAAAAACAAGTATTGGTACTTGTACTCGGTGTTAAAAAAATTGTATCGGTGCAACCCTAATTAGTACGACTGTCATGTAGAAAACATAACACAATACAGTTCACCCTTGTATTTTTCAACCTACAGAGGGTCATTTGAAAAATGGAAAAATTGTCTGAATCATGCTAGTCAGTGGAGAATAGGTATCAGATTAATATCTCAAGCTTTCCATTAACCGCTAGCTGACCAGCCGCTGCAGTTATACTGTGGCAGGTTGGCACGGCTGCGCAAATCCCCATAGCTATATGTCGTTCCTTTACGACATCATAGCAGGCACGCGCACCCACCACGTGTCCAGGAGCCCATGCATGTGTCTCGCGGGTGCGATGTCCGCCGGGCACCCGCGCCCACTGGTGACAGAACAAGAATGGGGATGTGTGTGTGTGTAAACACACATATCCCGGTTCTCTCAGGGGAGAGGAGACAGATTGTGTGTTCCTACTAAGTAGGAACACCAATCGGTCTCCTCCCCCAGTCAGTCCCATCCCCCCTACAGTTAGAACACACCTAGGGAACACGGTCACCCACTTGAGCGCCCCTAGTGTTAACCCTTTCCCTGCCAGTGACATTTATACAGTAATTAGTGGCTATTTTTAGCTCTGTGATCGCTGTATAAATGTAGTGTCAAAAGTGTCCGATCTGTCCACCTCAATGTCGCAGTCCTGAAAAAAATCGCAGATCGCCACCATTACTAGTAAAAAAAAAAAAAGAATAGTAAAAATGACACAAATCTATCCCCTATTTTGTAGACGCTATAACTTTTGCACAAACCAATCAATATGAGCTTATTGCAATTTTTTTTTTTTTACCAAAAATATGTAGAAGAATGAATATCGGCTTAAACCAATCAATATACGCTTATTGCAATGTTTTTGCCAAAAATATGTAGAAGAATCAATATTGGCCTAAACTAAACTTATTTTTTGGGGGATATTTATTATAGCAAAAAGTACAAAATATTGTTTTTTTCAAAATTGTCGCTCTTTTTTTGTTTATAGCGCAAAAAATAAAAACCGCAGAGGTGATTAAATACCACCAAAAGAAAGCTTTGTGGGAAAAAAAGTATATAACTTTTGTTTGGGTACAACGTTGCACGACCGCGCAATTGTCAGTTAAAGCGGCTCAGCGCCTTATCATAAAAAATGGCCTGGTCAGGAAGGGGCAAATCCTTCCGGGGCTGAAGTGGTTAAAGCAGTATTAAACCCAAAAGCAAAAATGTATTATATTGCAGCTTATCAATTCTTAGATGTGATGGCTGTATTAGTTTCCTGTTTAGGTTTTCTTTCTTCTATTTTCATCTGGTAATCCAGCCAGCAAACCTGTTGTTTTTCACAGCATAAGTTCTTAAGCAGAATGTATCAGTTTACATGGATGAGACAAACCACTTAAAGTGATTATAAAGTCTTGTTTTTTTTCTATAAAAATAACAAACATGTCATACTTACCTGCTCTGTTGCAGTGGATTTGCACAGAGCAGCCCAGATCCTCCTCTTATTGGGTCCCTGGCTGGAGCTCCTGGCCCCTCCCTCCTGTTGGGTGCCCCTACAGCAAGCAGCTTGCTATGGGGGTACCCGAGTCAAGTCACAGCTCTGTGGATCCATTCAGACATGGAGCTGACCCAGCCCCCTCTCTCTTCTCATTGGCTGACTGACTTGGATTGAGCCAATGACACTATGCTGCTGTCTCAGCCAATGGGGAGGGGAGTCCTGGAAGGCCGAGACATTCTTACAACATTGCTGGAGCTAGAGGGACCTCAGGTAAGTATTAGGAAGGCTGAGGGGGGCTGCTGCACACAGAAGGCTTTTTATCTTAATGCATATAATGCATTAAGCTAAAAAACCTTCTGCCTTTACAACCCCCTTAAAAAGCATCTTCAGTGCCCCCCCCCAAAAAAAAATCAAATACTGTAGCTGCTGGCTTTTAATATAAGGAAACTTACTTGTCCAGGGATCCAGTGCTGTCCTCACCTGAACCGGTTCTTTAATGGTCTTCATGTCTCCAGCACCAGCATCTTTACTATGGGATGTCGGCTTTAAGTCCTACATAGCCGGCTTTCTACTGCACATGCTTGTGTTGCACTGCACTCTGTGAATGGTCCCACAGCTTCCTGGGACCAGTGACATGTCCCAGAAAGCTGCAGGGGGGGTCAAACCTCCACTTGGATTGCCTAGGGCAGTGTTTCTCAACTCCAGTCCTCAAGGCGCCCCAACAGGACATGTTTTCAGGCTTACCATTATTTTGCACAGGTGATCCACTGCCTTAGTAATTACCACAGCAATTTCATCTAAGGGAAATCCTGAAAACATGACCTGTTGGGGTGCCTTGAGGACTGGAGTTGAGAAACACTGGCCTAGGGTGACAATGTTGCTGTCTGATGTGCCTCCTATTCTCATTCTTCCAGAGTTGTGTCTCTCTAATACAGGAGGTGTGTTACTGGCCAGATCACCAAGTGAAAACAGACGGGAAAAATCCAAAGAAAAGAAAACGGTTGCAATATATTCAATTTATGGTTTTGGGTTTAATACCATTTTAAGTATTAAGGGACAAGTAATTAATAATATTAAAGTGGTATTAAACCCCAAACCAAAAATGTAATATATTGCCATTGCCATTGCCAGGACCGGTAACTGGAAGGCACGCCACCGTGGAGATCCCAGTCCACACACATGCTTGAATTTTTCTACTTATAAGTGTAATTGCTTTTAAACTTTTAAGAAATCATACATTATTATACAATGGAAATCTTTCTCTTTATTTGATTTCATATTACAATTATACTGAGAGCCCTGTAATCGAAAGAGAAGGAAGGAGTCATATTCATCCACTTGCCAAAGGATACAAACCATGTTTTTTCTAATCATACTGTTGGTGAGTGAGGAATTCAGGAGGGGAGCACGGAGTGGTGCCTTGGATTTTCATAAGAAAGAATCATGAACACTGGCACTTTGTTTGCACTGATGGAGTATTTTTTGATTGCACTGGCACTTTATATATTTAGATGTATATAATTTAGCACATGTGATCTAGTATGTGGAAGCAGTGCTAAGTTTAATTTTTGTTGAAAGTTTTTATTGCTGTCTGGGTTCACCCCTTTTATTTGTCATGGTGACCATTGTTACTGGGACATAAAGTTAAGGGAATTGCAAAATGTTAAAGTTGTTACCAGAATAAGAGGTTAGAGGAGATCAACTGTTTAAAGTGGGAGCAAACTCCCATGCATTAATTTTACCTATAGGTATGCCTATAATAAGGCTTATCTATAGGTACTGTAAATATCCCCTGAATGTGCACCGTTTAGATTTTTACTGTAGATGCAGCCGGTGGCGTCTCTGGTGCATGCGCTTGGAAGGAACAGCATACCCATGCTGTTCCTTCAGAGTCCTGTGAGTCCTGTGCCATAAACGGCGGCTCCCGTTCTAAGGTTTCACATGCTTGCAGATTATGACATTGCCTTGCAGGTTTACTAAATTACTACCACTTTAAAAGTGGAATTGCTCTCCCTTTACAGAGATTTTTTCTTGCTTCCTGTTGTGGCACCAGGACAGAAAGTAAAGAAAACTCTCCCGAAACTAAAGAAAAAAAAAAGAAGAAATAAAAAGATTTTGGCATTACATACACTTTAAAAAAATCCTTTGTGAAATAAAGAACTTACCTCTAGACTAACTATTATGGTCTTGGCACAAGTTAAACCAGTGTCACTACACTGTGTATTTTCAGAAATAACTTTAAATGTTTTATTCTCTTCATCCTCTCCACAAAAATCCTGAAAACAATCACATTGTATAAGTTTATGATGTGCTATGCAAAAATAGGCAATGCATGAATGGTTTTATAAAAACTGTATATTTTGGAACTATTCTCATTATTGCATGCTATCAAATTCAAAATATGTTTAACATTCATATTTTTTATTCAACACCTCTGAAGCAGCTGGATTAATCTAGCAAAATCAGTCAGATGAAGAAGTCCAGAATGTTTAGGTGATCGCTGAGGCTAATACCCCATACACACGATCGGAAATTCTGCCAGCAAAAGTCTGATGAGAGCTTTTGGTCGGTATG
Organism: Aquarana catesbeiana; assembly: GCF_042186555.1. NCBI lineage: Eukaryota > Metazoa > Chordata > Amphibia > Anura > Ranidae > Aquarana > Aquarana catesbeiana. The sequence continues at coordinate 93,222,360 of NC_133334.1, read as the reverse complement.
TATGCTCCATCGGACTTTTGCTGGGGGAATTTCCTATCCGAAAATGCGTTCGTCTGTATGCAATTTGGACGCGCAAAAAATCACACGTTCGTAATGGAGATAGCACATTCATCACGCTGGAAATTTTTGGATCTTTTAATGCAGAGCATTCTTTTGTTCTTTAATGCCGTGTACACACGAGCGGACTTTCGACGGACTGAACTCCGAAGGACTTTTTGAGGGACTTTCGACAGAGTTCTGACGGAGTTCCGATGAAACGGACTTGCCTACACACGATCACACCAAAGTCTGACTGATTCGAACATGATGACGTACGACCGAACTAGAATAAGGAAGTTCATAGCCAGTAGCCAATAGCTGCCCTTGCGTCGTTGTTCGTCTGTCAGACTAGCATACAGACGAACGGATTTTTCATCCGGACTCGAGTCCGTCGGAAAGATTTGAAACATGTTCTATTTCTAAAGTCCATCTGATTTTTCTAAGCAAAGATCCGATGAAGCCCACACACGATCGAATTGTCCGGCCGATTCGTTCTGTCAGACCTTTTCTGTCGAAAAGTCCACTCGTATGTACACGGCATTAGAATGCTAGAAGAATTAAGTTGTTTTGCTGCTCATATTCACACAGAGTTCTGACAAACGTATTTCTTTATTATTTCTCGTGATCTCCTGAATAATCTTTTTTGTTTTTAAAGCCAGAACTCCATAATAATGTTTAGAATTATTTTTTATAGTCATCTTTTTTTTTCTTTTTTTTTTTAATCAAGAACTCCTTTTTGTTTGATTATTTTTAAACTATTTTCTAGTGATCTCCATAATTTTTTTTTTTTGTGTGTCAAGTTTCCACAACAACATTATCATCTTGTATTTTTTAACCTCAAGGAGGTTGGTTGGTGTCCCTTGTTAATTAGGAATTGTATTTTTGAAATGTACCTGCCTGCTCACAAACAAACTATCCTATTTGAAGAAAAACACATAGGCAAATATTTTCATATAAAAAATCACCATTTATTCTGGCTCATAACAAAATAAAGAGGAAGGCAACACTGGAGAAACTGCATGAATTTGCAAAGCCTTTGTACCCCAGGGCACACATCAACTCTTTGTAACTAAAAATTGGTAGCCTGAAAAGTCCATATAATAGGGAGCACAATTTGGTCCAGGACTCCCAGAGATCAGGAACAGCAGCAGATGACATATATGTTCCCAGGCTGTGGTACTACCACAGCCTGCGCCTTCTGTCAGACCAGACTGAACCCAGGCCATCACTTTCTTGTCTTCCTTGCAGCCTTCCCTCCATTCTTCCCTACAGCCTTGCAGGAGCAGGAGGATGGGCGAGCGCACATAAGTGCATGTTATCAGTCATTTGGCCCCTCAACCCCTTATGAAGGGCCTGAAAAATAATCTGCTCACAGATGAGGCATTGGCCCTCCTCCATTTGCTGCAATTTTGCAGCTACATAGCAGCCATAGGCCTCTTCAGCATCGGGGGGGTGTTTTCAGGGCAGCATTAGTGTCCTTAATGAGGCCCAGTGCTGCCTCCTCCACGTTACTCCCCTTCCTGGCCCTTTTTGTTGTAAGGTCTAGGGGCACCTGGGATTGGGTGAGGCTACTGGGCCTGGCCACCTCCTGGCTGACACTTACCCCCACCTCCTGGCTGACACTTACCTCCGCCTCCTCCTGTCCGCCACATTCCAGAGCCTCGTCCTCGCTGAGGTCTTCCTGTGTATGAAAAAGGGACATAGTTTTAGTTTTTGGTTCATCAATCACACACAATTTTCTGCTCATGACTGTTGCAAATTGAATGTTAATAAATAGAAAAGACTATCATTCTGAGCCCAGCATTTTTCATTCTTGTCACAATCATTTTTGGCCCCAACTGTCTATTGATATGTAAAACACTTTTTGGTAAATCATTTGTTTTTTTATCAATAATAACATCTAGTTAACAACAATAATTTTTGGACAATAAATATGTTAAAAAATACTATACCTGGCTCCAGCTGGACTCCTCAACTTCTTCCAGGATGGAAGGCCCAGGTTGGTCCTTGGAAGCCTCAGCTGGGGTTGAGGGAAGGGTGGATGGAAGTGTAGAAAGTGATTCCCTGGCTTCAATCTGGTCTTCCAGAAACCGCATCCTGTTGTAGTACCACAGAGTGGGTACATACACATCCTTTGCTGCTGCTCCTGATTTCATGGAAGCCTGGACCTTATTAAGCTCCTATACGTGCTTCTCAAGCTAACAATTTTCTTTTCCACAAACTCGATGTCTGCGTCGGGGACCTGCATCTTCACAAATTGCAGCAGTTTCTCCAGCAATGCCTTCCTAGCTGGTTTATTTCGATATAAGGGTTTTTTAACCTCCCACAAATTTCTCATATCCCTGTATCTGTCTATAAACTGGCCCATGAATTCCAGGTCTTTGAATTGTTTCATATTTGCTGCAAGACAAAACACAAGACAAAAACACTAATATCAGGCTAAACTCTCCTAATGTTATCCCAATATAGGCCTCAATCTCGAATCAGTATAGGCCACTGATGTCCCAAGTTAAAATGTTACCTTCGTTCTCACGATTGCCACTTCCTCCACTGACAGACCGTACGTACGACACGCGCATGTTAGCTTTATATACACTGCGCATGCGTGAAACTACACCCGCGTCGCACGCCCCTGACGTTCTTTCTAGAATATTCCCCACCCTGTCTCTTTCATCGCAGTGGGAGAGGAACATGGTGGAGACACAGCAGGTGCGTAATAGCAGTAACGATGAGGAAAGCCCGGAGCCAGAAACGTCACGATCCCACAAGAGATTTAAAGCCTCAAATATGGCCTTTGGAGAGATGGTGGAGATGGTGGACATCTTGAAGAGGGCCGACTAAGACGGGAAGTATGAACCTTACCTAAACCCAAATGTAAGAAAGGTGAAGATCATGTCTAAAGTTGTGAAGACTCTGCCCAGGAATTTTGGGGTATGACGAGCCAAGGAGCAATTGAGGAAATGCTGGTCAGACCTGAAATTGAGGGAGCAGGATCAGTACAGAACGATCAAGAAAGTGAAAGTGCTTCTAAAAAGTACTTGTCATGTGTTCCTATTATTATTATTACTTGCATGCTGCTCCATGTGCTTTTCTTTACTGTTCTACAGTTTTAAATGGCTACTTTCATGTGCGTGGGCTCAGTAATCGGTCACTGTAAACATTGTTCGTTTGCCAACTAAATATGATACATTTTTAGCATATACAGGGTTAACTACATTTGGTCATGCTAATTTGTATTAAAAGAAGTTTAGGACATTGTTGTCTAGATGTGTTTGAAACTAGAAAGAATTGCAAACTTGATTCAGTGTAATGTAAGGAGAGGACACTCAGTAGCTATTTACACATCTGGACTCAGGAGCACTAGTGTTGGACACCAGAACAAACTTTTTAGGGTGTCCCACACAGGTACTCCAGTGGATACTTAGGGTGTCTCCATGTGTGAAACTTGTCCAAAAAAGGTAAGTATTCCAGCTTTGGTAAGGGGAAAAATCATGTTTTCATCTTGGAACTCTGCCAAAACAGACAATTGTACCCCACTTCCAAGCAATGTTTCATATTCCTATTTCTGGCCTCAAATATCTGTGTTCTAAGTATACCTTTTGTTTCATTCTCATAGGGGAGAAAAGACTCAGAACGTCTGAGGACACCAGGAACACCCCACCTCCGAAAGAAGGGGAACAGAGGACACCACAACCTCAGGATGTGGAGGAAGGAGAGGTGGAAGAAGTGGTTGAAATTGTCACCACAACATGTCAGTGTCTGACACCACAGATTCAGGTAATAGAGGTATGCCTGCATATTTATAATACATGGTGTGTATTTTTCCTTCTAGGTGATGTGCATGTTGTGGAAGAACAATCTCCTCATTTCACCAGTGACAGTGCACAAAGACTAATCAAGGACACAATGTGGTGTAGTCAGGATTTAGACTAAGCAAAAAACAAATGAGGTTGAACAAAAACTGAAGAACATGATTGATGTACTAGGAAGAATCTAAATAACCACAAAATGACAGCATTTTATATTTTTTTTGAACCAAGTTTTCTACATTTTTGAAGCATTTTAAAAGCCAAACTTTGAAGATGCACACAGTGTGTCAACATGTGCTATCTGCCATCAGGGGATATCAATGTATGCATTTTGTGGGTGCAACCCCTTCCTCGCAACTCAAGTAGGTGAGAGGAAGTGGTTGCACCCCCAAGACGCGTCCATTGATCCCCAATGATGGGAGCTAGCACATGTTGACATTAGGCATGGGATCAGGAGGGAAATCCCCAGTTTGACTCCCAATTTGTGTGCATCTTCAAAATTTGGATTTTACAGGGGTGACATTACCCCATCTGATGAAGGCAAGATCAACACATTTTTGACACTATAATGTCTGATATTGCCTTCAATTTTTCAATGTTGAACTTTGTAAGTTCCTGAGTTGTGTATGTTATGCTTTGAAACATGCCTGTTTATGTACTAAAAAAAGAAATTCAAGGTAAAACTTTATAAAACCAAGATGTTTTTTTACCCAAAAATGTTCTATAATGCACATGTGCATGTGCACAGAGTAAAAGGTTTTATAGTCAACAATGTGTGGCTTCTTCTTTCAATGCTCAATATCAGTTTTTGAATTAAGTTGGTGTTTACAGTGACAATGGGTGTTATTTAATAATGGAAAAACCACTTGGCACTACAAATTCACTAGGAGAACCTAGGAGACAGCTAAAAGAAACACAAGCAGTAAATCAAAATCAAGATTTTATCAGATAAAATAGAAAATAAAAAAAAAATTTGCTGGCATAGCAATGGCCCCTCTACCCGTAAAATAATCCACATATTTTTGCCACACTTCACGTGCGTTTTGGGGGGGCAAGCCAGGACGGCCAGCTTCCAGGGTCATCAGTGTAGTTTCATGAGGCAACATAATTAGGAGCATTTCTCTTTAAAAAGTTGTGAAGTATGCAGCATGATAGAACTATGTGGTTCAGTTTGTACTCCGCCATATTAATTGCCGTAAGAAATAGGCAGAACCGGCTGGCCATTATCCCAAGGCATTCTACACGACTCTTCTGGCTCTGGCCAGCCAGTAATTAAAAACCCTCTTCTCCGGGATGAGGGTCCTCTGGGGGAATGGCCTCATCAGGTGATCACCCAGAATGCTTCCTCAGCGATAAAAACAAATGGGAGTCCTTTAACGTTCTCTTCTGCACGTGGCAATCCCAAGCCACCACTCTGGAGACGTCGTTAGAACTCAGTCTGGGCAAAGACTCCACCATCCGACATCTGGCCATTCTTCCCCACGTCCACATATAAAAATTCATATGTCACTGAGACCACCGCCATCAACGCGATACTTTTGAAACCCTTATACTTAAAATAGTATGACCCTGAGTCGGGTGGTGGGACGATGTGGACATGTTTCCCATCGATTGCCCCTCCGCAGTTAGAAAGTCCCAACGCTCAGAAAACTGGGAGGCCACAGTCAGCCATTTCAGGAAACTGTGGAGTCAAAAAGAAACAAAAACAAATAGTACTTTTGCACATAACATTGCAAGCAGATTAGACACAAACATTCTTGTCCAACATCAGTATAACATTTATTTTAAGGAGTATTTAAAGACAAAAATATAAGGTCCACTTATCAAATTCCTCACCCCCTCTGATGGCCCATTGGAAAAATTTTAGGGGGGTTCTAAATGAGTTTGGGACCCCAAAAAAGCCTCTGGCACACTGCCTGAATTTAAGGACAACAATAACATTTGGACACATTTTAGGGGGTGTTTAGGCTAAAGCACTACAATGGAGCTGTCAAAATACATTGTTAAGTGATTAGGCTAGGTGTGTATGGGCCCAGGATAGCATGCTGGGGAGGTTAGTGAAGGGAAATATGCATGTAGGCCAAAAAAGGAGCATTAAAAGCTTAAAGCATGCATGAGGATAAAGAGGACATTCACAGCATATTACAATCATGGTAATTAGGGGATGATGAAAGAAATACAAAACATTAGCATACATTAAATACATAGAATGTGATGTTAAAGGAGAAAACTTACCCTAATATAGTCCTTCTGCAGGACCTGAATGATGGCAGAACAGGTCTCTGGAATAATGATCCCCGGAGCCTGGGGGGAGATGCCTGTCAAGAACTTGAGGTCCTGCAGACTTCTCCCTGTCGTCAAGTACCACAACGTGGTGACTAGCCTCTGCTCGGGAGTGATGGCATGCCGCATGCAGGTGTCCTGCTTCATAATATAAGGGGACAGCAAAGCCAACAGACAGTGAAAAATGGGGTCTGTCATCGGGAGAAAATTCCTGAAATCATTAGGCTTATTCTCCTTGATCTCCTGCACCAAAGGCATATGAGAGAATTGGTCACGCTGGAGTAACCAATTCTTGGTCCATGAACTCCTCCCCACCCTGTTCATGGACTGGGCTTGGGTCAAAGCAAGAACCCCAACACCAAGCCCCCGCATAGCACGAACTCTGCGACGAGTACGTAACCGCAACATGGCTTCAAAACGGTCGGCTGGTCAGAACAAACTAACAGAACGCACTGCAAAACAGCAAGGCCTGTGAAGAGCAAGCTGAAAATCAGAAACGAGCAGACAAGAACGCACTGAAAAACAGATACAAACTGACTACACGCACTGAAAACCAGATACAAACCCACAAGCACAAACTGAAGAGCAGTAACGGACTTAAAAGCACGAGGCTGAAAAGGGTGAATAGTCTCTCACCAAACTTCTACTAACACGAGATAAACACGAGATTAGCAGAAGGAGCCCAAAGGGTGGTGCACTGGGTATTGAACTTCCGTTTTATAGTCCCATTGTATGCGTTGTACATCACCGCATTCTTGACAGTCGGAATTTGGTGTGACCGTGTGTATGCAAGACAAGCTTGAGCAGAATTCCGTCGGAAAAACCATCCAAGGCTTTTCCGACGAAAATTCCGATCGTGTGTACGCGGCATTGGAATTAAACTTTTACCTGTGGGATACCCATTCTGCTCATATTGTGGAACTGTGTCATCTTATCACACTGTGGCTTCACACTGTGGGACACATGCTGATACAATTGTGGAGGATGTGGAACTTGATTTAAGGGACTATGGTTCACAGCATCTATAATTGGAGATGGTTGAAATTAGTTATCTCTGAGGAACTAATTTATTCGTAGAAGAAGCACTGATTGCTTTTTTGAATGCAACTTCTATTTGCATGCTTGCGATGCAAAAGATTGGAGGCCTCTACATATATGGCCTAGGCATTAGTTATATATAACAGATATACTCTTATATGTGTCTGCATATTTATATTTCAAAAGGAAGCTGATATACATTATATTTTTCTGGACCCTGGTATCATACCCGATATACCCTTACGTACTGATTTACATGTAAGTACTTAGGGTGGGCTCTCCCGCCCCCCCTTCAGTATAACTACTCACACTTAGACTAATCGCACTTTATCATTTTTTCTAGACGTCCCTAGGCTATCGCCCCTGATGAGTGTCTTTCACACGAAACGTGTCGGGCATTATGGGACGCAGATATTATGTCTACAATATATTTTCACCCCAGAACAACTTTATCTGTACCATGTTTTTACTGTTTACATCCTTATTCCCGGTGCAAGTGCTGCTGCAACACCATATGTATACTATGAGTTTTTCTGTCTTGTCTGTATGATTTATCAATTGTGACCACCATTTGGCACCAAATGGGTATATATTTTATGTACTCCTGATGTCTGTATTACGTTCGCACATACATATGTGCTTGTGAATACTTTATGGAATGATATTTATTATAATGTCTTTTATAGATGTGGTTAATGTTTTTGATATGATTGTGCATTTCATGACGATCAATAAATATGTATTTTCATCCAGTCATTTCCACGGTGTCCATGACCTCATCTTAAAGTCCCAACTTTCCCCATTTTAGTCTGATATACATTATAAGTATTCACGATCTCCAGGCTTAAGATACAGGGGATTGGAGGGTACACATGTTACAACTGGTCAATGTACAATATATCTGTATGTGCCTGAATACGTATATTTCAATGGCAAACTGACATGCAACAGGGGCGGGATTGTTATAAAACATGTTTGATGTTTTCTTGTCCCGAGTTGTTATTCAGAAGATCTATTCAAAGGTTAAAAAAGGGTGTTAACATCTCACACACCCCTCCTATTGTTACCTCCTGGAGCGAAAATGCAGAGGAACTTCACAAACCTCTGGACTATAATAGGCGAATATTTGTGATCTATATACAGTACTTTGAAAAGGTATTCATGTCCCTTGAAATTTTCCACATTTTGTCATGTTACATCCAAAAACGTTTAAAAAAAATTTTATGATATAGACCAACACAAAGTGGCGCATAATTATCTCAAAAGTGTGCCGTGCATTTGTATTCCGCCCCCCTGAATCAATACTTTGTAGAACCACATTTCGCTGCAATTACAGCTGCAAGTCTTTTTGGTTATGTCTAACATAGAAAGTGAAAGTGAAATGTTTGCTCATTTTTCTTTGCAAAATAGATCAAGCTCTGCCAGATTGGATGGAGAGCATCTGTGAACAGCAATTTTCAAGTCTTGCCACAGATTCTCAGTTGGATGTAGGCCTGGACTTTGAACACATGCATATACTTTGATCTAAACCATTCCATTGTAGCTCTGGCTGTATGTTTGTCCTGCTGGAAGGTGAACCTCTGCCCCAGTCTCACGTCTTCTGCAGACAGGCTTTCTTCTAAGATTGGCTTCATCCATCCTCCCATCAACTCTGACCAGTAGGGATGAGCCGAACACCCCCCTGTTCGGTTCGCACCAGAACATGCGAACAGGAAAAAAGTTCGTTCGAACACGCGAACACCGTTAAAGTCTATGGGACACGAACATGAATAATCAAAAGTGCTAATTTTAAAGGCTTATATGCAAGTTATTGTCATAAAAAGTGTTTGGGGACCTGAGTCCTGCCCCAAGGGACATGGATCAATGCAAAAAAAAGTTTTAAAATCTGCCATTTTTTCAGGAGCAGTGATTTTAATAATGCTTAAAGTCAAACAATAAAAGTGTAATATCCCTTTAAATTTCGTACCTGGGGGGTGTCTATAGTATGCCTGTAAAGGGGCACATGTTTCCCGTGTTTAGAACAGTCTGACAGCAAAATGACATTTGAAAGGAAAAAAGCCATTTAAAACTACTCGCAGCTATTGCATTGCCGGTCCGACAATACACATAGAAGTTCATTGATAAAAAATGGCATGGGAATTCCCCACAGGGGAACCCCGAACCAAAATTTAAAAAAAAAAAATGACGTGGGGGTCCCCCTAAATTCCATACCAGGCCCTTCAGGTCTGGTATGGATATTAAGGGGAACCCCGCGCCAAAAAAAAACAAAAAAAAAAACGGCGTGGGGTCCCCCCAAAAATCCATACCAGACCCTTACCTGAGCACGCAACCTGGCAGGCCGCAGGAAAAGAGGGGGGGACGAGAGAGCGCCCCCCTCCTGAACCGTACCAGGCCACATGCCCTCAACATTGGGAGGGTGCTTTGGGGTAGCCTCCCAAAACACCTTGTCCCCATGTTGATGAGGACAAGGGCCTCATCCCCACAACCCTGGCCGGTGGTTGTGGGGGTCTGCGGGCAGGGGGCTTATCGGAATCTGGAAGCCCCCTTTAACAAGGGGACCCCCAGATCCCGGCCCCCCCGTGTGAAATGGTAAGGGGGTACAAGTACCCCTACCATTTCACTAAAAAACTGTCAAAAATGTTAAAAATGACAAAAGACAGTTTTTGACAATTCCTTTATTTAAATGCTTCTTCTTTCTTCTATCTTCCTTCAACTTCTTCTTCTTCTTCTTCTGGTTCTTCTGGCTCTTCTGGTTCTTCCTCCGGCGTTCTCGTCCAGCATCTCCTCCGCGGCGTCTTCTATCTTCTTCTCCTCGGGCCGCTCCGCACCCATGGCATGGGGGGAGGCTCCCGCTCTTCTCTTTATATTCTTCTCTTCTTCATCTTCCTTTCCTCTTCTCTTCTTCTCTTCTTCATTTTCTTCTCCGGGCCGCTCCGCACCCATGCTGGCATGGAGAGAGGCTCCCGCTGTGAGACGGTGTCTCCTCGTCTGACGATTCTTAAATAACGGGGGCGGGGCCACCCAGTGACCCCGCCCCCCTCTGACGCACGGTGACTTGATGGGACTTCCCTGTGACATCACGGGGAATGCCACAGGGAAGTCCCGTCATGTCCCGTGCGTCTGATGGGGGTGGGGTCACCGGGTGGCCCTGTCCCCCGTTATTTAAGAACTGTCAGAAGAGGAGACGCCGTCACACAGTGGGAGCCTCCCTCCATGCCAGCATGGGTGCGGAGCAGCCCGGAGAAGAAGATGAAGAAGAGAAGAAGAGAAGAAAAGAAGAAGATGAAGAAGAGAAGAGGATGAAGAGAAGAGCGGGAGCCTCCCCCCATGCCATGGGTGCGGAGCAGCCCGAGGAGAAGAAGATAGAAGACGCTGCGGAGGAGATGCTGGACGAGAACGCCGGAGGAAGAACCAGAAGAGCCAGAAGAACCAGAAGAAGAAGAAGAAGATGAAGGAAGATAGAAGAAAGAAGAAGCATTTAAATAAAGGAATTGTCAAAAACTGTCTCTTGTCATTTTTAACATTTTTGACAGTTTTTTTAGTGAAATGGTAGGGGTACTTGTACCCCCTTACCATTTCACACGGAGGGGGGCAGGATCCGGGGGTCCCCTTCCAGATTCCGATAAGCCCCCCGCCCGCAGACACCCACAACCACCGGCCAGGGTTGTGGGGATGAGGCCCTTGTCCTCATCAACATGGGGACAAGGTGTTTTGGGGGCTACCCCAAAGCACCCTCCCAATGTTGAGGGCATGTGGCCTGGTACGGTTCAGGAGGGGAGGGCGCTCCCTCGTCCCCACCTCTTTTCCTGCAGCCTGCCAGGTTGCGTGCTTGGATAAGGGTCTGGTATAAACTTTTGGGGGGACCCCACGCCGTTTTTTTTTTTTTTGGCTCGGGGTTCCCCTTAAAATCCATACATCAGGTCTGGTATGGAATTTAGGGGGACCCCCACGTCATTTTTTTTTTTTAATTATGGTTCGGGGTTCCCCTGTGGGGAATTCCCATGCCGTTTTTATCAATGAACTTCTATGTGTATTGTCGGACCGGCAATGCAATAGCCGCGAGTAGTTTTAAATGGCTTTTTTCCTTTCAAATGTCATTTTGCTGTCAGACTGTTCTAAACACGGGAAACATGCGCCCCTTTACAGGCATACTATAGATACCCCCCAGCTATGAAATTTAAAGGGATATTACACTTTTATTGTTTGACTTTAAGCATTATTAAAATCACTGCTCCTGAAAAAATGGCCGTTTTTAAAACTTTTTTTTGCATTGATCCATGTCCCCTGGGGCAGGACCCAGGTCCCCAAACACTTTTTATGACAATAACTTGCATATAAGCCTTTAAAATTAGCACTTTTGATTTCTCTCATAGACTTTTAAAGGGTGTTCCGCGGCATTCGAATTTGCCGCAAACACCCCAAATTGTTCGCTGTTCGGCGAACTTGCGAACAGCCAATGTTCGAGTCGAACATATGTTCGACTCGAACTCGAAGCTCATCCCTACTGACCAGCTTTCCTGTCTCCACTGAAGAAAAGCATCCCCACAACATGATGATGCCACCACCATGTTTCAAGGTGGGGATGGTGTGTTCAGGGTGATGTGCGGTGTTAGTTTTCTGCCACACATAGTGTTTTGCTTTTAGGGCAAAAAGTTCAGTTTTGGTCTCATCTGACCAGAGCACCTTCTTCCACATGTTTGCTATGTCCCTCACATGGCTTCTCGCAAACTGCAAATGAGGCATCTTATGGCTTTCTTTCAACAATGGCTTTCTTTTTGCCACTCCTTCATAAAGACTGTAATAGTTGTCCTGTGGACAGATTCTCCCACCTGAGCTGTGGATCTCTGTTGCTCCTCCAGAGTTACCATGGGCCCCTTGGCTGCTTCTCTGATTAATGGTCTCCTTGCCCAACCTATCAGTTTAGGTAATGGTCTCCTTGTCCAACCTGTCAGTTTAGGTTGACAGCCATGTCTTGGTAGGTTTGCAGTTTTCCATTTTTGGATGATGCATTGAACAGTGCTTCGTGAGATGTTCAAAGCTTGGAATATTTTTTTATTTTTTTATAACCTAACCCTGTTTTAAACTTCTCCACAACTTTATCCCTGACCTGTCTGGTGTGTTCCTTGACCTTCACGGTGCTGTTTGTTCACTAAGGTTCTCTAAAAAACCTCTGAGGGCTTCACAGAACAGCTGTATTTATACTGAGATTAAATTACACACAGGTGGACTCTAGGGATGAGCCGAACACCCCCCGGTTTGGTTCGCCCCAGAACAAGCGAACAGGCAAAAAGTTTGAGCGAATATGCAAACCCTATTAAAATCTATGGGACACAAACATAAAAAAGTGTTCATTTTAAAGGGTTATATGCAATTTATTGCCAAAAAAAGTGTGTGGGGAGCCGGGTACTGCCCCAGGGGACATGTATCAATTCAAAAAAAGTTTTTAAAATGACTGTTTTTTCAGGAGCAGTGATTTTAATAATGCTTAAAGTTAAACAATAAAAATGAAATATTCCTTTAAATATCATGCCTGGGGGTCCCCTTGGTCTGCCTGTAAAGTGGCGCATCTGTGCAATGTATAGAACAGTGCCTCAGCTAAATGACATTTCTAAAGGAAAAAAATGTCACTTTAAACAGTCAGGCCATAAATATTGGGACATCGACACAATTCTAATCTTTTTGGCTCTATACACCACCACAATGGATTTGAAATGAAACAAACAAGATGTCCTTTAACTGCAGACTTTCAGCTTTAATTTGAGGGTATTTACATCCAAATCAGGTGAACGGTGTAGGAATTACAACAGTTTGTATATGTGCCTCCCACTTTTTAAGGGACCAAAAGTAATGGGACAGATTAACAATCACCCATCAAACTTTCACTTTTTAATACTTGGTTGCAAATCCTTTGCAGTCAATTACAGCCTGGAGTCTGGAACGCATAGACATCACCAGACGCTGGGTTTCATCCCTGGTGATGCTCTGCCAGACCTCTACTGCAACTATCTTCAGTTCCTGCTTGTTCTTGGGCATTTTCTCTTCAGTTTTGTCTTCAGCAAGTGAAATGCATGCTCATTGGATTCAGGTCAGGTGTTTAACTTGGCCATTGCATAACATTCCACTTCTTTCCCTTAAAAACTCTTTGGTTGCTTTCGCAGTATGCTTCGGGTCATTGTCCATCTGCAACTGCGAAGCGCCGTCCAATGAGTTCTGAAGCATTTTGCTGAATATGAGCAGATAATATTGGCCAAAACACTTCAGAATTCATCCTGCTGCTTTTGTCAGCAGTCACATCATCAATAAATACAAGAGGAGCAGTTCCATTGGCAGTCATACATGCCCACGCCATGACACTAACACCACCATGCTTCACTGATGAGGTGGTATGCTTTGGATCATGAGCAGTTCCTTTCCTTCTCCATACTCTTCTCTTCCCATCACTCTGGTACAAGTTGATCTTGGTCTCATCTGTCCATAGGATGTTGTTCCAGAACTGTGAAGGCTTTTTTGGATGTTTGGCAAACTCTAATCTGGCCTTCCTGTTTTTGAGGCTCACCAATGATTTACATCTTGTGGTGAACCCTCTGTATTCACTCTGGTGAAGTCTTCTCTTGATTGTTGACTTTGACACACATACACCTACCTTCTGGAGAGTGTTTTTGATCTGGCCAACTGTTGTGAAGGGTGTTTTCTTCACCAGGGAAAGAATTCTTGGGTCATCCACCACAGTGGTTTTCCGTGGTCTTCCGGGTCTTTTGGTGTTGCTGAGCTCACCGGTGCATTCATTCTTTTTAAGGATGTTCCAAACAATTGATTTAGCCACACCTAATGTTTTTGCTATCTCTCTGATGGGTTTGTTTTGTTTTTTCAGCCTAATGATGGCTTGCTTCACTGATAGTGACAGCTCTTCGGATCTCATATTGAGAGTTGACAGCAACAGATTCCAAATGCAAATAGCACACTATAGTACACTTTATATATAATATATTAAATTGCCTGCAGGCAACTAACTAACCTGCCTAATTCAGCTCAAGTTCTCCTCCCCACGTTATCACACTATACAAGGCCGCCGTGTAAGTAGCCTTATATAGTGTGGGGCGTGAACTTAGCCCCCTAAGCCATGATTGGCCAAAGGCACCCTACCTTTGCCCAATCATGGCTCTCACAGCAGATTGCGCTGTGATTGGCTAATGTATGCAGGTCAGGTGCATGCTTTAGCCAAGCAGCAGCCGTCAATGCACGGCAACTTTGCAGTGCATTATGGGGGGGCTCTGCTGCGCTTGAATTTGCCGCAAAGGCCCCATATGTTCGGTTTGTTTGCGAAAAAAACACTCGATGCTCGAGTCGAACTTATGATCAGTTCGACCATCGGGACCATCCCTAGTAGACTCTATATACTAATCAGGTGACCTCTGAAGGCAATTGGTTCCATTAGATTTTAGTTAGGGTTATCAGAGTAAAGGGGGCTGAATACAAATGCATGCCACACTTTTCAGATATGTATTTGTAAACATTTTGAAAACCATTTATCATTTTCCTTCCACTTCACAATTATGTGCCACATTGTGTTGGTCAATCACATAAAATCCCAATAAAATATATTTACGTTTTTTAGTTATAACAATGCTTTTTGAAGGCACTGCATATTGCAGGGCAGAACTTCCAGAGAGGTTTCTGTAGTAGTCCCTCAGTGTGCCAGATTATTGCTATGATATAAACTGTACTTTTATTGGAAATATGGCTGTGTTTTCATTACTTTTTTTAAATCTTCATTATTTATTAAAGCTTTCAAACATTACAGCTGATCAACAAGACAAATTGCATTATCTGCAGATTATACAATTTACTACTTTACAATACCTCTCTCTAATTACAGATAATCTCCAGGATACCAATTTAACTAAGGCATCCTGACCATCCTGTTTCTGCCTACGAGTTATAACTTAGATAATTACTATGATATTCTAGGGGGGGCCAAAGAGAAAAAGGCCAATCCTGTTACCCAGGGTCCCCATAACTTGGCTAGTATATCTATTCTGCCCCTGTTCTTATACACTTGTTTTTCCATGAATATTGTCGCATTTACCTCAGAACGCCATTTTTCGAATACTGGTCTATTAGAAGACATCCATTTTCCAGCAATTATCTTACGAGCTATGAATAGTAATATGCCAATTGGTATTAACTTGTCCTATGGATATAGCTCTTCATTAACATAGCCCAGTAGACAAGTCTTTGATTCCATTTCTATATTGGTCTCATTAATTGTGGACACCACCTCTAGCCAATATCTAACCAGCTTGGAGTAGTTCCACAACATATGGATCAAATCAGCCGGGAACTGCTTACACCTCGGACAATCCAGGGTTTCCCTCCTCCTCCACTTATATAATTTTTCCGGCGTCCTATATGTCCTATATATAATAAACAATTGAGATAGGCATTGTGTATGTGATATGGATACCAATGGGGCCCTCTTCAGAATATTTTGCCATTCATCCTCTGTTATACCCCCCCAGGTCTTTCTCCCACCCCTTTCTACCTGGAGTATTCTTAAAATCTTGATATTTCATCATAAGTTGGTTATAAGCTAATGTAATTAGACCTTTCTTTTTCTCCTTAGCCCCCGCCAATAAAGACATCAATGGCATAGATCTTGTATTCATCCCGATACCCTTAAACTGCGAGTTAGCTGCATGATGCAGTTGAATATATTTTTAGAAGTTATTATGATGCAGTTGGTATGACTCCTGTAGCTCCTGAAATGAACGCATAACATTTTGAACATAAAGCTGCGAGATATATTGTATTCCTTTAGAACGCCAGTGCTCAAACCCTTCCAGTTTACATAACTCTTCATAATACCTGTTCCCCCAAATTGGTGAAAATTCTGACACCCCTACATATTCCATTATACGTCTCATTCCTTGCCATATTTTATTCATAAGGACCAATGTTGGTCTAGATTTAATACTCACAAATGATCCCAATTCTAACTGGGTTATGAGATTATAATATGAGCAGTGACTCAGAAGCACAGCTTGTATGGGGTCTCTCCAATCTATCGTCCCCCATCCAGCAAAGTGCTGCAATTGAGAGGCGATAAAATACATTCTTGGCCCCCTTCCTTAGTACGCTGAAGGATAGACAGTTTGATCCTAGGGCTTTTTCCTTTCCACAATAACTTTCGGAACCAAAAGTCTATTTTCTTAAACCATTTTAAAAGAATCCATATGGGTGAGTTGTGTAACACATACAACAGTTAGGGAGCCCAAATCATCTTTAGAAGGTTTGCTCGACCCACCACTGATAAAGGCAACTTAGACCAGGCCAAACTCTTTTGTTTAAATTTGTTCAAATCAAGGTTCAAATTATATTGTATGTAGTCCTTCACCCTTATGCCTTGTACGCACAGTCGGACATTGATCCGACATTCCGACAACAAAATCCATGGATGTTAGCTCAAACTTGTCTTGCAAACACACGGTCACTCAAAGTTGTCAGAAAATCCGATCATTCTGAACGCAGTGACGTAAAACACGTATGTCGGGACTATAAATGGGGCAGTAGCCAATAGCTTTCGTTTCTTAATTTATACTGAGCATGCGTGGCACTTTGTGCGTCGGATTTGTGTACACACGATCGGAATTTCCGACAACGGATTTTGTTGTCTGAAAATTTTATCGCAAGCTCTCAAACTTTCTGTGTCGGAAATTCCTATGGAAAATGTGTGATGGAGCCTACACACGGTCGGAATTTCCGACAACAAGGTCCTATCACACATTCTCCATCGGAAAATCCTATTGTGTACAGGGCATTAGGGATATCCATATTCCTACATATTTAAACGATGTCACAACTTTTATTAGCTGAACCTCACTTGATATACTTAAATTGGAATCGTCTATAAAACTGATTTGTCCCAGTTAATGATAAATCCTGAAAATGAGCCAACATTTTTTATACAGGTCATTACAG
This sequence comes from Aquarana catesbeiana, assembly GCF_042186555.1. Lineage (NCBI taxonomy): Eukaryota > Metazoa > Chordata > Amphibia > Anura > Ranidae > Aquarana > Aquarana catesbeiana. The sequence continues at coordinate 93,205,213 of NC_133334.1, read as the reverse complement.
AGATCAAGGAATTATCCGTATCTCCCAAAAACAACAGAGCATCATCCGCATAAAGTGATATTTTTTCAGTTTGTGCCCCTCTAATAAATCCACAAATGTCCTCAGACTGCCGGATCGCTTCTGCTAACGGTTCTACAGCTAATGCAAATAACAAAGGGGACAGGGGGCACTCCTGCCTTGTGCCCCTTGATAGTGTAAAGAATTCTGTCACATGCCCATTAATTTGCATGCAGGCCTTTGGAGCTGAGTATAATAATTTAACCCAGCGTATAAATCTATTTCCCATGCCAAATCTACCCAACACCTCCCATAAATATGTCCACTCGACGCTGTCAAACACCTTTGCAGCGTCGAGTGACAAAATAGCTCTCTTCCCCATGTTATCTGTTGGTAATTGCATATTCAGATATAGTCTCCTTAATTTTATCGCTGTAGACCTGGTATGTATGAAACCAGATTGGTCTGGGTGGATCAGTCCCCGAATAACCTTACCCAGTCTCTTCCTCAAAATCCTTGCCAGAATCTTAAAGTCCGAATTCAACAAAGATATCGGACAGTAAGATTTCGGGATCAAAAGATCCTTATCCGGCTTTGGCAATACAATAATGCAAGCATCGTTCATAGAGACTGGAAGTTTAAAAGAATCCCACACCTGGTTTAATACCTTCAATAATTCCGGTAATAAAACATCTGCATGTTGTTTATATATTTCTGATGGTAACCCATCTAAACCTAGTGCTTTATTATTCGGAGATTCTGCCACTGCCCACTCTAATTCTTCCATAGTCAGATGTGCATTAAGTTCCCCTCTTGCCATGGTGGACAGATGGTCGGACTTTTCGACCGGACTTGTCCGACAGACGCCGACGGACCAAATCCGGCGGACAATCCGATCGTGTGTGGGCTTCACCGGACCTTCAGCGGACTTTTCCAGTCGCAAATCTGATGGACTTAAGATTTGGAACATGCTTCAAATCTCTACGTCGTAACTCCGCCGGACCCAGAAATCCGCTCGTCTGTATGCTAGTCCGACGGACAAAAAAACGACGCATGCTCAGAAGCAAATACGAAACGGAAGCACTTGGTCTGGTAAAACTAGTGTTTGTATTGTAGGTAGCACATTCCTCATGCTGCAAATTCTGTGATCGTTGAATGCAGCGCATTAATTGTCTTCTTTATAATGCTAGAAGAACGAAGTTGTTTTGCTGTTCCTATTCACACAGAGTTCTCCCAAACTGATTTCTGGATTATTTCTCTTGATCTCATGAATGATATTGTATTTGTTTTAAAAGCCATATCTCCATACTAATGTTTACACAATTGTTTTTTGGAGTAATCTTGTATTTTTTATTTCATCAAGATCTTTTTCTATGATTATTGTCAAAATTATTTTATCTTTATCTCCATATATATATTTTTTTGTTTGACAAGTTACCACAAAGAAACATTTTTTTTGTTTTGTTTTTTTGTAAAGTTACCACAAAGAACCATTACTTTTGTCCATTTATTTATGGTAAACAAAATAAAGATGAAGTCAACGCTGGCTAAAGTTTTGGAATTGGTGAATACTTTTGGCCCCAGGGCACACATCAAGTCTGTGGAAAAGAAAATTGGGATCTTGAGGAGTCCATATAAGAGGGAGCACAATCTGGTCCAGGAATCCCAGAGATCAAGAGCAGCAGCAGATGACATAGATGTCCCCAGGCTGTGGTACTACACCAGCCTGCGTCTTCTGTCAGACCAGACTGAACCCAGGTCATCACTTTCTTCTCTTCCCTGCAGCCTTCCCTCCACGCTGCCCTGCGCCCTTCCCTGCAGCCTTCCCTACAGCCTGCCTTGTAGGCTGTGGCTCTGGTGGTTGACTTGGCAGGAGGAGAAGGAGGAGGAGGAGGGGCTTGCTCATATATCTGGCTATTCTCAGTTAGCTGGCCCCTCAGCCCCTTGTGAATAGCATCTGAAAATATTTTTTCACACAGGAGGTGTTGGCCCCACTCCATTTGCAGCAACCTGCTGGCTAAATAACAGCAATAGGCCTCTTCAGCTTTGGGGGGGCTCTTCAGAAAATTAGTGTCTTCTCTCATGAGGCGCAGTGATGCCTCCTCTGTCACCTTCCCCTTCCTGGCCCTTTTTGTAAGAAGGCGGAGGGGAGGCACTTGGGATTCTGTCAGGCTCCTACTGGGCCCGGCCACCTCCTGGCTGACACTGGGCCTGGCCACCTCCTGGCTGACACTGTGCCTGGTCTCCTCCTGGCTGACACTGTGCCCGGCCTCCTCCTGGATGACACTGTGCCCGGCCTCCTCCTGGATGACACTGTGCCCAGCCTCCTCCTGGCTGTCCCTGGGCCTGTCCTCCTCCTGCCTGCCACTTTCCACACCTTCCTCCTGGCTGACCTCATCCTGTGTATAAAAAAGGGACATAGTTTTAGTTTTTGGTTCATCAATGACACACAATTTTCTTCTCATGACTTGCAAATTCTGTTTCATTGTTTTTTATTAAAGTTTTCACAAAAACAAAGTATGAATACATCCATATGTAAGTACAGCTGTCATACATTATATTACTCTATAAAGATTTCCAAAGAGTAGAGCTGACAACTAGATTTTGGTGAATAGATTGTTTTAAACCACTATCTAGTGTCGAATACAGGGCGGACAGTGGAACCCCCCCTTCCTCCAGACACCCCATCTGGGAGCAAACTGTGTCCAGGGAGAGGGTATCCCACTCACCCCCCCCCCCCCACATCCGTGCATCTGGGTTGACAAAACAATTGCTTGTTTTCACTAAAACTTCATTTCCGTTAGTCTACAGTGTAGGTGCATAAGGATATAATTCAGAGGAGAAATAGCGAATAGGATGTAAGGCAGGATAATGCAGTATGCGGATATTAAGTCCAACATAAACTTAGGTACCAAACAAAAAATAATATAATAACAACAGCAAGAAAAAAAAAAAAAGAAAAAAAAAGAGTCACCAACATAAAACTGCCACCATTTGAAAGAGTGTATTTGTATCAGTGTATCAATGAGGAATCTCTGGAAATCTTGAAGACCATGGTAACCAGTTAGCCTGGAAATTTTTCACTGAGTTAGACGAATATGCAAAGAATTTTTCATAAAGGTATTGAGTGTTTACTCTATGTATTACATTATTTATGCTAGGTATATTGTCTGTCTTCCATTTTGAAGTAATGGATAGGCGTGCTGCTATCAAGATGTGGATGGTTATGCATCTGTATTTCACGGGTATATTATTGTTGATCCCTAGGTTGAGAAGGGCCAGAGCAGGTTTGGAGGTAAGGATGATTCCTGTGATTTTAGCTAGTAAGGAGAATACTGAGTTCCAGAAACTCCTCACAGACTTACATCCCCATTGTATATGAAATATTGTTCCTTTAGAGCCACATTGTCTCCAACAAGAGTCATTAGTACCTTTGAAAATATGCGATAGTCTCATCAGTGTTAGATAGCTTCTATATAATATTTTGAGAGACGAGTCCCACTGGTTAATGCAGTGAGAGTAATTATAGTTAGCTTGAGTAGCTTTGAGCCAGTCTGTTAGAGCAAACTTATTTTTTAAATCACTCTCCCAGTTTAACATGCTCATAGTTTTAGTTTGGGTGTGTGTGTTTTGCAATTTTTTGTAGAACCATGAGAGTCCATTAGGTTTGATAAAGTAGGTGGTTAGGTAATCCCATATGTCTGAGGAAACAAAGGTGTTTGGGTTTATGATGAGGTAGTGATGTAATTGGATATTTGCGTATGATGGTGTTAGTGGACTTTTGGCTATGAATTGTTTATATGTGGTATTCTTAGGGAAAGTTATCTCATCTATTTTTAATGAGGGAATGAGGTATTCGTACATACTTAGGGTGATGTCTTTCTTATGTAAGGGTTTGCTGTTATCAGTTTGTGCATTTAAAGCCCTCCACGCGGTCACTGATGCGTCAATAGACGGGAATTTGGGATAATGTAATGGTTTATATGGTAACGTAGCTAATGGAAGTGATGGTAGATCTCTTTGTGAGATTATTGCTCGTTCTATCTGTACCCATAAATTATCTGTTGTCTGATGGAACCAAGACTTGGCTTAATCCAGTAACGCTGCAGTGTAATATTTGCGTAGGTTAGGAAATCCCGTTCCTCCTCTCTGCCTTTGTTTTCGTAATATAGAGTATGAGAGTCTCGCTAGTTTACCAGCCCATACAAATTTCCTTAAGAGTTTGTCAACCGTAGTAAAGCAGTTTTCAGGCAAAATGATAGGAATAGTTTGAAAATAATATATTATTTTTGGCAATACAGTCATTTTGAAAGCGGCCATCCTCCCTAGCCAGGTGAGTTTGTGCGATGAGATGTGTGTTAGGTCATTTTTTATTGTATTTATTAGGGCAGGGTAATTATGGTCGAATAAAGAGCTGGAGGGGTAGGAGAGATTTATCCTTAGGTACTTCAAATATTTTGTGGCCCATTGAAAGGGAAATTTAGTTTTCAATATATGAAGCATATTGTTGCGAATGTGTATAGGAAGAATAGAGGATTTGGTGATGTTATAATATGAAATATTTCCAAATTCATTAAGTAATTGTTGTGTTCTATCAAGCAAAGTTTCTGGTGAAGTTAAGGTCAATACCACATCATCCGCAAATAATCCAATTTTATGGTCCATGTCTGATACTTTAATGCCAGTAATAAGGGTGTCTTGTCTGATAGCTTCCGCCAGAGGCTCCATCACCAGTGAAAAAATCAATGGCGATAGGGGGCAACCCTGGCGAGTCCCATTTGTTATATGAACTTTATTAGACATGGCATTAGAAGTATATACTTGTGCGGTTGGGACCATATATAATGCAGATATGGCTGAATGAATGGAGCACTTAAGGCCAAACTTGATGAGTGTTGCAGATAGTTACCCCAGTGAACCCGATCGACTGCTTTTTCAGCATCAAGTGTCAGGAACACTGTGGGCACCTTACGCATTTCTGCAATTTTGATAAGGTTGGACATTCTGCAAGTTCCATCTGGGGCTTGCCTACCTTTAACAAATCGCACTTGATCCACTTTTATTCGGTGAGAGGTTACTTCTGCTAGACGGTTAGCTAAAATTTTTGGGTATACTTTTAAATCTGTATTGAGAAGGCATATGGGCCGAAAATTTTGAGGGGCATCTGTTTTTTTTTCTGGTTTTGGGAGGGCCACTATTACTGCTTGGAGCATTTCTTCCGGGAATGAGGTAGAGATGGTAGCTTTGTGGAAAAGTTTGTTCATATATGGCACTAGGGTGTTTGAGAAAGCTTTATAATACTCTGCTGAGAAGCCGTCAGCACCTGGTGATTTCTTGTAGGGTAAGGATTGTATGACTTGAGAGATTTCTTTATCTGTGATGACAGAATTTAGGTAATGTAGTTTTTCATTATCTAGGGAAGGAAGGTTGACAGACTGAAGAAAGTTGTTAATTGCAATGTCAGTAGGTTGGGGTGTTGAGGGATCTGATTTTAAATTATATAGTTGCTTATAATATTTGCAAAAGGCATTGGCTATATCTTGGGGATGGTATACCGTTTTTGATGTAGTGGGATCTATAATGTGTGAAAGTTTTGATTTCTGCTGTTTCTTGCAGATGTAGGCCGCCAAGAATTTACCAGCTTTGTTTCCTTGGGTGTAGTAAGTGGCCTTGAATCTCTGTAGGTGAAATTGGTATTCTGAGATTAAGTACGATCGAACCTCCTGTCTGGTTTGAATCAATACTGAATGTACCTGAGGGGAGGGATTCGATTTATGCTGCATTTCAAGAGATTTGAGTTTAGTCAGTAATGTAGTCAGTTCCTGTAGTCTCCTCTTTTTTTCCCTTGAGGCTGCCTGGAGAAGTAGGCCCCTGCTATACGCTTTGTGCGCGCACCACAAAGTGAATATAGTAGTATCTGGGGTGTCATTATGAAGGAAAAAATCTTTGATCTGATCACGCAGTCTGTCTCTATGTTTGGGATTATTAAGTATAGATATGGATATGTTATTGTGCCACAAATGCACTGGTGTCTCCGTGTTCTGTTCTTTAAGTGAAAGTGAGACAGGGGCGTGATCAGACCAAGTAATTGAGTGAATTTTAGCTGATATAACATTATTAAGTATAGACAAGTCAGATGCAAATAAATCGATTCTTGAATATGACTTGTGGGGGGCTGAATAATAAGTAAAATCTTTTTCTTTCCTGAGTTGACACAACGCCATATATCATATAAGTCGGATGAATGTAAGAAGGATTGGAGTTCGCTACGTGTTGAGCGTTGTGGAGTAGAACAATCTAAGTGCTTATTGGGTACACAAATGAAATCACCACAATAAAGTACTAAGCCTTTCTTAACATTGTCAACCTTTTTTTTGAGGGTATGCAAGAAAGGTAATTGTCTACAGCTCGGAGCATATAGGTTAATTATAGTATACATGGTATTGTTTAACTCACAAACTAGTATAATATATCTCCCTGATTTCTCTTTTATCAAATCGTGCAAATGAAATGCTACATTCTGATTAATAGCAATCAGCACTCCGCCTTTTTTCTTTGGACCGGAGGCTGTAAAGACCTGAGGAAACATTTTGTTCATGCATAGTGGGTGTTTCTGTTAAGCAAAATGAGTCTCCTGAATGCATAAGACGTCACTCCTTAGGGTTTTCGCTTGCTGCCATATGGCCCTCCTTTTAAAGGGACTGTTGAGACCGTGAGCATTCAAAGTCACAAAGTTAATAACCATTGATCCGTGATAAAAGATTGCTATGTATAGGCTGTATTAGAAATCCTAGTAAATGGATATGCACGGGAGTACCTGTAGTTGAAGGTATAATGACCTTAGATGAGGTGCGTCCAACTGGTTGTAGTGGTATCGTAAAATAAGTGAATTCCAGGAAGTTGCCATCAGATTGACCGTGGGTAGTCGTCGGTGGTAAAACAAAAAAGAAAAAACAAAGAACGTCAACAATCAAATACGAAAAGTAACATAAAAAAGCGAGGAAATAGTCCTCAATGTGTGAATAATATCACATAAGAGCAACTGGGGGTATAAGCTCTCAGTATCCAGCTTTGACCCTTGTTTCAGGTCGGCAAACATCCTTTATTAGGCCCAACATAAAGCGTAGAAAGAGCTATGTCATGTTTCGTTGCTTGATCTCCATTCAGGTGATATGCGTCCAGGGACTTTAGAGATACTTGTATCATCCCCTTCAAGTGGGAGAAGGCCCCATTTTTTTTGTAAGTTGTAGACCTT